>NC_134024.1:3026299-3343085 GCF_040712315.1 Castanea sativa | reverse complement strand
ATTTTTGCCTACCTATGTCTGGGGATCACAAGTGCATGGTTTTCATTGAAGCACGTATGCCCAGAAGCTAGATCTTAGCAAAGCATCTCCATTTCTCTCTTTCAGGATTACTTCCTCCAGGAACACAGTTCGACTTATTTCGAGGAACCGCTGCTATGAAACAAGATGTGGATGACATGTATCCAACTACTCTTGCACACACAATGAAGGTGAGGTGTATACATCTTTGTTTGACACAAGTTTAGGTGCTCTTTTATTTTTTTGAAAAGTAATTTAGGTGAACTTTTATTGGTTTACAAATGTTTAAATTGTATGTTAATCCCTTTTTTTTTTTTTTTTGGTTGATGGTGTTTTATTAGGTTTCTAATTTATAATTTGCAATGTTAATTTTTGTTATATTCTTGCTTCTGGGGAATGACGGCTTCACTGAATGGATCTTACAAATGGATTTTATTTGATTGTTTGTTGTATTTTCTGGTTGATACTTTAGAGAGTGCAATCTTTGTTGTTATTGTTTCATAATTTTTGAGTGGACTATATCATAATTTTAGTAGAAAAATGATTTATTTGGCTTTTCTCCTTTATGATGCTAAGTTCCAAATTTTGTTACTCTGAATTGTCGTAAATGGCTCATTTTTCCCTTTTTACAACAACTTATTTTTATGAGTCTGGTAATCTTCTTTTTAACTCCTCTTTTTCTTTGATAAAAATAGCATTATTGAAACACACAAAGATTGACAAGACTACATTTGTCGTGTGCTAAAGAGGTCGACAGCTGTACCAAATGTGTGTGGCAGTATTAAATTCCTAATTTTGTTCGAGATTGAAGTACAATCCCAGTCTTCACTTGAACACCCAGGGGATGATAAATTAATGATATGTATCTTCACCATTTAAACAAAGAGTAATGCTACAGATCCTGCAATTTTTACTACATAAACCTTATAAGTTGATTTGTTAACTTTTAAAGTACAAAACAAAAAAGTAATTAAGAAATTTATTTATTATGTGGCTGATGCCGTATGAATCAAATTCACTGCATGTTAGTTTGTAAGCCTTTTGTTGCAAAATTGGTAGTAGCTTTAGCTTTTCCCTTAAACAAACTGTGAAAGACCAAGAGGTGGCATATAATAGATATTATGATAAGGTGTGCTTTGCTTTATAATTTAAGCATCATCACATTTAGAGCATGTCAGTTAGGGATTTTAGTCTCTTGAGATTTAATGGTTAATTGTGGGTATCTGCTTCCTCACCCCCTTTGCTTTATTTTTGGACAGTTGTTGTCTTGGGAGCCAACTTTTTTCTTGTTGTTATTACTATTTGTTTTTCCTTTTGTCTTGGAGAACTTCTAGGGTTGCAGCATTTTCTGCTTATTCAATTATTTTTATAACATATTTGTGGTCTTTTACTGGGATTTTTACATAATTTATTAGAAAATAGTTTCTTTGTCTATTTTTGTTTTGCATTTTATTTCAAGTCGAGCTAACCCCAAACTTTTGGGACCAATGCTTGGTTTTTATTGTTGTATTTTGTTTCTAGTCTATATAATTTTGAGTTGGTAGTCTTAAACTTATGATCTGATGTGTTTGATGGTGTGTTTTGCAGTTTGGGACAAAAAATTACCCAGAATCTGCTCGATTCTCGCCAGATGGACAGTTTCTTGTCTCTTGCTCTGTTGATGGCTTTGTTGAGGTCTATATAATTATGATACTTCTCATTTTGTCAAAAGTTTGTGAAATTTGAATGTTCTGACATCTGATCACTCTCAGGTCTGGGATTACATCAGTGGGAAGCTCAAGAAGGATCTTCAGTACCAGGCTGATGTGAGTAGACATATGTATAATTTTGCTAAATTCTAGGAACCAGTGCATGATTTTCATTTTTTAGCTGTTAGAAAACCATTCAATGATTTTGTGTAGAAGATAAATGTGGCTGGTAGTTGTTTGATCTGAGCATTTTGGGGTTGGCTATCATAATGTGCTACTTGCTGAAAAGAAAAAAAGAAGCAAATTTTTCAAAGCTCTTACAGTCAATTTTTATATTTCCCTTTTTAATAACTGTTCATTCTATCATATTACATTGGTCATCAGAACATGATAGCTTTGTTAAATTTCCAATCCAAACCATGGGCGTTCCAAATTAAAATTTTGAGGGACAAAATTGGAAGTATTAGAATATTGGGATTGAATTGGAACCTACCCTATATTATAAGGACCACAGATGTAGTTTAGCCATGGTTATTTTTATTTTATTTTTCTCATCTTCATATGGTAGTTGTGAATGTTATTTCCTGTGCTTGAATGTAACATATATACATTATATTATGTTTAGGTTGCTTGGCTATTGTTTTTCTTTTTCTTTTCTTTTTCTTTTGATGAATAAAATCATTTATTGAAACAAAACATACTGTTTGTTCTACAAGTCAGGCAGCAACAATATTGTGTGAACAGTAACTGGCAACCCTTTAATTAATTAATTAATTAATTTTTTTTTTTTTTTAAATTTTGTGCTGCATCAAGTATGTAAAATATTTATCCTTTGACAACACTATGCTAACATGTAAAGATGACTGATCATTATGACAGTAAATACTATGTGTTGATATGTAGATTTTGGTAATTTCCTTGTAGTTTCCCTGTCATCGTTTGCTACTGACACCTATAATCTTCTGCAGGAAAGGTTCATGATGCATGAGGATCCAGTGTTTTGTGCTGATTTTAGCAGAGATTCTGAGATGCTTGCAACTGGGTCAAAAGAAGGAAAGATAAAAGTAAGTTTAATTTGTGTTTCCTTAAATTAAGGGTGAATCTTTCTTCTACTTAATCTCCTTAAATGTAAGATGCATGATATGTTAATCTTTATCTTAGTGGGTGTGCGTGGTTGATGTACAAATTGATTTCTTTCGAGTGGACATTATTACTTGTGTACTCTGGTTTATGATTTGGTATAGTTCTCTAAATGTTATCCAGCAACACATTGTAAGTATTTATTAGTACTTTCTTAAATGGTGAATTCATGACGTTGACTTGTGAGCAACGTATATATTTTGTATGGCCTAACCTGAATATTAAGCGTCCAGTGTCTCCATATATCATATAAAAAATCTATATGGCTAGCAAGTTGTCTTTAAAAACAATTTCTTTTACTTATCCAAAAAAAAAATGTTGCCTTTAAAAACAAAAAAGCCTTTTATTTAATAGCCTTTTATAAAGCTATTCAGGATTCAGGCTGTCAATGAAAATTATGAAAGTAATTTGAACTATACCGAACTAGCAAGTTTATCATTTAAAAAGTAAAAGCCTTATAAAGTGAGCTGTTAACCATTCAAATTGTATATATGGTCCAGCCTGGTTTATATTTATAAAATTTCCCGTATACTTGTTCAAATTTAGAAGTTTAATGAACTTCTTAACTCCATTTAATTTGCAATTTTTTTTTGGGTGTAGGTTTGGCGTATAAGGACTGGCCAATGCTTGCGTCGTCTTGAACATGCACATTCTGGATGTGTCACAAGTATTGTCTTCTCTCGAGATGGAAGCCAGTTACTAAGTACATCATTTGACAACACTGCAAGGTTCATGGGTTTTTTTTTTTTTTTTTGCTCATGTTTTCTATTGTGGCACATTTATAGTTTTGCATGTTAACTTGTAGTAAGTGATACTATCTATATGTATTATCTCTGTTATTTTATTTCTCTTTTCAATTGATTTTCATTTTTGGCAGTTGCCCCATAGCTGTGTTACTGTGTGGTTATGAACTGTTTTATGAAGTGCAATATGGTTTTTGGATGAACTTGAATAGGAGAGAAGCATTCCTAGTAGGGAGTTTATAGAGGGCTGAGGGAGCTAGTGGCCTGGGAGGGGTTTTTTGGGCTGCAAGTAGGGTTCCACATACTTGTGTCCTCTCTTAAGACTCAAGTGAGAGTTAATGCAATTATTTAGAGGATTGGTAGGGCCAATGAGCTGGCACTTTATTCTCCCATAATGATGGGATGCAGGGTGAGGTTGGGTTCAATATTCACTAATTGCGCGTATAACTTACCTACGAGAAAAAATAAAATTAAAAAGAGAGGACTTGTAGGAGCTGGGTATATAAATTTATATTTGTCCAATGGGTGACAAATTACTCTTGTATGTCTACTTTCTATATTTGTGGACTGGTTTTTGGATGTGTTCAAATGACATAAGCTCATAAGTATTCTCCCTGTAATACTTGGGTGACTCTACTTTTTTATATCAATAAAATTTTACGTCACATATAAAAAAAAGTATCTCTCTACACATTTTTCTTCACCTTCTCCATATATCTAATTTCTTTTCATAAGATTTTAGCCAAACTTCCCTCAAGTTATTCAGTTATGATTAACAGAACATCTTGGTATCACCAATTTTGACAAATTGAATGTGGAAGTACCATGAATTGGGATGCATGATCTGGTTTGTAGTATGTAGGGTGTGTAGGAAAATCCAGTGACTTGGGTTTGGTTCTATCTAATCTCACAGAATTAACTAAAACTTATGTCTCATAATGCTTTTTGATATGGTAACTGCTTTGGATGGTATGCCCTTTACTTTTCTTATAATTAATCTTATTCAAAAATAAAATTGAAATTGAGTTATTGTTTATATAGAATCCATGGCTTGAAATCTGGGAAGATGTTGAAAGAATTCCGTGGCCATTCATCTTGCGTCAATGATGCTATTTTTACAACTGATGGAAATCGTGTTATCACTGCATCTAGTGATTGCACAGTAAAGGTAAGTTGCTTGGTAATGTATTTATGGCTGAACAAATCTTTCCCTTGTAAGGTTTTTCTGTTCTCCTGAGTGCATAGTAGATTAAGTTTTATTTTGTGTAGGTCTGGGATATGAAGACTACGGACTGTCTGCAAACATTTAAGCCACCGCCTCCCTTACGGGTACTAAAATATGTCTTTCTCATGGTTTAAAGCAATTTTACCATGTCAATTTGCTTTAAAAGTTAAATCACTTTACTATTCTTGTGCCTAACTGTTGCCTTTTGGTTTTGCTGTTAGGGAGGTGATGCTTCTGTGAATTCTGTTCATCTTTTCCCCAAAAATAATGATCACATTATTGTATGTAATGAGACATCGTCTATATATATTATGACACTTCAAGGGCAGGTACTTATTCTTAATAGAAGCATAGAACGGTTTTCCCCAATGTATTCAAATACTGGAAATTGCACTGATTTTTTTTAAAAAAAATAATACATATTTATTATAATTCTTCTGCATGATTTTGTTGTAGGTTGTAAAGAGCTTCTCATCTGGTAAAAGAGAAGGTGGAGACTTTGTTGCATCCTGTGTGTCACCAAAAGGGGACTGGATTTACTGTGTTGGTGAAGACAGGTATTTTGATGACTTTTTTAAGCATAAACTATAAAAACTGTTTCCTGCTTTTGTAAGGATTAAGCTTTATGTGCTATGAGTTTTTGCAGAAGTCGAAGTGGAAACATTATGTTAACTGTTCTTGTTCCTGTTTTTGTTTCTTTAGCTCAAGCACTTTTATGATTTTATTTTCAGCTATGTAATCCATGAATTATATGCAGGAATATGTACTGTTTCAGCTATCAATCTGGTAAACTGGACCATCTGATGAAGGTATGCTTTCAGTATCACATGTACTTGGGTGCATATATGGGGTGACAAGTTCAAAAGCTTGTATATAGTATGTTACTGTATTACTGTAGGGTGCACAATGATTTATCTACCATAAATGTTGAGAATCATAACTAGTTATTTACAACAATCAATCCTTAGTCCCAAAATTTTTGGGTTGGCTAAGGAAGTTTAACAGACTAGTTAGGATCAGCCACATGTAGTTGACTTGTGTTCACCAAGTGAATACTTTACAACTAGCACCTGGAGTCCTTTTACCCCAAATGTGACTTGAATCACAATCCATTTAGTTTTGAAGCTATGCATGCAGGCTTGGACTCATGTTTTTGTCATTGTATTGTATGGCTGAAACCTTTGGGTTTCTATGTGCATGCATTTATTTGTTAGTTTGTATAAGCGGACAAGCATACGAAAGGTATACTGTATGATATGATTTATTTTTGGGCACTTGCAGGTCCATGAAAAGGGTGTAACTTGCGTCACTCATCATCCACACAGGAATCTTGTTGCTACATGCAGTCAAGACTGCACTATGAAATTGTGGAAGCCTTGAATCTCCTGTATCGTGGTTGCTCTAGTGTGCTCTATTGTAAATTAACTTTTTTGAGTTTCCTGTGATTCATATATATTATTTATTTGCGATTCATGTGATGCTACTGCCAAAGACCATCTGTAATTGGCAACGGTAACTATAGGGGAGGTTGAAGAGTAGTTTCGCAGATGTAATCCTTAGAAATAATGACTTATTTTATGTACTCCCCATTTGAGCTATTACAACTCTGAGCAGCTTTTAATCTTTTGATATATGCCTGAGAAATCGGATCGTTTCTCAATTCTTTAACCTTGGAAGAGAGAATTAAAGAAGATAAAAATTGTGTTTACGAGATATTTAGATGTTATAAGATAACTAGTTCCTTAAGTTTGTGCATTAGAAAGTGGATTTGCCTTGATAAATGCATAGATATTGTTAGAATTGATTGTCAGAATTTGAAAAATGAGAAATGTTATAGCTGGGCTTTAGCTTTGTCATGTTACACGTTTGGAGCAATGCAATCAAGACATGATATCCTCCAAAAGTAAGCTTGGAACATGATGTCGTTAAACAAAAACTTTTAAAGAGTAATAATGAAGAAACGTGAACTTATCCCTTAAAAAATTGTATTCTCCACTATAAAAATTTAACTGTTCTGTTCTTTTATATATCACTTTTCGAGTCAAAGAGGCAAAGCCATGATCAACGCTAAGTAGTAGTAATAGTAATCCTCTTCAGTCATCACCTACACCTGTCATACATGTTAATTCCTATCCCGATTGAATACCACGTAACTGACCATTTTCTGTAGTAGCCTTCCACGAACACACAAGCCTGAAGCCACGAATTTTTTCCATTAAATAGAGTCAATAACTTGTTCACTACACAGAGTTGAACTAATTTTATGGGGAACATCAAATTTGGCAGTAGGATATTCAACTTGCATGAAAGAAATTAATGAGTTATCTCTCATATCTGCCTCACGGGTAAATAGCATTCTATAGAAACCAATCAGCTTCTTTCTTTTGCACCTTTCGTCTTGGCCTAAAACCCCCAACTTTCATTTTTAGGCCTGAGACTCTTATAGATTCAGCTATTCTTCGTTAAGTTTTTTTGGCTTGTTGACTTTCTTACGTACACCCCAAGAGATAGATTCCCAAGGTTTTGGCGGTTGGCGGTTATCAATTTAAAACGTAGTTTTCAAAGGGTCTTAAAAAGAATTTTCTCCAATTTCAATGATTTTGGTTTTTTTCTGACTTGTATTCATCATCTATGGTAGATCTTGGTTCAGTAAATACCATATGTGGCAGCTGTAGGATCTTGAACACGAAGATATGTCCCTTTTGTATTAATCTTAATTTTATTGAATTTAATAACTATCACTGAGTTACTGAGATTTTGCGTAGGCCAATACATTATTTGGTTAATACTTATTTCAACAAGGAGAACTTAAGATTCAAATCTCTCTTCCCATTTGTTTTAAGGTAAAAAAGAAAAGAAAAAGTAAGCCTTTTTTTTTTTTGGTAAAGGGGAAAAGCATTACAGAGAACTAGAGAAGAGGTTCAGGGATAACCCTGTTACAGACCAAACCATCTTTGTCCAAACCTATACGCTCAATCAGACCCACAGGCGGGTCTTGATACAAAATAAAATTACTTGAAACTATTGCATATATGATGCATCCAATAAAAGTTGGAAGTCTTTATTAATTCTAGCCGTACTGGTGAAACTATTGTAACTACTATTGCACCCAATTGTACACTGACAATTTTATTGTTTCTGATTGTAATAAAGTAACCAACGCTTCAGTTAGATAATAAACTGAACCTGTATTTATAGAGCAAAAGTTGGACGCATGATAAACAAAGCTCTATTATTACATTAAAGTTTGACATTGAACTCTCGACCAAGTATTTTGAATACAGAGACACATTTACTGTAATATCTCTACTCATGAAATTTACATTGTGATTCTGACCCTACCAAAACACAGAGAGTAAAAGAGAGGAAAACATACATGACAGTTGAGGCTTTAAGTTGTCCATGGTAGGTGGCGCCAAATGATCAATATGAAACTGATAATAGTATATATGATCAAAATTTAATAATCCTTAATTTTGTAATTTATTACAATGAATTAATTCTTATAAGCTAATGTAAGTCTGCACTAAAAAAGCCACTGATCATAGCAATGAGAACGTTTCATTTGTTTCTGGCCTTGTTATCCTGCTAATGTGGCTTCTGTCCAATACTCTAATACATTGGATGTGATACAAGATTGTCACATGATCAATTTTAGATATGTATTGTGTACGTTTCGTATCCTATATGTTGTAATTAACATTGGAGAAAAGCAAAACTGACCAAGACATTAACAACCGTATTGACCTTAATACGAAATTATTTTTGGACACGTATCGTAGATCCAATGTATTGGAATAATAAACAAAAGCAAAACCCTGAACCCACCAAAGGCATTAAGTGCCTTATTGGCCTTAATGAGTTAGATCTTAGCTGGTTTGCCAAAAACTAAAAGAAGAAAAGAAGTTAAATATGACGTCTATGCTATCCAAAGGACTTGAATTGATTAAATTTTTAAAACTTGTTACTTTTTTAGACCTATCCCTCCCTCTCTCAAATTTGAATCTCATTGCAAAAGGAAAAATATAAAAACTTCACGCAAATAAAAAGAGTAAGTTTAAAAGGGAAAGAGGTAAATAATGAAGAGATGCCTCACGCAAGTTGGTTGCTTCTGAGTGTGTAGTAATTACTTCAGTGAAGAGAACGGATGAATGCATTTATTACCTTTTCAACTACCACCTTACCATGTCTATTAAATCTTCCCATTCAGTCATAAACTTGTCAACTTTCACAAACTCCATCTCTCTCTCACAAAGAGTTTTAGTTATACACACATACATAGACAAAAACTATATTCATGGCTAAGTTTAGGTTGTTATTGTGTTCATTGCTTGTGTTTTTCATGGTGTTGAGTTCAGTTTCAGGCCAAGGTAGTGCAAAGGTTCCTGCCATGTTCATATTTGGAGACTCTCTCATTGACAATGGCAACAACAACAATCTTCCATCTTTTGCTAAGGCCAACTATTTCCCTTATGGCATTGATTTTGATGGTGGCCCTACTGGTCGTTTCTCCAATGGATATACTATGGTTGATGAAATAGGTTCTCCCTCTCTCTCTCTCTCTCTCTCTCTCTCTCTCTCTCTCTCTCTATGTGTGTGTGTGTGTGTGTGTGTGTGTGTCCTTTGAATTTGTGTTTAAATACTAACTGAAATCTTGTCATGCATTTAGCTGACTTTGAACCTTAGCTCACCTTTGAATGTGTTTCAATACTAAGTAAAATCTTGTCATGAATTTAGATAATGTTGAACCAGAGCTTTCTTCACTTCTTTTGGGTGTCCAAGAGTGGTCTTCCTGTTCCAGTCCACACACACTGAGTAGTTACTAATTACCCTGAGGAATCTTATGTTGACCCTAAGATACTGGTTTAGAGACTTCAACTTAGGATGCCATGGATCACATGAAGCCTAAGAAGCAATGTCATGGAATCTATCAATGTTTGTTAGTTCAATTTAATATGGTTTATTGTTCTTAAATTTTTCTTTGGATCTTTCTCTCTCTCTTTAGACCAGTAGAAAAATACAAAATTGTTTTTTTCCCTTACAACAAGTAGGAGTGAGGAATTCAAATTTCAAACCCAAAATTTTCACATGGGTGAGACCTCTAGTAGACTATTTGAAGTTGAACTATAAATCTTTTGGTCAAGACCAATAGATAGTTGATAGCCAAAGAAGATTCCACGAAGAAGAAATTTATGCCAATTAAACAAATTTTATAAAGGAAAGCATTTAGAAGAATTAACGTCACATGGTTCTTAACTTTTAAAGGCTCTCTTAATTAATGTCTCCTTTGCACCTACCAAACCTATCCCTTTTATAAATGTGATTATTTTCACCAACAAATTATTTACTTAATTTGTTTTTTTACTTGTTGCTATTGAGTACAGCTCTACTCTGTGTGTCATGCACTAAAGGGACAATTTTGGCTTTTGGAATAATATTCCATAGAGGGGGAAAAAAGACAGTATATCCCTCAAATTTTTGACTTATGTGAATAAAAAAGGGAAAAAAAAATCTTTTGTGAAACCAATTACATTTTCCCTTGACTTTGGAAAAGATAATAAACTAATTATATTGATTTGCTCTTCTTTGCGAGTATTATAGTTAACTGTATTTTCTTTAATTGCATATTACTAAATGTTTTTCCTTTTCATTTCCTCCTATATTGACCACAAATTTTGGTGTTTTGTACATGTTTGCAGCTGAGCTTCTTGGCCTTCCTTTGATTCCTGCATTCTCTCAAGCTTCAGGAGCACAATTGCTTCATGGAGTCAACTATGCCTCAGCAGCTGCTGGAATCCTTGATGCCACTGGCGGAAACTTTGTATGCACCATGTTTTTCTATATTCAATGTGGCACTATGTTTTGCATGCATACTTTAATTAATTTATTTTTGGACATGTTACTACTGGATTTGATGTGTTTGTCAATTATACTACCATCTTGAACCTCTATCTTATACTTTTCACAATTCTTGAACCATATAATAGTGCCAACCTACATGTGATATTGCCATTGCACTAATAAATGCATTAATTTTAGAAGTCATGGCAAACTCACAGTGCCTTATATGTATATGGTAGCCATTAAATAGCAACAAGCAATATGAAAAATCAAAACGGTCCATCATTTCCATTGAAAGAAATGGTCTTTGCATTTTTCTTTTTTAATAGCTAATTTTTGCATTTATCTCATCAGATGAGTCGCATACCGTTCAATCAACAGATCAGCAACTTCCAGAACACCCTTGATCAAATAACAGCCAATCTTGGGGCTGATGATGTGGCTCGGGCAATCGGACAGTGCATATTTTTTGTTGGGATGGGCAGCAATGACTACCTAAATAATTACCTTATGCCTAATTTCCCAACCCGGAACCAGTACAATGGACAGCAATTTGCTGATCTCTTGGTCACACAATATAGCCAGCAACTCACTGTAAGATTTACTTGAATTGTTTGCAATTATTTTCTTATAAAAAACACCCACAAGCTTGTAATTAATAGTTGTAATCCTCCATAATTTACATTTATATATGGATATTTTAAAAGAGTTGGAACTTGAAATCTTTGGAAATATGAGTTAATTAACCAATGTATGTACCATCCATAATTCTTTAACAACACAATTGTGATCTTTTTAAGCCATTGGAGCTTCAACAAACATTTGTACTTCTATTTGACACATCCTTACCATTTGATACTCAAAATAAAAAGAGAAATAAAATAAAAAATAAGATGGGTTAGAATAGTGTCATAATTGGTCTAGCTTTACATGGCTTGCCAAACTAGGTCACCCATAAGCTTGGTGATTCCTATTAGTTTTTATAGGTAGATAGTGAGTGAGATATGAGATTGGAACCACAATAAAACACTACAAAAAATATCATTACTATCGAATTATCACCAGAAACCTGATCCATATATATTACTTGTTTACTTTTGCATAAATTTTAAAGTCTCGCTTTTATTTCAGGTATAATTGTAATTTTTTTTTTCATTTTTAGCAAATAGGCCACTCTAAATACACACTAACCTCATAAATTTGGCTGTTGATGGCCTAAGAGAGTATCTTGATTGATAGTGGAATCTAAATCAATTTGTGAATGTGACTTATTACTTACACAGAAAATATACAATCTGGGAGCCCGGAAATTTGTAATAGCAGGGCTTGGGTTGATGGGCTGCATTCCAAGCATCTTGGCCCAAAACCCAGCTGGACGTTGCTCAGACGAAGTCAACCAGCTTGTTGCACCATTCAATGCAAATGTGAAGACAATGATCAATCAGCTCAGTACCAATCTACCAGGATCCAAATTCACTTACGTTGACATTGCTAGTATGTTTGAAGATGTCCTCACCAATTCTAGATCTTATGGTACGTACTTTCTACTACCATTGTTTACATCTTCCATATAAAAATTGTGACTTTATGGGTGTTAATAAGTCTAGAAAATAAAAGGGGTTGTCATCAATATGTTGTGGACTACTTATAAACTAATCCAAACATGAAAAATATGCATTTGATAATTTGATACTCGAACGGTCTTTGATGCATGATTTTATCATATTTTTCCTATCCTATATTACCATTTTCTCTGTATGTATTTTCAATGGATATATTTGAATAATAATAATGTAAAAACAAGCCATTCAAGCCAAATTGGCAATTACCTTAATCCCTTGTGTTATTTCTCTCTTTCTCTCATCTTTTTTTTATATTCTTTTTAACATTTTTGTGTTTTAAGAACCCCTTTCATAATTATTTTTGGAAACTTATTTCTTTCTAGGAGTCACTTACTGTGAAAGTGCTACCAACAAATGATATAGAGATATATTTTGTGATGCCGGATTATATGAATTGAATTGGATAAGTTTGTATTGTGGGGGATGTATTAAGTCACACATCGGGTAATTTCTAGGTGAAACTTAGCTATTTTCCAAAATCATATTAACTTATTTGTATTACTTGTATTCTTTAGGATTAACTGTTACAAATCGTGGATGCTGTGGCATTGGGCGAAACAGAGGGCAGATAACATGTCTTCCATACCAAACACCATGTCCAAACCGAGAGCAATATGTGTTCTGGGACGCATTCCACCCAACAGAAAAAGTGAACGTGGTTATGGCAAGGAAGGCTTTCAGTGGAGACCGAAGCCAGATTTATCCATTGAACATAGAGCAGCTTGCAAGTCTTGATAATGATGCTAATTAGTTTTTAGTCAGCTTATAGTCATGCAATATAGTTTCCTTAATCTATAATGCTTCTATATTCTGAATTTTCCTATGTCCACTTGAGCATTGGAAGTAGTAACTAAAAAGAATCAGAAAACGGTTGTGGGTGTACTGCTACTATAATTACAAGTTTAATTGTTTGGTTTTGATGGTATTTTTGCTGTGTTTACAACTGCTTAATTAGTTTGGCTATTTCCTCCTAATCAATTGAATCTAAATATATCAATAAGGTTTTCAGCTTGACACAAACTTTTATTTTACGGTTCAAATTTTAGTTCTTGTATCTAATAGTGTATATACTACATTCTTGTGTCATTTAAACTGTAAATAATGTGACACTAGATACATCTTTTGATTTCAATGTTGAATCTAAATCATGAAATAGAAATGATGGATCCTAGCCTGTTTAGGACAAGGATAGCTTTCAATCCTCATAAGTTAACATTACATTTCCTAATTAAATGAACTCCATTTCCAAATGTATGTTCTAATAGGAGTATCTTACTTGTGCCGGTATGTTGAAGTTGAACACATGTTCCAATGGTATGGGAATTAAAGAAAATTTTAGCGTTGTCTAGGTTCTGCATTGATCTCTAACTGTGAAATTTGTAGACAACATGGTCCAAACATCTATAAGATGGGCGTTACTTGACTTTATTTCATTAAGTAGAACAGAAAAATCCAGCTGATGATTTAGTAAGCAAGTACATTCTTGAGTTTACTACAAAAGCAAGAATTTGCAGAAAATGACCAGGCATAAAGAACATCAGTACTAGCGATACCAATTCAGAGGGGACACAAAGTGAGTTCCAAATCTATTAAAGCATTACTAATTGTTGTATATTAATTGGATATGCGTACGACTTTGTTTGTGAACTGTATGAAGTCTTGGCGAAATAGATGTTTGCCACCTCGGTTGGATGAAAGGCATCCCAGAACAAGTACTTTTGACGATTCTGACATGGTTCTTGGAGAGGAAGACAAGTAATTTGCCCATTGTTCCTGCCCACTCCACAGCATCCCTTGTCTATCACATCAAATCCTGTACCATTTCCAAAATTTTGAAAGCATAGTTAAATAAATTAGTGTATGAAAACATCATGGGTTACTATACTGTTAGAAGCACATTTTAACCGACTAATAAAGGTTGGAAGTCATACATTCTAAAGTAAGTTTGTGAATCATTATTACATTTGGAATATGAATGCTTAGCTTAAATAGCTCTATATTTATACTTATCAAGATGTAGAATATATCACCAACAACGTTTTGCCCTGTACTACACAGCAAAAATTAAAATCATTCATACGTGAAGATTCCACATTATATCCACATGGAATTATACCAATACCACATAATGGACAATTTAAATACTTCCATTGTAGGTACCGCATGTAGGCAATATATAGCACATACTCTAGAATGTAGAATAAATTCATATAGAACCTAGCCTAACCCTATTATGATCCTATTAGGACTAGGTTACTTATCCTGCAAGTATGAGCTTACAAAAATTGCGAGCTTAGGAGCACATTTGGGCGCAATGGGCCCCGGTACATCTAATAGGGGATATGATCAAAGAATATTAATATAATAGCTATCAAAAAATAATGTTTTAGGCACCAACAACAGACCTCATAAGTCCAAATTTTGACATATATCTTTGAATGTACAATTAGTAAATTGATAATTGCTGCTCCATGTTTATGGTTGGATATGTGTGCAAAGTAGATTACCATAATTGGATGCATTCAGATATAAATCGCTTGTGCTCTGATATGAGTCTAGGTACACAAACTTTGCTCCAGGCAACTGGCCTCCGTTGAAAATATCAACAAGTTTCCGGAGCCCTGTGTTGAAAAGAGAGACTGCAGTATTGATTTTTTCATTGCAGCGGCTGCTATTACCATGATATCTTGCAAGTTGATATGGTATGCAACCAATTTGGCCAACTGCAGTTACAATCACCTTCCGTGCTCCCAAACTATACAATTGCTGCACAATAAAGAACAAATGTTTAAACAAGTGAGAGATAGGAAATTCATTTCAAATAATGTAGAAAAAGTTACATAATTGCCAGTATTAATGTGTTTGCTATGGGCTTTTTTATGTGTACTTCAAGCTGTAATCTTAAGTTATAATTAACAAATCACAAGAACTTCAATTTGGAACCCAACCATTTGGTGTTTCACTCGCTATCTGCAAATTTGATTTTCCAAAATAGGCTCAAGTCTCAACGTTGAACTCCTTTTCTAAGCTGCCTTCTGGGTTGGGAACATAATTTTGCGACCTTCTCATTTTATGCTGGTAATTAGAATTCAAAGGTAACCTTAAATATAAAGGTTGCACATGTATAGTCTACTTGAAAGTAGAAAAGCTCTCTAAACCTTTGGTTTTAAATGTAGACGGTCATTATGAATGTCATAAACATAATAAATAAGTAACAAATATAATAACAACCACACTTTAGACCCAAAATTTTGGAGTCAATTATGGATACTCCACAGACTAATCAGGATTGGCCATATATTACTTGTTATGATCCTAAAGTATGACAAATTCATGGGGTGATTAGAGTTTGGAGTCACCAACTTACAGTGAGCTGGCGTGAGTAGTCCTGAAGAAGTGCAGCAGCATAAGCTTGTACTGTGAAATCTGAACTACTTGTATAGAAGTCAGGCATAAAATAGTTGTTAAGATAATCATTACTTCCCATTCCAGAATAGAAGATGCACTTGCTTAGATGGCTATTGAGGGAATTGTTGTCTCCTCTGAAGAACCTCCTCATCTCTTGCACTGTACTTGCAAAGCTGGCTAACTGTCGGTTCATCGGCGTGTGATCTCCCTATAAAACACATACATAATCACATAAAAACCATTCACTTTCCATTATAAATGATTGTAAAATACGCATACACATGTATCCTATTCCTAGAGGCATTAGGACCTCCTACAGTAGCTCAGGTTGAGCCAAAATTCCTAGGTGCAATGGTTCTGGCTAGAACCACTTGTACCTTTTTGCTTTTAAACTGCTTGCCCGAAATTGTTAAAGCTAATAGGAAGGTGTAGATTTCATTTAATTATTTAACCATTATTTCGATATTTATTGTCACACGCGTAGACTTAGATTACTTTCTAATTTTAAAATGTGATGTAGAGTGGAAATATGATTCTAACCTAGAATCATCTACTCTGGTGACATGTTAAATTATCATTTGTCTAAAAAATTTAAACTAATAGAAATAGGTGAATATAATTATTTAATTGTTAGAATTCTAAGGTTAACTCGTGTCAACTTGAACCAAAATGTAATACATATATAAGCCACCCTAACCCCCACCACCTTACCACTTACAACAATTATATATAATTGATTCTATATATACCAGATTAGTTCCTGTTTCGTCTCGGATGCCAGCAGCCCCTGATGCATAATTCACTCCCCTAATCAGTGCAGCGCCCCTAGTCCTTTCATAGGGTGGGATGTAATTTGGAAACCCTAGAAGTTGAGCTGCAAATATTTTCAAAAAAAAAAAAGAAGAAGAATAAGTTCCATACCTTAGCATAAACCGTATTATAGAAATTTTAGTAGGGAAAATGTTCATGACAATGTATCTTCAAGCCATTTCTTTTAAATTCCATGACTAGCACCAAGTTACTAGGGAAAATGGACAGGTAAAGCCTTCCCACTCAATATATATTGACACATACCATTTCTAGCTAACATTTTTTTTTTCTTTTTCATAATTTCAAGGCAAATGCTAAAATTATTACTAAATTTATTGCAAAAAGCTTACCATTTAACAAACACTACAATAAATATGACTAGTACTACATCAGCACTATATAATTAAATTTCTTTATTTAAATTTTTTTTTTTTTTTTTTGTGCATAAGAGTTGACACATTAGTTTATAAAGTCAATAAAGTAAAATTTATAAAATTTATATAGTAAAATTTATAATATTACTAATATCACCGTAACTTCAATGCTCTTACCAAGTGCATCTACGTAAGTTCGACCATTAGTAAACCGGCCAGTAGCACCCTGTGGGAAGTCAATGCCATAAGGCCTGTAATTGGCTCTAGCAAGCGTAAGAATCCTATTATTGTTTCCATTATCCACCAATGAGTCACCAAATATGAAGAAACAAGGCACTTGGAGTTGCTGTGGCTGTGAGCAAGCCTTAGCACATAACCACAGAAAGACCAAAACAACTGACAAAAATGTAAACTCACTGAAACCCTTCATTTTTCAGTGCAACCTTAACCCTAGCTAGAGTTTGATTTACAAGTTGAAAGCACCATGCATGGATACACATCCATATATAGTCCATCTTTGGCGGCGTTTTTTTTGCTATTATGGGATTCATGTGCTTTGGATTATCTCCAAGCTTTGAACAAAAATGAAGTAGTAAGGGCCCGTGAGAGTTAAAGTGGGAAACTTTTGGTTATGGTTCATGTGTCAACTTATTGTAAACTGTAGCAGCGGTGAAGAAAGGAAATTTCTCGTGATCTACAAGGCTGGAACCTTCTTTCAATAGCATATTCTGGACACCTTTACAACTGCTATAGCCTGTATATCATGAAATCACGTAAAAATAAACAGATCAACGTAGAAAAGTAACTTGCAATAATTTGTATGGAAGCAACTCCATGATGATAGGATATAATATATGAGTGTACACGTTTTTCAGCATGCAACCTTAATTTTCTTTGAGTTTTTCTCTGAATCGATTGATTGCTGACCCTCTGCATTTGCAGAATTTGTTATAATGTTAGTTGAGTTACCTTTACTGCTCGAGTTGCATGCATTGAGTTATCCTCCAGCATTAGGTGCATGCTAAGACTGAGAGTGATGCATGATATACTTTACAATTATAATTAAATCATCATCATCATATTGTTCACTAAACACATATGTAATAGTAAAAATTAGTCATCAAGGGTTTTTTTGTAGACCTTTAAGATTAAACCATGTTAATTTTCTTTTCCATATTCTTCCTTATATATATCATTACTGATTTGCTTTTGCTAATATAGAATCAAGGTTATGTTTTATGTATCTATTCTAATATAGTATTAGAGCCATATTATTCTAAATAATCTCTCTAAATTGGATTACTACGGACAAAGAATCAATTAGTAAAGAGGAAATAAATCAATTAGAAACTACTAAGATTTGGATTGCATGATCTGAGGTATGGAAGTCACTTTGTTTTGGTCATATTTTTTTTTTAGTATATAATAATTGAGGTATAGGAATTTGAACCTTAAATTTTTCTGTTAGAAATACAAGAAAGTATCAATTGAGTTATAAAACTCTTGGATATTCAAATACCAATTAAATATTAAAAATCTGTGGTGTTATTATTTTTATTTTTGAAGAAAAGAAATGTGTGAGTCTTCATACTTAATTCTAAAAGGACTGAATATTTGAGGTCGTGTCTCAGTCTTGATACTCGTTTTATGCGTCCTTTTAATTTTCCATCAAAATCCCCTCCAAACATTGTGTGAAAGAGAAGCAACAAAAAAACATTAAAAAAAAAAAAAAAAAACCCTTTAAAGGAAGTTATGAAAGTTAGCTTGTCGTTTGAAGAGGATATTTGGGGAAAACAATAAATGAGCTAGGCGAGGTTGATGATAGAAAATATAGAGAATAAGACAAATCTTTTCCCCCTTCAAGTGAGGATGGAGGATGTGAATCCAAGATCTCTTCATGTAAAAAATTGAACAATATCACCAAGTCATTGGGCTACATTAAGAGTTCTATAGCTCAATTAACATTATTTTGATGTCTTCCCAATAAAAATGTCCAAGATTTGAATCTTTTTTTTTGATATCGAATTAAAAATTTTAAAAAAAAAACTAGGATGCGTAAATACTAAATTTTTGGAAAATTACTGGTATTTGATATGTATTCCGTACGAAAATATCAAAATAGCTTTACCTTGAGAAAGGTTAAGTAGACTTGATACAAGAACAAAAGAAACCACGACAAAGACAGCCAACTTGTTCATGTTCTCCTCTGTGGTGTGTGTGTGTCTCTCTCTAATACTCTTATTTGGGTTACAATGGTCGATACTTGTATGAGCATAGCAATATTTATATACAGAACAGTTTAAATGACTTATGGATTAACAGCATTGTCCATAGACAATTAATTATATGGTGGATATGGCAATAATGGCAAGTTAATTACCTAATTTGGAGTATGGGATATGCTGAGGTGTTACATAATAGAAAACAGACCATGCTGATAAATAAGAAGAAATTATCGTTACAACTCAACAAGATAACTAGAATTAAACTATTAGGGGTCAAATGACACAATATCTCCCACTAAAAAAATGACATACTATCAACATTGGATATTTTATTTATTTATGGAAATCAACATTGAATTTTGATGATGAATTTCTCCACCTCACATGATAACTCACAACTTTTAAATGTCACATAAGAAATTGTATTAATAAATATATTAAAACTATGAGATAGTTTATGTGCACAACAATATCTATATTTCAATTCTTATTACTAGCTTTCGATATCATAAATGTTGATTATCCATCATAATTAATACATCACGGGTACACACTACACACACACAACAGTATTTATATTTCTATTCTTATCATTAGCTTTCAATATCATAAATGTTGATTATCTATCATAATTAATATCTCTCTCGCTCTCATATATTTTGTGGCTTTAACATTACTCTTTTTCATATATATAATCATAAAAGTTGGATTCTAAAATTGGCAATGAAATGATGTGTGTCCCTTTATCAAGGAATACAACAAAAAATTATTAGGTACTCTCAAAATACCATAAATGCATACTCTCCCCTCTCAGATTAATGGTGGGCATCACCATGAATTTAATTAGTAGGACTCACCATTCAATTGATAGGATGGAGTATGCATTTATGATATTCCGGAAGTACACAATAATTTTCCGAATACAACAATGACACAAGCCATTTTTTTAAAATGATATAAACTTACAACTTTATATGGCAAACAACAATTTATACATATCACACATGTTTGACACATTTTACGTTTATTACTTATTTATCATTTAATTATAGAGTAATGAGCCTCCTTAATTACTCCTAAATAAATGAGTTCGTTTAAATGTATACCATCCCATTTTAAAATTACTCTTAAAAAGCTTGTCAAAACTCATTTATTCCTTCCTATTGTTATTTGAATTATTACCTATTAGAGACAATTAATTTGTCCCATAAATATTTTTACAATGCAAGTAAAAAAATGGAAAAAAAAAAATCACTTACTTTGGTAATCATTTGAGGTCCCATAAACGATTTATATCCTTAAGATAAAATGATAATGAAAAGAGATTAAATTCTATAAGGACGTGATGTAAAATCCATGTTTTACCCCTCCAATCCCAACATGCTACATCATCTTATCACATATTTAAGAATAAACACAATCACACTCAATCAATTCTAATACTCATATATAAATCCAACCAAATTGGGAATCTATCGAGATGTTATTAGGTGAGGTAGAATGTATTGAATTTTAAGTAAAATGCTGATGTGACAATCACTTATTGGATTATGTAAAACATGGATTTTACACCCCATCCTTATAGAATGTAATCTGTAATGAAATATATAAAATAACAAATCAGTTTATTTTTTGTTATCATTTCAAGTCAACATTCTTTTATTAAAAAAAAAAATCAAGTTAACATAACGGTTTTGTAAAATTCTTAAGCTGGTAGATGTTTTATAGTTATATACTAAATTGTATAATTTTTTATAATAGCTAAATAGCCTAAATTATATAATTAGAATAATTTAGCTAAATTATATAAGTTTGCCATATGGTTGTAATATCAATTTTATTGCGAACTTTGTTGTTTCAATACCTAAATTACTGATTGTCATATAATTTTACAATTTACATATAGTGTACATCTTAAAGCTTTACATGGTCTAAAGTGATTCATTAAGGGCGTCGAACTGAAACAATTTAAAATTTCATGGGTTTAATTCAAACTTTTAAAATTTAGAGTTTAATTGGAATCCACCCCAACTTATATATAAGGATTGCGTCAATTACCAATCCTTAACAAAGGGTAGCCATTTAGTGCAAAGTATGAGTAGTCACTGGGCACAACTAATGCTTCTACTTCTAGAATCCAGCATTTATTACATAGAATATGATATAATATTTTCTAGACATGAATTTATATAATATTAATTGTATTGTGAGTGTTTTGATGATAACAACTTAATAACTGATTATTAATATTATACTCCTTCCGTCTCACTTTGTTTGTCCTGTTTAAAAAATCAAACTTTTTAAGGGAATATCATTTATTATCTGTCTGCCTTATAAAAAAATATAAATTTACAAAACTGCCCTTAAATAAATTTATCAGTTTTTTTATAAAAAAAAATGAGTTATTCTTTAATGAGGCAACTAAAAAAGTGCCCTAATTAGATTGATTTTTTAAATATTTGTTAGTTTTCTTTTCAAATAATTTTGAAAATAAAGTAGGGATATAATAGGAATATTAGTAAATTAATTAATTTTATTTTTAGAAGTAGAACAACATTTTGAGACATTTCAAAATAGAATAGAAGACAAACAAACTGGAACGGATGGAGTATAATTTTAAAATTCTCATATAATGTACTAGAGCTCTTATAATTTAGCATTGGAGGGTTATTTTTTTGGTATTTAGATAAGCTTTAGTAAAGATTAAAAAAAAAAAAAAAGGATTTAGTCACATTTTATGTGAATTTTCTGTTACTTTTTTCGTTAATAGTAACTCATTGAGGATGTGAATTGAAACAATTTAAAAGTTCGTGCATTTCATTAAAACTTAGTTCAATTTGAAACCACTCCAAACTGTAAGAAATTAAATTATATTAGTTGCAAAATTCTTTAATGAATGGGTAGCCATTTGGAAGTAAGGAAAGTTTAGTTACGTAGTGTAGAGTGAAGATAGCCATGCGAAAGCATGATCTAGTACCCATCTTTTTTTAAATAGTATATAATAAATTAGACCAAATGGACCGAATTAGACCAAATTGGGCTGAAGTGAACTAAGGTAGATCCAATGGATCGAAGTAGACCGAAGTGGATCGATCTGACTGAAGTGGATTGAAATAGACCGAAGTAGACCGGATGGACCAAATAAGGTGAATTGGACCGAATGGATTGAATAGACCGAAGTGGACATATTGGACCAAATTGACCGAAGAAGACCAAATCGACCTAATTGGACAGATTTGACTGAAATGGACTGAAATAGATTGAATTGGACTGAACTTAACCGAACTAGATTGAATAGACCGAATGTTGATTTGTAACTATCACAGCCAAGATTGTGTTTTGATATAAATTCAAATTCTTACTTCCAAAGTAACAAGTATTAATTCAAGTAATCTATATTACTGATAACAAGAGAGAGAGAGAGAGAGAGAGAGAGAGAGAGAGAGAGAGAGACCATTTTTTCAAGAGAGAATGTGAGAGAGAGAATAATAAAAAAGATGATATCCAAGTAATCTATATTATTGATAACAAGATTTCCTGTTTGGGTTTCATTATTTTGTATACTAAACTATCCTCACACAAATTCTTAAAGTCTCTAAAATACCCCTATCTTTCAGTTAAATAATTTTAGATTAAAAAAACAAACTGGTTAAAAGAGTAATTTATTGTTCTTAAATTTTAGGTTTTTCCTTTCTCTTCTCCATTTTGCCTAAAAATTAAAACACTATCTCTATCTCACTTTTAAACATTATTCTACGTTACTTTACTTATTTCTTTAAAAAAAAAATACACATGGTTATTTATATATGTTTTTTGCTTTCTCAATATATATATATATATATATATATATATATATATATATATATATATATATATATATATATATATATATATATTGAATGATTACTTCTCTTATTGAATTCCAACGCCTCTACATGAGAGTTGGGAAAAAAATGAAAATTTTCAATTTCAAATAGTTTCTTCCATTCACATTAACCACAAGCTCATGTACAAATAACTAATTATAAAAGAAAAAAAAATCACATAGAGAAAGATCCTAAGAGTCTCAATGTGATTCTTTCCTATAGAGTAAAAAGTCACATAATACTTACTAAGTTTTCTGTCACCGGAATTACTAATGTCTTATACATTAGCCACTAGATCAAGAAATGTCAAGGCTTTGATATCAACTGATGCGGGATGTGGAAGCATTAAGATGCAAAATACATCTACTTCTAAAATACAAGAGATAAACACATTAGCTTTTGAAAATAACCTCGAATTCACGAGGGTTCCTTGAATCCACAAGGAGAAAGATCTAGAATCCACCAGAAAATAAAAAGACAAAAGTTTGAATTTTATTAATTGAATAATTTTTTCAAAAACATGTTTATAGACTTAAGAGCCTATTTAAGGGCCCCGTAAAACTTGACAAACAAGAAAATATAATCTAAAATAACTCCTAATTAATACCTTATCATAACATGAACCAAATTTGACCTAAAAAGCATTAAAAACACCTAAAAACAATGAAATAATAACCCTAAACCTAAAATGACGAAAATTACAAATTAAATACCAAAATTAATAAATTACAATAATTAAATAGTAAATTGTGTTCTACATCACCCTCACTTTCCCCATTCTTGTATGTAAGAAGATCACACTTTGAAATGGAAGAATTAATAAATGAAGTGGATTGAAGAAGACATATTTTAGGAATTTCATTTGAGTGAAATGCAGTTCTGCTCAAGCAGATGACAGTTGGACCAAAAAAAACTTACTTTTTGATTTTTTTTGAAGGTAGTTCGCCAGAGTAGACAAATTAACTGTTTCTTCAGAATTTTACCGAAAAACGAGCTAAAAGTGATTATTCTTTGTTAATAATGGCTAGTAACTTTCATAATATAATTTAAAGGCTATCTCTTTACTATATTAAAAAAAAAAAAAAAAAAAAGCTTTCTTTACAAGTGACCTTTTGGGTCTGTTTGGATAGAACTTATTACTGAAAACTGAAAACACTGTAGCAAAATAATTTTTAAATGTGTGAATAGTATTATGAGACCCATTTTTAATGAAAAAGTTGCTGAAAAGTAAAATTTATAGGTCCATGAACAGTGCACGAATGCACTATTCATAGGGAATTAGTCAACAACTACAGCTGGAAAAAAAAAAAAAAAAAAGCTGAAAACGCTGAAATGCAAAACGCAGCCCTGATAAATTGAATCCAAACACCCTCTTTATTGGTGATTCAAAAGTCATTGCGTAATGGTAATGTTAAGAGCAAGACGCCTCATTTTCGTTATATTTTAAACTCTTTTTTTTCTTTGTCAATTTAGGAATTAGAAAGGTTCTTGGGTTTTAAGGTGCACCATAAAGTTAATGGATGCCAATGAGACTACAAATTACAAACAGTTTGACTTGAATAAATCATGTGCTGGAAAGTAGGTAACCACCAAAACTAGAAATCTTTTATAAATTCTCAGTTTATACCAAGAGACTAGTAAAAATCATGTGATATTAATAACTGAGTTATACATTCTCATTAGATACCAATGGCTTAATACCTAGTATGAATGAATTCACGTTTAAATAATAAAAGGGTGTTCGAAGAATGATCCCTTTATGCTTGATCTGATTCCTACAGTTAGATAGGCATAGACGTTAGCTTGAATTGCTAAGCATTGTATATAATTGATGTCACAGCAGCTTTCCCATCCTATGAATGTTTTTTTCTCCTAGCTCTCATTTTCAATTGCTTTTCCTAGAAGATTCCTCTAAATTGAGTTAAGCATTGCTTGGGTTAATTATTGTCTTAAACAACGCTCACCTACTTTGTTTAAAAAAAATGAGTAGGTGTGGTGGGCAAACAAAGTCTCTTTTTCTCTTTCGTTTCAATCCATTTTCTTTGTAACATGCAATTACATAAGATAAACTAAATCTGGCTTGGTTTTTTTCCTTTTGTTTTGTTTTCCTCGTAGATTTGATAACTTTAAGTCCACCTTTTGACTGGACGATGCCTAGAAGGAGAGGATGTGTATGCTCAACCCTTTAAAGAACAAATGGTTGTTTGGTAAACATTGTTAATTTATCAAGGCTGCTCTTTTATCCTATGAAGGTTCTTTTCTCCCTGTTCTCATTTTCAGTCATTTTTCCTAGAAGATGCCTTTGAATTGAGATAAGCATTGCTTAGACTAATTATTACCATAATAGTTACATAGTTCATGGGGCCAAGCAATGCTTATCCTTAATTTATTTTATATACAAATATAAATCTAAGTCATTTATACTATTATTTAAAGGGCTTCCTCTGTTTGGATTCCTCATTTTTTTAGTTCAAAAATACCTCTATATCCCTATGTTTAAGTAGAGATAAAACTAAATGATATTTTGATAAAAATGCAACTCTAACTCCCACTAAAACAATGCCTAAAAATTAGGACCACTTTCTTGTTAATTTTCAAATTATATTATCTACTTATAAATTGGATTTTCAAAATAAAAATTATATATATAAAATAAAAAAATACAATTTTTTTCCTACAAAATAGGACCAATAAAAAAAAGCCTCATCGCACGCGCTTTAGGCTAGTTGTATATGACTTGTTTGAATTGAGATGATGACTTGCACACCTACTCTGTTTAAAAATTGAGTCTCTTATTAACATGCAATTACATAAGATAAACTACATCCGGCTTTGTTTTTTTTCAATTTTTTTTCCTTATGGATTTGATAACTTGGATCCGCATTTTGACTGGTGTTGATGCCCAATTTGACAAAAGGCCCCATAGTAGAAGAAGCCCAACAATATAAAGAAAATGAAAAGAGAAAATAATAAAGCAAGCCCAGCAGGCCGGAATGGCAGGATTGACAGCTAGCAAGCCCCACAAGAATAAAAGGAGGCAAAGAGGGAGTAAGTGGGCCGAGAAAGCCCAAAGAATGAAGTCTCTTTTTCTCTTTCATGCAATTACATAAGATAAACTATATCTGGCTTTGTTTATTTTTTATTATTTTTTTTCCCTTATGGATTTAATAACTTGGATCTGCCTTTTGACTGGAAGATGCCTAGAAGGAGAGGACGTAAATGCTCAACCCTTTAAACAACCAAGCAATACATGGGCAAAGGTTTATCATTAGAGTTTAGAGCTACATTATAGTAAAAAAAAAAAAAAAATCAGTTGTTGTCTTGCTAGGAAAATTTCTGGGAGGAAAGGGCCATTTACACACTTAGTTTAAATAGAAAAACAAACCAGTGTTGTTGACTGAGCGTACAGAGGATGTTACACAACCCCCTCCCCCCCCCCCCCCCCCCAATCTTTTTTTCTCTCTAACACAGAAAATGTTGGTGCAATACTAGAAAATTGGAAATAATAGAAGAAAAACTGAATAAATATTCATTTGGAAGAGATTATACAACACTATCTGGATTGAGGTACGACACTCGCTCTCTTTTTCTTTTTCATGCAATTACATAAGATAAACTATATCTGGCTTTGTTTATTTTTTATTATTTTTTTCCCTTATGGATTTAATAACTTGGATCCGCCTTTTGACGGGAAGATGCCTAGAAGGAGAGGACGTAAATGCTGAACCCTTTAAACAACCAAGCAATACATGGGGAAAGGTTTATCATTAAAGTTTAGAGCTACATTATAGTAAAAAAAAAAAATAGTCGTTGTCTTGCTAGGAAAATTTCTAGGAGGAAAGGGCCATTTTCACACTTGGTTTAAATAGAAAAACAAACCAATGTTGTTGACTGAACGTACAGAGGATGTTAAACAACCCCCTCTCTCACCCCCCCCCCCCCCAATCTTTTTTTCTCTCTAACACAAAAAATGTTGGTGCAATTCTAGAAAATTGGAAATAATAGAAGAAAAACTGAATAAATATTCATTTGGAAGAGATTACATAACACTATCTGGACTGAGGCATGACACTCGCTCTCTTTAAAGAGATTTAAGCCTTCAATTGACTAAAATTGTAACCTAAAAGATGTTAAAATTACCCTAGCAAGTATTTAGAATATTAAACCATACTTTTTACTACTTAATCACTTTTAATCTAAAACAACTACTTTGTCAAATAAAGTGATTAACCAATTTCCATATCTCAAACACTAGCTACAATGAACTTAACAAGTAAACAACAATATGGAAATAAAGGGAAAACATGCAAACCAAAGCTAACCACAAAGAAGTGTTTAGAAATGGGAAACCCGAAGTCCAGACAAATAAACCTCTTCTGTGGAAAATATAAAAAGCTGTAAAAAAAATCATTTACTTTTTTCTTTCTTCATAAAATAGTTTTAAAAATATTTCCTTTTTCGTTTTATACAAGATAAAATTTTTAATCTAGTTTAATCTAAGTGTGTATGTGTGTGAAACTCTTTCTTAGAGACTTGAACCCCAACTTTTGCCCTCATCCTCATACCTCACAAGCACTTATACTTGTAGAGTGACTATCGCGTCAATGATGTGCAGTGATTTTAAAAATATTTTCTAAACCGATGTCAATTGGGGCATCGATTGGCTTTTCCCTTACTTAATATACAATAAATCCGGCATTGAAACGAATTAACAAATTGGAATCAGAAATGGGTCCATGCAATGTCAACACAAAAATCAAAAAAGAGCACCGAAAGCTCATAAAATTTAGCTCGCTCCATGAGATAATTTTCCCTGGAAGTGGACGTGAGCCAAAGTAAAGCACTAAAATCAAAGAATTTTCCACCAAAGGTAGTCGCATTTAATGGGGGAATGTGCAGATTAGGCATGTGGATGCATGAATATAGTAAGTTAGGCATAATTTGAAACTATGTAGGAAAATAGCAACTCGAGTTTTTGAAACTCGAGATTTACATAATAAATCGAGTTTCAAAAACTCGCTTTATGCTCGCTTTGGGCTTGCTGAGGTGGAAAAATGCCACCTGGATCTCGAGTTTTATAAACTCGAGTTTTAAGTCTACCTAAACTCGAGTTTTATAAACTCGAGTTTAATTATATAGTAACTCGAGTCTTATAGACTCGATTTCCTCTGGGCATGTTTATTTAAAACTCAGCCCGTGGCATTTAACTCTTCTCACATTCTCCACTCTAATCGCTCAACACACAGAGAAAACCTAAAATCTCAGACACACTAACTCTCTCTCTCACTCACCCTCACTAACACAATCACCCATAACTCTCTCACACCACACACACACACAAAACCACATTCTCCACTCTCACTACTCTTCCCTCTCAAAGAAATTCATATCTAAGGTAAGGGTTTGCATAATTTGATTGTCATTATAGTTGGGTATGTTGTCTATGGGTGTGGGTTAAAGAGTTTTACCATTTATTTTGTAGATAGTTAACATAACTTAGTTAATTTATCAATATTGTGAATTATAGAACTTTGTTTTGTTAGTGTTAATTTTTTGAGTATTTATTTGTATAGTTTTTGTTATCAAAATTTTATTCATCATTTTATTTTGATCATGATCTTACAAATTTCTTTGACTTTATTTATCATTAGTTTGGGTATGAAATGGGTAGTGAATGAATGTAATGAATGGGAATGAGTATGTAATTATCAAAATTTTATTCATCATTTCTAGGTTTTTATTTTTATCATGATTTTACAAATTTCTTTGACTTTATTTATCATTGGTTTGGGTATGAAATGGGTAGTGAATGAATGTAGTGAATGGGTATGTAATCATGCTCCTCTACCCACCTAGTTCTTTCAGAACCCTTTTAGGCATTATAGGTCACCACACAATGGAGTAATAGATAATTCCGTCTCTCCATCCACTAGGATTAGAAGGTTTACGTCTTGGCCTTTAGATATTAATGGGCACTCTATAACCTGGCTTGAATATGTTCATTGGTAAGATTGCATTACTTTTTTCCCTCACTTTACGACTATGTGATTTAACTAACATAGGACTTGACTTGAACAGTTCACAATGCACGATATTCTTATAATCATATACCATGGTGGTCCGCTTAAGAATCCCAATGCCAACAAGGGATTGCCATTTGAGGGGCCGGGTATGAAAACCTATTATGCCGAAGTTGATCGTAGGTTGAAAACCCTTGATGAATTGAAGATACTTGTCATGGAAGAGTTGGGTAAGAATCCCGATGCGTACAACATGCAAATTACTTATCGTATGCCAAATGAAATCATGAAGCACCGGATTAATTACAAGTATATGCTGATAGAAAAAGACAAACATGTGAAGATCATGTTTGACAAGTGAGAGTATAGCTGAAGTAAGTAATATTGAGTTGTACATACGCTGGAGCCGCGTGCGGGGATGGCAAGAGGATATCCAACAAACAACTAGAAGCTTACAAGTTGCGCTTCCGGATGCTCAATATGAGTATTCTACACATGTAGAGGATGATGATGTTCATGCCGATGGAAATGATGATGATGATGACGACGACGACTATGTTGATGAGACTGCCGTTAACAATGATGATGACGATGATGATGACGACGACGACTATGTTGATGAGAGACCGTCGTTAACAATGATGATGACGATGATGATGATGATGATGTTGATGTTGATGATGATGACTATGTTGATGAGAATCTTGCCATTAACGGTGAAGATTTTGCCGATAAAGATGACTATGAAGACATGATTGAGAGAGGGGACTTTCGGGACTTTGGGGACTTTGAGAGGGACATTGATGACGATGAGACATTGGACGGCGGTGGAACCCTGATGCAGACAATGTTATTAGTGTCCAAAACATTACAAACACAATCCCTGCCTACGCACCTCCCGCGTTGTCATTCTCTGCAAATACTTGGGAAAATATGGTTGATCCTTCGCATATTGAGATGCCATTTGTAGTCTACTTGGAGAGAGGGGATGAATTTGTGCAAAGGGTTGACTTTTGCGAGTAAAGTGGAGGTGAAGCGCGTATTAACAATTTGTGCCCTCAAGGAAAACAAAAACTTTAAGATCACTAGGTCGACGAGGAAAAATTTTTGTGCGAAATGCGTGCATGAGTCGTGCAAGTGGTATGTCTACGCAGCTATGAAGCCCGAGCTCCAAAATCTATGGATGGTCACCGTGTATGTGGGTCCTCACACGTGTTTACCGACTGGGGTGCGAAATGATGGTAGAATGATGAGTTGTAATTTTATTGCAGCGAAATCCATAACAAGTTACTTGAGGATCACACCACTCAAATTAAGCATCTCGATCTCTCGATAGAGGCGAAATATAATGGCCATAAGCCTTCTTACTACAAGGTATGGGATGCGAAACAAAAGGCGATTGCGCTTATGTTTGGAGATTGGGAAGAATCTTACCAAAGGCCGCAAAAGTTGCTAATGGCGTATATTGATCAGACCCGACTACCTTTGCTATCGTGTCACACCCACCGATGAAGATCACACCGTATTGTTGCATTATGTGTTTTGGTCTTTTGGTCCATGCATATCAGATTCAAATACCGCAAGCCGGTTATCGTATTGATGGGACCCATCTCCGTATGGTAAATATCAGGGAAAGTTGTTGGTCGCAATGGCAACCGATGCTAACAACAAGGTATTCCCTCTCGCCTTTGCTGTTGTGGATTGTGAGTCAGGGTCCAGTTGGAGGTGGTTTTTACGATGCCTCAGAGAAACGATTGGCCACTGGATATTCGACGACGGCATTTGCATAATTTCTCGACCGACATCTCGTATCAAAAACGCCATTGCAACTGGCCTAGAAGGGATGATGGAAAAGCAAAGGTATTTCATAGATATTGTCTTCGACATGTTGCTAGCAACTTCAACACCCATTTTCAGAACTCGACTCTAAAGTCAGCGGCGTTGAAAGCGGGATATGCTAGTCAGGTAGTTAAATTTGCTACCATAATGGACTCCATTAAGCAGGTGGAAATTGAGGCCATTAGGAAGAAGAAGAAGGTGACGGGGAGGGATGGTAAGGAAAAGAATCAAGATTATCTTCCATACACATACCTAATGAGCGAGGATGTGGACATGTGGACCCAGTCATACGATGGTGGGAGACGTTTTGGAGCAATGACAACCAATATATCAGAGTGTTTCAATGGTGTGCTGAAAGGTGCACGGGGCCTTCCTATTGCCGCGTTGGTTGAGTTCACTTGGAGCAAACTTGTTCAATATTTCCACGACCGGCGCAAAGAATACCATTATGAGTTGTCAGAGGGTAAGAAATGGAGTGAATATGCCTTATCCACGTGGGATGGAAATAAGCGTAAATCTGAGAAACACTATCTCAAGCCATTTAGCAATGAAGAGCTGATATTTCAAGTAGTTACCCAACTCAACGTGTCTAGCGTGGCGAGGGGGAAACCACGCTTATGAAGTTCGGTTAGGGAAAAAACATGCAACTTGTGGGAAATGGCAAAATATAGGGATCCCGTGTTCACATGCAATTAGAGTATGTGACTATTTACATATTGATTCAACCACGTATATTCACCCATGTTATGGTTTGAACCATGCCCTTAGCACTTATGAGCATGGATTTGTGGTTCCTAAGTCACAGTCATTATGGAGGGATCCCATGGGGCCAAAGTGGTTGACTAATCCGGCATTGTGGCGGGCCAAAGGTCGACCAAGTGAAGTCACGAATAAGAAATGAGATGGATGGAGTGAGGAATAAGGATCAAGAACCGGGATGGCGGAGGGAGGACGCAGATTTGATAGAGAGTCAACCGAAGCAGACATGTGGACTGTGTCATGCTTCCGGGCATAACCGCAGAAAATGTCCGCAGTCCCGCGGTGCTTCCACAAGCGGCCATGTTCCACACTAGGTAGGTTGGCAAAAATTTATGCATCGGTTAAATAATTGTTGTTCATTCGATGTTTACTATCTTGTCTCCTAACGTAAATACTCTACGTTTTTCAGCATCCTTCCATGGACGACGTTGTATTGGCTCTATGTGAACTTTTTGATTGTTGTTGAATGTACTTGTAATTCTCTATCCAATGTACCTCTATGAAGATTGTGATTTGAGTAGTATGGTTAGAATTGCAAATTAAGTGTGGTTGGACATGTTTATAATGGTGATATATTGAGAATGACTTTTGTTGTGATTTGAGTGCATTTACATTGTAAAACAATGCCTGAAACAGAGCATTTTTCTGGGAAAAAAAAAATTTGCCCAAGAAATCGAGTTTTAGACACTCGAGTTCCTTGGGAAAAATATTTGCCCTGAAAATCGAGTTTTAGAAACTCGAGTTCCACTGGGCAAAATTTTGTGAAACAGGCATGGCTCTCTCGCCTCTCCTGCCCGAAACGAGCATGATGCCGGGGAAAAATATTTGCCCAGTGAAAATCGAGTTTTAGAAACTCGAGTTCCATCGGGCAAAATTTTGTGAAACGGGCATGGCTCTCTGCCTCTCGCCTGAAATCAGCAAATGGGAAAAAAATTTGCCCAAAGTGGAACTCGAGTCTCTAAAACTCGAGTTTCTTTGGTTACGAGTAATGGAAAATAAAATCGGTCCATTTGGTCTAATTTGGTCCTGATTTGGTCTATTTTGGTCTAATTTGGTCTAATTTGGTCTTACTTGGTCTGATTTGGTCTTATTTGGTCTTATTTGGTCTAATTTGGTCTTACTTGGTCTGATTTGGTCTGGGATAGGAACATTGATTTGGTCTAATTATTTGGTCTGATTATTTGTCCGATTTGGTCTCGATTATTTGGTCTAATTTGGTCTTACTTGTCCGATTTGGTCTCTAGATTTGGTCTAATTTGGTCTTACTTGGTCTGATTTGGTCTCGGGATAGGAACATTGATTTGGTCTAATTATTTGGTCCGATTTGGTCTGATTTGGATAATTTGGTCTAATTATTTGGTCTCGATTTGGTCTGATTTGGTCTAATTTGGTCTGATTTGGTCTGATTTGGCCTAATTTGGTCTCGATTTGGATAATTTGGTCTAATTATTTGGTCTAATTTGGTCTGATTTGGTCTAATTTGGTCTCGATTTGGCCTAATTTGGTCCATTCAAATCCACTTTGTTCCATTTTGGTAAGGAAGATCCATCTTTGTGTACTTACATATGTAATTGGAGACAACAAGGTTAGGTTGAGAGGCCTTATTCAAAATCTAAATTTATTAAAACGAATTCTCGAGTTTGGGGTCACTGTCCACCATTGCTATACCGATATTCATAGTGCTACATGTGCCGCTCAATAGCTCGGCACTGTTGAACCCTATCTAGTCATATCATTCACACTCACGTCAATACACGGTATCCGCATCATTTTGCAATGCACTGTTTTCAAGGATGCGTAAGACCCTGAAAAGTTTATGATGCATTTAACACAACTCGGTATTGTCTTGTCAAGTTCATGTCGATGAAACACAAGCATGCTAAATACTCTTCACATGAATACTGCTCACTCGAATAGTCATGGCAAGATAATCGCAACATCGCCCAATAAGAGAATCTCAATCGTGACATTGGGAACATTTGAACAAAAAATTCGTGTAGTGGTTTTCCAGCATATTGACATGACAAGCCTCGAATATATTAAATTTTATTATTGAATACACAAGTGGAATGAGGTTATAAATGTACCACAATTCTTTTCTTATTCCTACACCACTAACTTTGTAGGTTGAGTAAGCTATGAGTCGCAACGCCTCAACATCATCTCGTACACGTAGAAACAAGTTTCAATCTACTTCAACAAATGAATCATCACAAGTTCCGCAGATCAACAACTACAAACATACACAGACCACTATGGAGGGAAATGGGTTGGAAAGAAGAGAGATTTCGTTAATATGCCAATATACACGTACGAGAGTCTTGGAAGCGTTGGCCACATCATGGTCGGCAAACCTACAAAACTAAGTACATGATACCACCGCAATGGAGTTCACCGTAGCAGTAACCACCATGGTCAACCCTATACGAGAAGAGGTGTGAGTTGGAGGTGTATTGTCGATGGCACGGGTTACGAGTTCCTAAGGTACGCCGGCCGAGTTACCTAGAGATGAACCTCGCCAACATACTTGCTCGCCTTGAACAAGAGAACAATCAAATGCAAAGGCGGCTAGACCGTTTTCATGCAGTCCAAAAAGCTAGGAAGCATCTAAAGGGGAAGGCGCAAGAGCGAGCCATGAAGTCTATTAATGAAATTCCTGCGTTAGATGATGAAAGTGACATTTCAACTTCTCGATTCAAGCAATGATGACTTCCAAAAATTTCTACCTACGAACATTCAACGTTGTTGTTGATGTCTACACGTTTTGTGAACCTACTTGTATTAGTGTTGTTGTTGTTGTTGTTGTTGATGTCTACTTGCTCATTTTTTCCCCGCTCGTACGTTGTTGGTATGTTATGAAAAGGTGTACTTGTATTAGTGTTTGCAAGAATTATAAGTGCTTGGTGAAAATTATGGTCTAAACCGCACAACCGTGATGCATCAACACACAAGACGGCCAGAAACTTATATTAGATCAGCAACATTCATAGGCATTTTGCACATCCGAGAGAGAGGAGAGTTAAAAGAGTAAGGTTAGGGATCACAAAACATAAACTTACAACAATTAACAATTTGATGTGTGTAGTTTTCTGTTCTCCTTTTGATCATGTCACAAACTCGCCCTCGGAGTTCCGTACACCACCCGATGGCCTAATTCTAGCTTTCTCGATATCATCACCTACACTCTTGCCTCCAATGCATGCATGTACTTTAATACTTATGAAATTACCCATTGCCAATATCACCTTCTCTCGTCCGAGATGCCAATTCTCTTGTTGGTGACAAGATCAAGGCCTGAACCCCGTTTAATTTTAGACATTTAAAAAATAATAATAAACCAATATGATCATAAACCGCGTAACGAAAATGAAACCAAAACATAGAAGCATCCCAATAGCTCCTACCTATAGAGGTAAGTCATCATTAAATAATTTCGTTAAGTAAAGATTGGAAAGTGGGGTAAGGGCATGGATATTTTCAGCTTTACTCCATTAAATAATTTAAATTTAATCCTTCTCGCAATGACGTCTAGTCTTGAATCATTTGATCCGCTTTCCATAAGCTTTAGAGTTTGGTGTTTGATCGTGTAACACTTCAATTTTTAGTCTTTGATATTTATGGGGTGCTATGTGACTTCGCCGACATATGATAATTTTTACTTAAATTCGAGTGGTTGTAAGGAATATATTGTGCCTTGTAAGTGATGGACCGAACGTTAAATCCTTCTTCGCATATGTTCTTGGTGCTTTTGGCGACCGCCGTCGCCCATTTAGCGTTCTCCATAGTTGAAAACAGTATGAGAAGAAACTCGAACCGGGTCAAGGATCGGGATTTTCTATTCTACCAATCACAATTTTGTCCAAGCATTTTTGACTAGGCAAATATAATTAGAAAATTTGGCTTGGGTCTAGTACAAGAGACCATTCATAGTAAATAGTAATGATAATTGGCAAAATTAGTATCATTTTAAAAACCAAAGCCTTTTTTATGCGAGACAATATTAGGTATAACGGTAATGGGTGTAATGCCTCTTAGAAGCCGGCCTCACATAGAATAGATGTAACTAAAAGAGTACATCAGAATCATCGATGAAGCCAAGTTATTTGAATATATCTAGCCTTCAATCATGCCTTAAACGGTATGCTACGGCGTAATGCACTGGACCATCACAATGATGATATGTGACAAAATGAGTCTAAAGTCTAAACCATCCCAATGCCTTTTATATGCGAGAGGTATAAATAACGAGAATATTAAAGGTTGAGTACATAAGATGGAGCCAAATTCTTAAAAATATTTCGCTTTCAATCATGTCCTAAAACAAATTCCTCACTCTAAGGAAAAGTAAAAGAGGAAAAGCCTAGCAAACAGTTTTTAGCTTTTAGGCAAGCGAGTCCCGACTTGATTTAAGGCACTCAATGATCTAATAAATCTCTCGTGAGACAAGAAACATCCAGATTTAACTTGTTTGTAAAAATAAATAACACCCACCACAAAATCAAATGCCATAAAAAAATAATTGTTAAACAACTAGTTGAGTTCAATGTTTACAAATATGACTAGGTAATGATCGATTGGCATATAAATTTAGAATTTGAATCCCTATAATCCTACAATGAGTAACATCAAAATTTGAAGAAATATAATTCTACCCAGGGTCTCTCTTGCATGTATTCTCATATGATATTCCTTTCTCCTATCCTTCAAGAACAAAGTATGGGCTCCTCTACGTATTGAACAACAGTATCTCTATGGGAGGACAAAGGTAGACGATGAATCGTACCAAACTAGGCTTCCCGCTCATATCTATGTTAGTACTAGTCTCCCGAGACATACTTTTTCCGAGCATAGTATTTCTTCTCACTCTCAAGCCTTCTTTGCATTGCGTTTCGCATTGAAAATAAGATACAAAACCATAAACAAGCATTTCTTTTTATAAATGAAACTTGCAAACACAAAACATGTATAAATTGCTGGTTTGTATTTCGCATGGGATGCTCAAATTTAAAGAAATTTTGAATACAAGAGATGCAGCAAAAGAACAAGGAATACCAAGAAAGCCTCATGATTGGCCATTATCCTTTGGGCTACCGAGCTAGTGGTTATATTTTTGGGGCTTGCAAGCAACCGGAAAATTCCCATGCTCTTGGGAACCTTGTATGGATCATTTTCACCCTAAGGAATACAAGATCATCACTATCCATAACTCGCAGTAAAAATATAAACCTGGGAAAATAAAAAAATAAAAACCCAACTTACAAATGCAAGAGGGGTTACTCTCAGCCATTGTTCCATGCACAACCAATGAGATATTGAAAGTTGTAATCTCGCTCATGCCAAGAAAATACAACTCGATGATACAAAATATTTAACAAGAGGAAAAGAATAGATATCCCATGCTACAACAATCATTTCACAAGAGATACCACAAGGCATCGAATCTTGACTCTCAAAGTATAGCCAGGTACAAATTAGTCCTAGACCACATGAAAGGAATCTTTCTTGCCAAAAACACACCCATATACAAGCACAATTCAAGCACCAAATTCCACATTACTCTATCTATCATCCTTTACGAGCCATCTCATGAACCTAGTCTCATTGGAATTGGATGCCAAACTATGCCAGGGTTGTTCCCTGAGTTAAAGCAGCTCCAAAGTAACTTATTAGTTATTAGTAGAGATTGAGCTCCTAACACTTATTTTAGTCGAGTCACACAAAGAAAAACTAAAAGGGTTTAAATTTTATAAACCAGAATGGCCATCTAAGTTAGTCCAAAGAACTATTTAGAACAAGTATTTAGTTATTGAAGCTCCATGTCCCATTGTGGACGTTGTCAAGACCAATCAATGATTAAACTTTTACATACTACTAAAAACAAAAAATTATGAGTTTCATGAAAACTTTGCAGGACATGGTTAGATGTAATCTAGTAGACACATGACACAAGTATTGGTGACAAAGCACGTTGTAGACCATGCATGATCATTGTGAAAATTATAAAGGAACGGAAAATTATGGGGAACGTTAGTTATTCAGCCAATGAACTTTAAATAAAAGATAGCTAAGAAATAAAAAATAAAAAATCCAAAGTAGAAAATAGCACAACAATGGGCCCCAATGCCATGCACTATCAGACATATTGCACTAATAGTTGCAAGAGCAACTTCAATTCACTAAGTAGATATGACATCTAAATATGTAGCATATATAAAAACCACTGATAAGCATGTCTTTCTGTGTGTTTGTGTGTCCGTATCAACATTATGGTCCAGTTTAGATGTTGCAAAGTTTCTAAAGTTGTGCGTGCAATTACAACATTATGTGTTCAGGTTCATCTACTCTAGAAAGGTACACAAGTATTACATTTCAGATAAATACCAATCAACAACTTAGTAGTCAACATGTTCCCTTTTCTAGCAAATGTCTTATCCATAACTAGATAAGACATTACATTTCAGATGTCTTGTGTCTTATCTATCAAATGCCGTATGTTCAATTTCATCTATTCTAGAAAGGTACACGGGTATTACATTTCAGATAAAGTGGAGTGCCTGAATAATATAGATAGAAGTTGTATTAGAACACCTTAATTCCTCAAGGATATCATAGCATCTCAATAAAAGTTCACAAAATAGAAAGGTAACCAGAAATTTAATGCGAAGATTGGACAAACCTTTTATGGATCTCAAAACAACAGTATTCGTGGACATTGCACGTGCAAACCCAAAATCACAAAGCTGTGATAAATGAAAAATTTATAAGCCATGAACAACCACAAGAAATTACAAGAATTAAACATTTAATACAAAGCAGGACACGATATCAAATCATCAGACCAAATCTTTGGTGAAAGAATCAATATGTAATAACAGTCTCAAGAGAGTAAAGAGATAAAACCAATGAAAAATAATAGCCTACAAATAGACATAGCAATATCCCACCCCATGGATGGAAAGAACCAACAAATTAGTACATAGGTAATCAAATCGAAGATATTTTTCATTTATTGGCAAGTTACACGTGCAAAAGCCTCTAAGTTTTGACAATACCTAGATATTAGTATAATACAATTGATCGTGCAAAAGCTACGGGAAAAAAAATAGCAATGTAATTGGAGTATTGGACCAGAAGAAAAAAAATACATACAATCAATTAGTTAAATTTTGATTTAGTGAAGCCAATCCAAACAAAGAAACACGAGACCTCGATGGTAATTTATTCAGTCAAACCTAGTAAGGTTCTCTAAATTCAAAAAATAGACAATATTTGAAAATTTTAAACAGGATTATAAACCTTCTAAACATTGTTTTTCCATAATCAACCTTCTATGCATTCAAGCTAACAGATTTAATAAATAGATGCTCTTAAACATGTAGTGATGTTATTCTAGAACCTCAACCTTAACTACGTACCCAAAGACCAATGAGAATGTTTTGTGGCTTCATATCACGATGGATGATACGGTTTGAGTGCAAGTAGTGCAACGCTCTCACCTGTAAATTCCACAAAATAAAGTTTCAATTGAAATAAGAAATACCCAAGTTGAACATAATAGTAAACCAAAGATCGGAAAAGAAAACAATCAATTAAGTCGATGCAATAATCATGGGATCAAATTACCAACTCGCTTTGCAATTGCTTGGACTTGTTCTTCTCCGGAAGGCACTTATCATCCTCAAGAATCTCAAATACTTCACCCCGCATGAAAATCCAACGGCAACTCATGAATCTCAACATGCTCCACAATGTGTCTATATATATTTCAGGATCATTTAATAGTTACATTAATATAAAGAATGAATTTTTGTTTTTGAGAGATCAAGAAGGATATGGTTACTTGTGCAAATTCGTGACAATAAAGGACATTTAAATACCTTAAATAGTTACCGGTTACTTGTCCACTTAAGAATGCTTTTAAAACATTCGAATCCTAATCACTCTTCTTTTGGGCTAACTTACATAGTTACTCCCATAATGACAAGTAAAAAAAAAGAAAGTGTTAAATGTAAGTAACAAGTAAAAACTCACCTTTCCAGACTTGCCTACAATGGAAGCAACAAGAACAACCTATATCACAGATAAAAGGTGATTTAGAAGCACTATCACAAACAATTCAACAAGTAAAGAAATCAAAAAATTCCTAAAAAGCATGTGGCAAAAATGAATTAAAAAGCAGCCAAGCTTGGAATTAAATTTTCTCGTAACTCATTACCTCACATTATCCACATCCACATCCACCACATTGCAGGTATTGCTTCTTTTTCAAGATTCACCAATTTTGCGTTTTTTAACCCTTATGTAATGTTTGGGCGGGGGAGGAGGCTGGGGCATCATCCTTAGGCTCATCATCGTGCCGCAAAGACATTAGATGCATACAATCAATATTCGGTGTAATGATAAGAATAAAGTGAACCACAAGATATATCATTACATTGTTGGTAATGTTATCATACCATAGAGCCGCCTTTGTGTCCTATTTTGTGTCCACCAGTTCCTAAGTGGGTGCTCTTCTAGTACGTCGTGGTCTACCTCGTGGGGGTGAGGGCTGCCGAGGGGGATGCTCGTCCGGTACATCGTTGTCAATCCCAACCGGAGGCCCTAAAGGGTCGGATGAGGAAGAGGTAGGTGGGTAATGATGCTCAGTATAGCTAGGAGTGGGGATCATTGTCATGGGCAAAGTGGGTGCATTGGAGCTGGTGGGTGGGTAATGGTGTCTTCAGTGGTGCGTAGGAGGGGTCATATGAAAATCAAAACCAAGATCAAAACTAGGCTGCGAAGGAGGGGTGGGTGAAGGGACCTTGAGTTGAGGAGATGCATCTCGGGATGGGTGGAGGAACCTCGTGGAGGAGATGCGTGTGGGACGGGTGCAGTACCTCGGGACTAGTTACAACCCGAGGGGTTGTTGCACGCCGACCACGGCCCCTACCTGCACTTGTGCTTGGGCTTGCCGTAGCAGGCCGACCACGGCCCCTAGCCGCACTTGTGCTTGGGCTTGCAGTAGCACCTTGACCACGGGTCGATGTACTTCGGGGTGCCGGGGTTTGTGCTTGGGGTTGCAATAGCCGACTGACTCGCCCTCATGCCCATTGTTTGCACTGCCCATTTGCTGCAAGACCACCACCAAGCCCAGCCACATTATTTAGGACACGTCGGACATGGTTGTGTGCTCGGCCGCCTACAGGAAGCATCTCCAACAAGTGCTAAATGGCTTTCAATCTAAAACGGAGAAATAACCAAGTACAATCAGATTTTGATCTACTCAAATACTCAACTAAGAACAAAAAGTGTTATTAGAATACTATATGTAATAGAAAGTCTTTTTAATTGGAGGTCACGATCAAACCGCATTTCCTAAAAAAGAAATCAATTGATTCTACTGAAGAAAAAACAAAGTAGGCAATAAAATCTAATTTAACACATTACCGTTATATCTAATTTAGCGCTGTTGCGGTCGACATACTTTCGAGTGACCGAACGGTACCAGCGGTAATAATCATGATTGCGAGGCATCTCACCAATCTGAGGAGGTGCATGGCAAACTCGTTGTTGTCTCGTATCCCATGTAAGGATATACGGTCCATGCTCCTCCCTCCAATTCTTTTCCACCTTCCCACGTAAGTCTATTCTATGCGAGCCTATCATCGTACACAACATGGTCGGGCCGCTCTTGCGCCAACCCAACCGTCGAAGGACACGATCCGGGTGGTGTGTCTCTACTATGCAAAAACACACCAAGTGGCACCCTTGCCGTCCACGTATCCCTCCCTCGCGACGCGGTGGTCGAAGGTGGCCGAAGTCCGCTCATATGGCTGCCATATTATATACAGTAGAAACAAAATACAATTATCATAGCATCTTAAAATGTGAAACAAAGGAGAATACATAGATAAAGGAAAAACAAAAATTAAAATAGAAGATATGTTAAAGCAATGATTTCAACATATTCTTAAGGAAAATTAACATAACGTCTACGTAAATTTTGTATACTATTACCCTAGTCCGCTGCATTCTAACTAATTGCTCACGATAATGGATCAACGCCGTGCCGGATGGCCTACTCTTCGGGCTTGGCACCCGCACCCGCACCCACCTACAGTTACGATCGAATAACATAAGATATTACCACTTAGTTACTAAGAATAGTACATTGCATAACACACACTAAGTATCAGGAAAATACTTACTTAAATGCAAGTGGAGCTTTTGGCCATGGGCCATAATCGCATCCAGGTGGAGGCTCTATCCTCGGGCACAAGAATGGCAACCTCGCCCATGCCCAATACTGAACCAATTGCAACGCCCCACCAATCTGCGATGCCTCTTTATCACTTGCCCGGCACAACTCCCTATACAACCATGCCAGGCAACCACTACCCCAACTATACTTTGGCGGATCATGAAGGTTCCGCAGGAACTCCAAGAACATCGCATGCACCCTATCTCCCGACTTGTCCATGAAAATCTTATCCCCTAGTAGCGCTAAAATATAGCACGGGCATACTGATGTACTTGCTCCTCCGTTGCATCATGAGGCGTGGCTCGCAATGCGCTCAACAAGGCGACTAATGAGAATTCTTTGCCCCACCAAAGTTTTGTTGTCATTCTCCGAACGCCAAAACCAAGCAACTCCACGCACGCTGCCTCCAATTCCCATCCACCACGTAGTCGGCCCAACCAAGACCTCACCGTCTATAGGAAGTCCAAAAATGACCTCCACATCTTCTAGGGTGATTGACATCTCACCATGTGGAAGATGGAACGTATGGTCTCCGGCCGCCATCGCTCAACTAGGGCCGATATTAGGCAATGATCTATCTCTCGGGAAGGGACCCTAAACAATCCTTCTAACCCCACCAACTTGATAATATCAATCACCCGATTATCTTGCATCGTTATCTTTGCCATCTCCTTAGCGCGACCACGGCATGTAAGTGAGCCCGAGTCCTCGTAAAATGGATAAAAATTATAGCGGTCGTTAGAATTAGATATACAACTTTCAAAGAACTTGCTAAAAGTCAAAGACAACGTAAAAATTAAAGCGTTGTTAAAACTAGATATTTCACCTCGCCATTCCAAATGTCCTCTCGATCGATGATTTCGTTGTCGCGTCAACAATGAAGGATCTTCTCGACCAGGGCGCACAATCTCTCGCTCCTCATCGATCCTGTGCTCCATACCGCAAAGAGTGCAACAATATTCCACAAATTAAGTCTTCATAAATAACTCTAAGGTAACATTATTTGATGCCTCCTACAATAATTAAAAAGATACTAAGATGCTTCAAGTGATTGAATTCTAATGGTAATAAGTTATTTGAAGAGGGTGTCCAAAGAATGATAATTAGGTGGAAAATTTTGATCTTAAGCGAGAAGCTTGTCTAGTGCCGACCAAAAACCACTTTCTATCCCCCGAAACATTTTTAATAAAAGGCATTCCAAGTAAAATAGTATTTTAACAGTATGTAAATATTGCTCTGCTCATGACCCATTTTCCAAACAAATCAGTACCACCATCAAATTCTACATAATAAGCTTCTCATACTTACTAAGGGAAATGGGGACGGTAGGAGGACAGATGGTCATAAGGTGCACATGTAGTGTATATCACTCGCCTAGTTACTAAAGGGAAAGAGAAACAAAACACTAACCAGAAATTCTCGTACAGGTCAAAGTGATGCTAATGAGTGAATCTATCTACTAATAGACATGGCAAAACAAATTTCCAGATCGACAAGAAATTTTTTTTTAGGGAAGCAATAAATGCTTACTACTTATATCAACCTACTTGGGTAGTAATGTGGAGTGAGACCACATGGTGCGTAGTGAACCGCTTCATATCAAATAAAGCTTGACATTAAAGTGATTTGTCCAAGTGAATCTTTAAGCCATGATTATTTGATGGCTGAAACTAAAGTTTCAAAGAACAATTTAATGTCAATCGAGTTTGAAAAATGGTAGCCTTTACTGGGATCTAATTCTAAACTGGTCTAAACCAACACATACCGCATAAATGTGAACAAATTTGGCCTGAACCGACAAATCTAACCAATTTTTTACATTTACTTTTTCATTAGCTAATGAACTAGTTCTCGTCCCCAAACCAATGACCTACATAGCAAGGTATGAATATTGCTACTACACTTCCCCCAAAATAAGATACTCAAAAACCCAAAATTTATCTCACTAAGGTATTTCTTTTAAGGATATAGAATCTTCAACCAAAAACTACAAACAATGACTTCAAAAAAATTGCGGGGCCTCTTAAAACTAGACCTAATTTCTCACACCTATTAATTCAAATATAAATCCGATCAAGATTGGTAGGAAGACTAAATTGTGACGTCCCTTATGACAAGGTTATGACAGGGTTATTAATAAGAAATAAATTATTAGTGGAAAAATGTTAATAGCTTTAAATAAAGGGATGTTCACATTGTGATCGATGTAAATTAGCAAGATCTAACCCAATTGTAGTCGAATTAAAAATAATATTACATGGTTTAAAGGGTGTTTAGTCATGTACTAATTGTATATTTCATTATGTTTTTCGTACATCTTATTGCTGCTATTTTGTATTTGGTTGGCATCTACTGAATTTATTTTTGGCATATGACCAATGCCATTAAATTTATACGTAGGAGAATAGAACTTGTGATTTAGGATATCAAAGCATCTCTAAGTTCCAAGTTTGATTTTAATTTATAAAATAAAAAATTTGAAACTGATGCAACATAATATAGAGAAGAACAAAACGAGTAATGAATTGGTCCCGTATGCAAGAGATCTTCCCTTACCATCTAATTGAATCAATACCGGTTATTTCACTTTAAAAATTAAATTATCTTAAGTTTAACAAATTTCAAGACTATAAGCAAGTAAGCAACCAAAATTCATCTTCATTATTATTTTCGCAATATTAAGAACGGCCTTGTCAAAGCACATAATGTACATATGCCAACCAAAAAAGCATAATCTACATATTGAGGATGGTCATAGTCATCAAAACCAAAGATGGAAACAAGGGCATCATAGACATTGAAACATTAAGACAGTGAAATAAATTAGAATGAAAAAAGCTTTCCGAACAGTAACTATCATGTCAATCTAACTTGCCAGGCAAATGGCAAGCTATCCATAGAGTCTCTATAAACTACAGCATTATTATGGCATGATTTAAGGATGTATCAATTAACCCACTCACATGCCATACAAAATTTAAATGTTCAATTCTATTTCACATTAACTACTATGATCCCGCCAATGAGCTCTAGCTCAATTGGCACCTCCTTCCCTTGTAAGTGCTAGGTGGAGGGTTCAAGACCCTCGTAACTTAACAAAAAAAAAAAAAAGACTCCCCGATCCCAAAATATCTTTTTGCTTATATGAAGTCCATAAGTAGAGAAAAAAAAAATCTTATTAAAAGTCCCGTAAGACACGGCTTATACATATAACTAAATCTCCATCAATACCTTTCGCATTTCAAGTATCCTTGTGCAATAGATATAATCATTATGTCCATTACCAAATGATTTATTGTGTTTTCAAATCGTCTTATATTTGTGTTTAGTCAAATATGCTCAACTTCTCCTTATTAATGATTAAGGCGGGAAAATTAGGCCTGTGAAGTGGAAGATTCCAGTAATGCATTTCTACGCCCCATTTTGCATATTGCAAATGGTCGTATGTCAACCTAAAGATAAAAGAATATATTATGAACTCAGAATGTAGCAAACAATTAAGAAAAAATTTTCCTTTTCTTTTTTACTAGAAAAATGACTCAAAACAACAAGACCATTCATTCACACTAGAAAGCATATCAATATAGCTTTCAAAATTTTAACTACACACAAACCGATAGTTAAAATTAATGAAACCATCCTGACCAACTTCATAGATACACCCAATTAGTTTCAAAGCTTGTAAGAGACAATTTCACAAACAACGGCTTCCATGCAATAAAAATCAACATTTGAACTAACTTAAAACATGACACCTACTACCAAACCCATACAAATTCTTGCATTTTATGTCCAAATAAAGCAGTAACACAGATGACAACCCATAAGCATAGAAGAAGACTAGCAAATGGAACCAACAAGAACTAAAGGAGAGGGGAAAAAGAATGTTACTTGCTGCAAGAAGTTGAAGTTGGGTTGCTGGCTGGCAACGATGGTTTTGGATAGGTGGATACCATGAAATGGAGAGAAGGGAGAGAGGCTTACCGGCGGTGTTACGGCGGACCGGCGGTCGGTGTAGCAGCGGTCGGTGTAGCAGCAGCTGAGAAGCGAGAGAGAGAGGGTTCTGAAAGAGGAGAAAGAGCGTTTCAAAGTGACAGATTGAGAGAGAGCGTTTGAGAGACTGAGAGTTGAGAGATTGAGAGTACTGAGAGTTGAGAGACTGAGAGTTGAGAGATTGAGAGTACTGCTAGTACTGAGAGTTGAGAGACTGAGAGTTGAGAGATTGAGAGTACTGAGAGTTGAGAGATTGAGAGTGTTTCAGTTACGCGTTTGAAAGGTAAAGTGGGGGAAAATTGTGTGGATTTCGAGTCTTATAAACTCGATTTCTACCTGGCTAAATTCCGACAAACCCAATAACTCGAGTTTTACAATCTCGATTTTTAATACATATTTCGAGTCTTATAAACTCGATTTCTACGTGGCTAAATTCCTCCAGGTGGAAACTTTGTCCACGTAATCGAAGAACAAACACGACAACTCGAGTTTTAAAAACTCGAGTTTCAATTAAATCTCGAGTTTCTAAAACTCGAGTTGTTAGTTTCCCACATACTTTCCAAACCCAGCCAACTAACGAAATCATTTGCACAGTAACGTTATTTGGAAAGGAATCCCCGCATTTAATATATATTGATGATCAAGTTTCCACTTTCTACTTTCCACTAAACCTGGTATTTAAAAATAAATCAATAAAAAAGTTTTCCACCAGAGCATTAATGCAGTCCCCGATACGACGACGAATAAATTGAGAAAAGCAATATTAACAAACTTTATACGGTGGATAACCATGAAGCTAAATTTATGATGAGATTTGGTTATCATGATAGTCTTTTTAAGAGAATGAGAAATTCAAATAACTAATTTTAGAACTTAAAAATTTTAGTTGTAGAAAAAAAAAAACCATAACACACTATACAAAAGTTTGAATAATATAAATCACATGAAAAAAGAATAGTATTTCTATCTTTTATCTTAAAAACAAATAATGGAATAATATTAATCAAATGCACCTAATTTTTTTTTTTTTTTTTTTTTTTTTTTTTTTTTAACTCAAAATAATAGAATGATATATATATAAAAATGGAGAGATGAAAAATAATTTAAAAAATAATATCTCTAGCACATTTTAGAAAATAAATCATACATTATACCACGTTCCAAAATAGTTGTATATTTTCACACATCACATGAGTTTGCAACTAGTTGTATATAATTGATGTCATAGCAGCTCTCCCATCCTATGAATATTCTTTTCTTCCCGCTCTCATTTTCAATTGTTTTTCCTAGAAGATGCCTCTAAATTGAGATAAGCATTGCTTGGGTTAATTATTGCCTTAATACTAACATGCCTTGTGGGCTAAATAATGCTCATCAAAATTTATTTTATTTACAAATATACATTTAAGTCATTATTATATAACTTGTTTGAATTGAGATGGCCACTTGTACGCCTACTCTGTTTAAAAAATGTGTAGGTGTGATGGGCAAACAAAGTCTCTTCATCTCTATCGTTCCAATCCATTTTCTTTTTAACATGCAATTGCATAAGATAAACTAAATCTGGCTTTGTTTTTCTCCTTTTGCTTTGTTTTGTTTTGTTTTGTTTTTGTTTTGTTTTGTTTTTGTTTTTTTTTTGGTTTTCCTCATAGATTTGATAACTTTGAGTCCACCTTTTGACAGGAAGATGCCTAGAAGGAGAGGATGTGTATGCTCAGCCATTTAAAGAACAAAAGGGTGTTTGGTATAAACATTGTTAATGTATCAATGCTGCTCTCTTATCCTATGAAGGTTCTTTTCTCCCAGCTCTCATTTTCAGACATTTTTCCTAGAAGATGCCTTTGAATTGAGATAAGCATTGCTTAGACTAATTATTACCATAATACTTACATAGTTCGTGGGGGCTAAGCAATGCTTATCCTTAATTTATTTTATTTACAAATATAAATCTAAGTCATTGTATATGACTTGTTTGAATTGAGATGACCATTTCACACCTCCTCTGTTTAAAAATTGAGTCTCTTATTTACATGCAATTACATAAGATAAATTATAACTGGCTTTTTCACAGTTTTTTCAAAAACTACTTTACTCTCATGTTAGGCGAGAAGGTATTAAGGTTGCTCATTATATGACACGATATGCTTCAAATATTTTTGATTTTGTGGTGTGGATAGAGGCTGTTCCATTCACAATTTATGATATAATTTTGGATGATTCAGCCAATTTACCTTAATAAAAGCTAAGCAAGTTGGTTTCTAAAAAAAATAAAATAAAAACTATATCCGGCTTCTTCTTCTTTTTCTTTTTTTTTCCTTATGGATTTGATAACTTGGATCTGCCTTTTGACTGGAGGATGCCTTTTGACTGGAGGATGCCTAGAAGGAGAGGATGTGTATACTCGGCCTTTTAAACAACTAATTAATTCATGGGGAAGAGTTTACCATTAGGGCTTCATTGCAGTTAAAAAATAATTTTCGGTAGCTGTCTTACCAGGAAAATTCCTTGAAGGAGTAGGTCAATTACACACCTACTCTGTTTAAATTAAAAAACAAACAGTTGTTGACTGAAATCAAAGGATGTGATGCCCCACCCACCCTCTTTCCCCCTCTCTTCTCTATTTCACAAACAGAAATAATAGTGGCCATTCATTTATATTAATGTTGAATATTAGTTGTGATATACTAGGTTGAATATGCTAGAATAAATGCGGAAGTGAAAACATAAAATAGAAAATATAATAATATGAGGGTTATATGGTTCAACCTGATACTACATCTGTATTATATGAGAGTGTCAGTACAAATCTTGTGTAATAATGAACCTAACATAGGTATATATAATAGACTAAATTCTAGACTAACCATGCATTAACTATGATTAATAAATTTTTAGTATAAGTAGAAGATTTGACTTACATACAAAATAAGATTATACTCAAGCTTATGCTATTGGGTTAATATATCTAATGTATCTCTAACAATTAAAAATTCAATTATATAATAGGATTTGAATCCCGCATTATTTCTAAGAGTTTTTTAAGCTTTACAATCACTGCCGCAATTTCAGTTCCAAAATCTGTAAATTTTCACTTTTCACGACTATCCATCTCTTGTATTTATCTCCTTTCACTTCCTCCTTGAAATGAAAAATCCACATCAAAACGTTCTCTTTTTCTCTAATTTTTCTTTCAATTTTGGCAGGACGATTCCTGGAAGAGTGAAGTGGCAGATATACTAAATTATCTTCTTTTTCCTAGTGGTAAATTATGAATACTTGCTTAAAATGATGCTACTAATATATACTTTTAGTTAAATTTTTTTTTTAAATTTAGTTCATTTTTCACACGGACCCTTATTCAAGACTGTTTTTTTTTTTTTTTTCTCTAGATCCATTTAAATATTTCTTTTTATCAATTTTCTCTTTCTAGTTTATTTATTTTTTAATGAGTAAGATAATTAATTTCATTCTAAGAATAAAGAAGAAGTTGGCACCACCAGTTCATCACAGTTAGAAAGAACGGTACATCACTCGCAAACATTTCTTTTTTCTAGCGTTACTGGAAAATTACTTCTTTTTTTATAGGGAAAACTTACTTTTTGAATCTGGTTGGCAGAGAACTGTTGTGGGAGCCCTTCCAAGCAGTTTCCTGGACGTGTGGTGTCTATATATATATATAAAAGATTGGGTTCAAATTACAGTTGGAATTCTAAGTAATGTTATACTACCCAATAACTTATTCTTAAATTCATATTTTAAAAATCTGACCATTAAATTATATACTCTATATGTTATTAACATACATACCAAATTTCATACCAATTGAATATAATTTATCATTTGATCCATAAACTCATCTTTTATGTATATATATTTTTGTTATTGTCAATTTTGGCCTCTATTATTTTCAATTTGCATGAATTTAATCTTTACCATCATCTCACTAAGACACTAACAAAAATTAATTACAAATTGATTTCAAATTGAAAATAATAACAATCAAATTGATTGCTACCTAAATATAAAGACAAAATAATTGACAATAATCCCAACATATAATGACCAAAATGGTATTTTGACCAAATATATTAGATACATTTTCATACAACTTATAAATTCTTTTTGCTGTTTACATTTAAAATAATAATAATAAAGTTTCCATCAATAGTTCAATACTTTATAAGCCGGTCATCATGCTCGTTGGCCCGCAGGCACGAAAGTTCTTAATTTATCTATTCATCTAGGGTGTGTTTGGATCAAATTTTTGAAACTAGACTTTTTGAAAAAGTCAAGTTTTTAAAAACTACTATATGAAATTGAACTTTTTGAAAAAGTTGAATGTTTGATAAAAACTGTTAAAAAATATTTTTTGAAAAAGCTGAGTGTTTGACTAGTATTTATAAAAGTAGAAGTTTGAGTTATAAATTACCAAAAAAAGACAAGATATATATATATATATATATATATATATATATATATATATATATATATATATAAAAGAGAATACTTTGTTTTAATTATCTCTTTTAATGCAAGTTATGGATACAATATTTTTACAAAAAATTCATAATAAAGTCTATATAACAAGTTGTTAATGGTAGATAAAAATAATAATAATGTCACTAATAGGTCCAAATGAGAACTAATAACAACTTACTGTGTAAAATTTATTATAAAAATATTATGTTAATAACACTATTTTTTTTTCTAAAGAAAATACCACTAATTAAAAAAGTCTAAAAATATAATAAAATGTGACAATAATTTCACAATACTATTTGTTTTTAGTTTCAATCCTAGTCTAATAAAAAATTTAGAGGATGTTTGATAGAGTAGTTTGAGATGGTATTTTTGTAATTTGAGATGAGATTTTTAAAATATATATAAATAAAAAAATATATAAAAATATGTATAATATTATTTAAAATGTAAAAATATGAATTTAAAATGCTAAACTAACCGGGCACCTAATATTTCAAATGTTTTGAAACTTTTGTGGTAATTTATTGTGTCTTGAAATAGATGTAATTTTCATTTTGTAAATTTCCTTGCATGGACACGTATCCCACTCTCCCTTTTACTTTTATTTATTTATTTTTTTTCTTTCACCCACACGGTTCCTTTCATACTTATCTTCTTCCACCTTTAAGAGATCTTACAGAAAGTACTCCTAAAGCTCTGATAACTCTCTTTCCAGGTTTCCCTTTTCTTTGTTCTGCAACTTTCTTTATAACTTTGCCACAAACAAGCTAGTTACTAAGCTTCCAATGGCTTCCACTAGCTCCGAAACACCCTCTTCATCATTATTATCATCTTCTTCTTCAATACCTGGTTCGGACTATGATGTTTTTCTCAGTTTTCGGGGTGAGGACACCCGCCTTAGCTTTACAGACCATTTATATGAGGCATTTATATTGAGAGGCATTGAAGCCTTCAGAGACAGCGAAAAACTCCAACTAGGACAAGTCATTGCTTCTGAGCTCATACAAGCAATAGAAAAATCCCAGTATGCAATTGTTATTTTCTCAGAAAAATATGCAGATTCCAGGTGGTGCTTGGATGAACTTGCTGAAATTGTTGAATGCAAAAAAAATAAGGGACTTAAAGTGGTGCCCATCTTTTACCATGTAAATCCCTCAGACGTGCGGAACCAGACTGGGCCATTTGGAAAAGCCTTTGCTGACCATAATAAAGATGACAGAATAGACGGAGAGAAGATCCAGAAATGGAAGAAGGCTCTGACAGAAGTGGGGAATTTATCTGGCGAGCATATTATTTTACATCAAAGGTACACATAGTGGTTTTTTAGTAGTGTTTATTACACTCTTAAATCCGAGAAATCCCATCGGACCGACCCATCAGTTTTCCGGCGAGATCTCGCTGGATCTAGCCGGATTTCTACCATTTTTCAAAAAAAAATCGCCGGAGTTCTACCGTTTTTCATCTGTTCTTGGCCGGATTCTCTCTGATTTCCATATAATCAACCCCAGCTCCGTCCCGCCCGATCCGATCAACCACATTTAAATAAAACAACATTTGAAGCTTGCCACTCTTTGAAGCCACTGCCCTGCCTACTCTCTGGTCTCTCTGGTCTCTTTCTCTTAAGAGATTCCGTGATCCCACCAAACACTTATTTTAATTAAAAATATTAACTTCTTCATTTTCTTTTTAAATATATTTTCACATGAGTTTACTGGAGGTGAATTTTGAGCTTGATTAACTAAATTGTACTACTTTTTCTATTATACAAATAACTAACATTGTGACCCAGGGTGCTGTGATGGACCCAAACAATTGCTAGCCTAAGCAATGGGAGCTGTTATTACATAGTCCAGGACTATGCTCCCTCTCTCGTGGGTCCCACCCATCATGGGCCCACCCCACTCTGAGATGTAGGGAGCATAGGCCCGGATTATGCAATAATTTTCTGCAATGGGATTTGGATGATGACATTGAATTTTCTCATTTCTGACTATTTTGCTCGCTTTCCCTCCCTTTCTTTAGATTGTTTCTTCTTCTTCCCCCATCTCTTGTAAATACTCTGATTGCAAGGTCAGGATCTTGGGACGTACGGAAACGTTTCACATGATACTATATCTAAAGATGCAAAACAAAATAATGATTGAAGACGTAACATCTAGGAATTTTCAAACGCAATTGTTAGAATGAACTATAACACAACACTTATATGGATGGTTCTTTTGAGTTTGGGTTGAAGCATTCAATTACATTTGTGTCCCAATTTCAGTTTTAACCAACTAAACTAAATACCATATATCCAGTAACTTTTATTTTGGGTCCTATCATGGTAGGTGAGACTCACTTCTTATTGTTCTCTTCTTTTTGCAGCTCTGAGGCAAAAGTTATCCAAAACATTGTGCAATGGATATCAAATAAATTGAGTTATAAAATCGAAACTAATGAACTAGTTGGAATAAGTTCCCGAACTAAGGATTTGAAGTCACGTTTAGCTTTAGAGTCAAAAGATGTTCGCTTTATAGGAATTTGGGGGATGGGAGGAATGGGTAAAACAACTCTAGCAAAAGTTGTTCATAAAACGTTTTCCAATCAATTTGAAGCTGATAGTTTTATTCATGATGTTAGGAGGAAATCTGAAAATGGTTTACATGTGTTACAAAAAAGACTTTTGAAAGAGCTTTTGTGCGGCATAGATATGGATATACAAGATGTTGATGAGGGAGTTTTCATCATAAAGAAAAGGTTACATTGCAAAAAGATTCTTCTTGTTCTTGATGATGTAGATGATTTAAAGCAATTAGAGAAGTTAGCTGGGGGGCATAATTGGTTTGGTCCAGGTAGTAGGATTATCATAACAACAAGAAATAAGAGCTTGCTTGAGACACATGATGTAAATGAAATATATGAGGTTAAAGAATTGCATAATGGCGAAGCTCTTCAACTTTTTAGTTTGAAAGCTTTTGGGAAAGGCCATCCTGATGTTGATTATATGGAACTATCCCAAGATTTTGTACGTTATTCTCGTGGCCTTCCTTTAGCCCTTGAGCTTTTGGGTCTCTCTTTGAAAAAAAAAAAAAAAAAGTTTTCTGGAAAGGTTTGTTAGACAAGCTAAAAAAATCTCCAGAAAGAGGTATTAACAAAGTACTTTTTTTAAGTTATGATGGATTAGAACAATTTGAAAAAGAAACTTTCCTTAATATTTCATGTTTCTTTTGTGGCAATGATCAAGATAGTGTCTTTAAAATATTAGATTATCTTGAACTTGTCCCTGAATATGGATTAGAGATTCTTAAAGGGAAAGCTCTCATCAAATTGCAAGACAATCGATTATGGATGCATGATTTACTCCAAGAAATGGGTCGGGATATGGTTTGTCAAGAGTACCCTGACAATCCTTTGATGCGTAGTAGATTGTGGTTGTATAAAGACATTGAAGATGCACTAGAAAGAAATAAGGTATGATGTTATTTAAAGAACATGAATAAATACTTTATTATATTTAGTTCTTTGACAACCTCACAATTTGCCACAACATTTACAAAAATTTGATGACATTTGTGACTATGATTGATAAAACCATCACTTTCACATGGGTATACCAATTTTTCTCTACCATTCACAATCACACTGGTTAATATTGTGGCAATAGTTATTGCACAAAAGTTGTGTCCATAGAGTTTCTCTATTACATTTTTTTAACTTAGTTTAACATAGCTTAGTTTTGGTAATTATACATTTTGCAATTCACTAATAGCTTTTGTTCATGATTATTAGGAAACAGAAAAAATTGAAGGCATAGTCCTAAAGTTATTCAATCCAAAAGTGGCACATTGGAATCTTGAATCCTTTTCAAAGATGCATTGTCTGAAAACCCTCATAATTGATAATGTCGACCTCAAGAAGGATCTCAAATATCTTCCTAGTGGCTTAAGATTTCTTGATTGGAGTGGGTACCCTTCAAAATTGTTTCCATCAAGTTTCAAAGCCAAGGTAATTTAGGTATCCTTTTTATTATTAAGCTTCATTAAACTGTAAGATTTTGTAGAAGCTAATTGTTTGTTATTTGTTTTGTTTTGTTTTTTGAGTTTTAACAGTCTTTTGAGAGGTTGAAAGCCATCAAATTGAACAAGTCTCTGAAACTTATTAAAACCCCTAACTTCACTGATTTCCCCATTCTTGAGGAATTGGAACTTGAGGATTGTATAAATTTACTTGCTTTGCACCCATTAATTGGAGTTCATAAAAAGCTCACTCTTCTTAATCTGAAAGGTTGCAAAAACCTCAAAAGTCTTCCAAGAAAGCTTGAAATGGAGTCTCTTAAGATTCTTATTCTTTCTGAATGCTCAAAAGTAAAAAGTATTCCAGAATTTGGGGAAAACATGAAAAGTGTATCAAAGCTTTACTTAGATGGCACTACCATTTCAAAATTGCCTACATCAATTGGGAATTTGACGGGTCTTGTTTTATTGAATGTAAAAGATTGCAAAAACCTCATGACTCTTCCTATCTCCTTTTTAAATCTCAAATCCCTTGAAAAACTGCATATTTCTGGATGCTCAAAACTACTAAAGAGCTTGGGGGCTACTGAATGTTTAGAGGGGCTTGATGAGACTGGAGCTGCTAAAAATTTTAAAAAACTATTTATTAGTGGAGTTAAGCGAAGAAGTACCAATCCCTTGGATTTGTCAATTACTTCTCTATCGTGTTTGCGTTCTTTGAGCAAATTGGAGACATTGGATTTAAGTTATTGCAATCTCAATGCAATCCCCGATGCTATTTGTTGCTTATCCACTTTAGGAAATTTAATTCTAAGAGGAAATAATTTTGGTTCCTTCATGCAAGGAAGTCCCGATCCCTTAGAGATGTTATTGACTTCTCTATCGGAGGGTTCGTTTTCTTTGAACAAATTGGATCTAAGTTATTGCAATCTCAATGGTTTCTCCGATAGAATTGGTTGCCTTCCCAGTCTAAAAGAATTAATTCTAAGTGGAAATAAGTTTGGTTACCTCCCGGAAAGCATTGCTCAACTAAGTAATCTGTTATTTTTGCGCCTGGAAGATTGCCCGAGTCTCCGATCATTACCAATGCTTCCATATCGGCCGGTGGGTAGTCCATTATTAGATTCATTACCAGAGAATTGGAAGTTGCCTATTCCTGAAATTTTTGGATTTGGAACTAGTATGTGGATTGCTTTTACAAACTTTGCCCCAAGGGCGCCGGAGTTGGAAGAACGTTGGATAAAAATGGCTCCCAGTCAAGACTTCATTCCATATATATACAGGCTCAGCCCCAAGGCTGGACACTTAGTAAGCAGAATTGCTTTGGAAAGTGAAATTCCGGAGTGGTTTGAGCTTCAAAATAAAGGGGCTGAAATTAATATTAAAGTTCCTTCTCATTTGTACAATGAGTTGGCGGGAATTGCTAGTTGTGCTGTGTTTTGCTGTTGTCAACCGGTCGACATTGTACAACGTGACTGCTATTTTATGCGTAATGGACAAATTATTTCATCAGAAATCATAATTTTTCCAACGCCTCCGGATTTATCAGACCAGCTTTTCCTAGCCTATTTACCTATAGGAGTGAGCAATTGGAAAAGAGATGTTGTGAATGGATTCGCTAAGTTTGGCTTTAGATATCAAGCCCATGGTTCACGCACGGAGGTGAAGGAATGCGGAATTCATTTGGTGTACAAGAAAGATAGTGAAAGTTTCCGAAAAAATCGCAATCAAATTACGGCCGAGAGAAAGAAGAAAGCTATTGAAGAAAGCCGGGCTGAGAGAACTGAGAGAAGAAAGAAACAGAGGGAAAAAGACATCGATGAAATCAAACGACTTATGGCTGAGAGTCGGAGAAGCAACAACAGCATCATTCTTTATGAGGGCTCGGATGATTGTGATGGGGCTGGACCTAGTGGAGAGGGAAGCTCTAATGATGTACCACACCCGAAGCAAATTGAAAGGCTCCCAGGACTGGCCCATGGTGACTCTGCTTTTGAGGGATCAAGTGAGTACGACGAATGGGGGGTAAGGAGCGATTGGGAGTATAGTAGCGCGAGTGACCAGGAAGGCTAATCCGCCATTTTCTCTTCATTGCCTGTAAGTCACTGGCTTCTTATTTCAAGTTCTGTTAATTGCTGCATTTCCTTTTCTCTTAGTTTACATGTATTGATAGATTGACCACCATGTGTTTGATTAGAGTTGTCAACGGGACTCCTAGCAAATTCACTAATTGCTAGGGTCATTTTGGTATCTGTTTGGATACATGTCTGTGTTTTGCTTCCATGTTTTTTTTTTTTTTTTTTTTAAGCCGCAACTTTTGACTATTTTCCTGTGACCAGTGTACTCGTGTACTGTTTATGGGTCTCACAAACTTCACTTTTTAGCAACTTTTTTATTAAAAATGAGTTCCACGGTACTATTCACACATTTAAAAATTATTTTGCTACAATGTTTTCAGTTTTCAGTTTCAGCAAAATAAGTTCTATTCAAACGGACCTTTAGTGTCTTCATTTTCTTTCTCTCAATGCACATTTATTAAGGCCTTGTTTGGGAGGAGGGAATGGAATAGAATGGAAATGAATGAAAAGAATAGTTTTAGAATATTCTTCCCTTCTCTTGTTTGGAAGTTTTAATGGAGGGAATGGAAAATTCATTCTCTTATTTGGGAGTTTAAGTGGGAGGGAAGAGAATGGAATGGACAGGAGGGAACACTCATTTCTCTCTATTCCGTTAAAACCTCAAATTTTCATTCCCCCGAAATTGGGAGAAATAGGAGGGAATAAAATTAGATTTAATGAATTTTTTACTAAAACTCCCAAAATACCCCTATATATTCAACCCTTTATTTTAAAATAGAGGTCTAATAGTAATATTGTCATAAAATGATTCCACTTCATTCCTTCCATGTTACTCTCAAACAAGATTACTTTCATTCCATTCATTTTCATTCATTTCCACTCTTTTATTTTAAAACATTCGATCAAGGTTACTTAATTCCATTCTTTTCCATTCATTTCCCTTACTTAAATACATTATATTCCATTCTATTCCTTTCCATTATCTTATGATCATTTTATTCCATTCCCTTATGAACTCCCAAACAGAGCCTAATGCAAAAGATATCATCTGTTTGAAAGCAAGTAAACATCAAAATTGGAAAGCTTTTGCTGCCAAATGTACTAGTTTGTTGTTTGTTTTTTTCCGTTTAACACAAAATTTGTACTTTTATTTGAGTTTAATAAGTTTGTAGACTTGTTTTTACACAAAATTATTAGATCATTATTGAGCCTAATAAAATAACAAAATAACATGTCTTTGATTTTTTTTTTTTTTACTTCTTTCTTTCTCCTACAAAATTCAGATTACATACTTGAGACTTCATTTTCATATTTGCAAAGTTCTTTCATATATACTATGAAAAGGGTATTAAATAAAAAAATATATAATTACTTTATATTTTTGTTATTGTTGTTATAAGTCTAAGAAGTTAGAATGCTAAGAAGAAATACAAAGAAAAATTATTAAAATAAAAGAACAATACGAGAGTACATTTTGATGATGAAGAAGAAAATGTCAATGAAAAAATAAATTTGTAAGATGATGAACATGATGATAACATTGACTTAGATGGAGTTAATTAGGCAAAATGATGAATTTGATGAAGATTAATTATTATTTTGGCTCATATGTCATGTAATATATATCACTTTAAAGTTTAATCAATTTGAATGTGTACGTTATAAAAATATGTTAACATTTTATATTAAATTTATTTATTTAACTTTATTAAATATTATTACATAATTAATGATTAAATTAGTCGTTAGTTGAACATATTCTAAATTATTAATGAACATACCTTTTTTTTGGGGGGGGGGGGGGATATGCCTTTATATATGTATATTTATAATCTTTTAAAAATATTATTAAGTTTTTGTGTATCTTGCAGTACATAATATGATACATATATGACACATAAAAATAAAAATAAAAAATTGATTCACAATACTATTCATGTTTTGGCAACCATGCTTAGATCTGCAAAGTATGCAAACTCTGAATCTCTCCCCACCCTCCTCATCATTGCCCTCCCTGTCCTCATTTTAGAGAAATCTAAAAGCACAACCTCATTGTTTTTTGCATGACAGGTTTTTCAAAATGAGTAAAGTAGAATTCTATGAATTTATGATTGTGATTGAGGACAAAGTTTGGAAAGTTAATAATGTCACTAACTGTAATCAACAAATTAGATGAAGATGCAAGAGGCACACACCATGAATTAATAATTTCATGAAAACTTAATAATGTCACTAATGGAAATCAACAATTACTGTGAGTAATAGATAGTATTAAACTCTTAAGTACAAAACAGCCTTAGCCATTTGCTTCCATTGCTTTGCAATGTTAGGAAAACATCTTACACTTCATCATCCCATGTGATGTTTGTGCAGAGGCATGGGTGAGACCTTAATAATTTTTGAATTTCATTTAAAAGTGACATCTTTTTCCTCTCCATTTGGTTAATTATATTTTCAAACATTCAAGAGTTTAATAAAATATATGTAATGCCAATTTTGAATGGAATGGGTGGTATCGGCCTATTACTTGCATTGCCTTGTTTAACTGTAATATTAATAGTTTAAACTCATTTTGTACATAACATTGCTTGTTAATTATGGAAGTTTCACATATACACTTAGATTAGGTTAGAGTAGAATTTTTATATTATATAAAAAAAAAAAATTATGGAAGTTTTTACCATACAAATTTTTGTGCTTTGGGCTCTCGATATTCTTGAAATTTTCAAGACTTATTTCAGATCATAACCAAGGCAAACCATGCTAGATCATTTTACATTTCGTCTTTATGGTAATTAGACTCATGCAGGCAAGTAACTATGTAGACAAGGTTGAAAATTGGAGAAGGTAGTCTGCATAGATTTGTAAACCCTGTCCTACTTTTTATCATTGTTTTGATGCATTTTGTCTAGAATTTAAGTTTTGTCACATTTTCATTGTTTTTTTTTTCATTTTAGCCTGATGTATTACATTTCATAGTGAATTGATAATTCACCTTTATAGAAATACAAGTACATATATATAAAAGGTTCCTATTTTATTGGATGTCCCCAAGGCAAATGGATGTCCAATGAAATTGCATAGGTTCTTGTTGTGGCATATGTGCTAGTCGAAGATACTTTTAGGTGAAATTTTGAATTAGTTTGAAAAATCCATAGCCAAAATAATTCTGAAAGAATTTTACAAATTCCTGTTTGTGTTGCTGACAAGCTTATTAGGCCTCATTCTAAATCTGGAGGGTATTTGGTTGAAAAAGGATAATGGCTAGTGCATACTAGGAATTGTAGAAACCATGCTGGCAGGTCCTTTATTAATCTTATTGGTACAACTATAAGTGAAGACCCTGAGCTTTGGAACCAGTTATGTAGGTTACAATTACCTTTAAAATGATTGTCCTTTGGTTAATTTTCTTGAATTTTCTTCTTGTGAGGGAAGAATTGAGAGAGAAATCTGGTTTGGTTTGATCGGTACATTAGAACTAATTTCATTGAGCCTTACTTGATTCAGGCATGGATGAAGAGCTGGAGGAAGGGAAGGAGTTTTGGGGATCTTAAAGTACTTCCCATTGTTTTTTTTTCTCTATTTTATGGTCTATTTGGACTTATAGGAACAAGGCAACTGTGAAGAAAGAGCCTTTCTCTGCCACTAATGTGGTCATGTATTGTAAATTTTGATTTCAATGTCCAGGGTAACTAACAGTTCAAAAGCCTTGATAGCAGCAGGATAAGCAAGTCTAAGTGTTCCAACTAGCAACCAACTCTGTTGGAGACAATCTGCAAGCATAGGAGAAGGAAATAGAGGGGATCCAGCTTCTTTTGTAAGATAGAGAAGGTGCATTTCCATGGCTGGTTGTTTCAGTTGAGCTGTTAAAAATACTATATGACAGTAGCTTTATTGGCTTTCTGTGAAAGTGTTTTGAAGCTAAAAGCTTTGTGTTAACAAACAGGTGGCAAAGTTGGCCAATAGAGAGGCTGTGTGGTGAAGGTCATTCAACAGTCTACAAATGTTTGGATTTGACAGGTGGACAGATGTCCTAGCAGAGCCTTGATCCCTAGCAACCCTTTGCCCATAAGTTCTTCATGAACATTAGCTTGGATAACTGGAACAAACACCAAATATTGTGCTCTTTTCTTCTTGTGCTGTTATGGTTCCTTTGTTTCAATGTACAAAAAAAGAATGGCAAGACAATGCATTTTGTTGGCGTTTTAAAAGAATCATGTGCTGGAAAGCAAGTAAACATCGACACTGGAAGCTTTTACTGCCAAAGGTATATTGATTTATCGTTCTATCCCATGTTGTTTTCTTCCATTCAGAATTAGGCTTCTAGGTTTCGCTTATTTAGAAGTCCACAAGAACAGGCTCATTAGTGAAGGCATGACAGATTGACAGGTAGTTCAAAATGAATAAACTAGAATTCTAATTCTTATATATTTCCTTCTTTTCCTTTCCATATAATATGCTTTGCTTTATGTTAAAGTATGCACAGGGGTTTTACTTATTTGGAACTGTTAGAAAGGCTTTTTTTTTAACCTGTCCATTACAAGTGATTTCATTCAGCCTTACTTGATTCAAGCTTGGATTTAGAGCTGGCTGAAGGATGTCAGTAACAATTTAAAAAACTTAAATTACTTCTCAGAGTCGTTTGTCTTTATTTTATGGCCTATTTGGACTTATAGGAACAAGGCAAGGGAGATCCTTTCCCTGCCACTAATGTGGTCATGCATAGTAAAAGTTTGATTTCTATGTGCAAGGTAACTGTCATGAACTAAAGGAAAGCCTCAACAGCAGCAAAATAAGCAAAACCCAGACCTTTATAATCTTTCAATTGGCAACCAATCGTGCTGGAGAAGAGTTGCAAGAGTAGAAGAACAAACTGGAGGGGATTCATTCAGTTTTGTTTGTAAAACTAGAGGGTGGAATAGAAGTAACAAAGAGGTGGTAGCAGAGCTGATGAAGGACATTCAGGTGTTTCGGAACAGTTGACAGATGATCGGGTTTGGACAGATGGACAGAAATCTTCTGGAAGGGCCTCAAATCTCTAGCAAGTAGCAACCATTGCGCCTAACTTGTTTGTGAACATTAGCTTGGATAGCACTGAGTTCATTTGCCCTTGCTCTTTGAAGCAGTGGTTGACTCAGTTGATGGAAGATCTTGATTTTCATAAGAAGGAATATGTGATGTTCTATAGATTGTCTTATCCTAACTCCGTGGACCTTGTGGTATAACCTCAACAAAGTGATGTTTGAGGGTGCGCAAGAGTCTGTTTTTGAAATGCTAATGCCCAGTGAAGCTTTGTTTTGTAGGTATACACAAGCCTATGATAAACTTGTGGATCAGAGTAACTGCAGGAGAGTACCAAGGCGAGTGTGTCTGGTTGTGAAGGGACGGCATGTGTTGCTGACTGTCGAGAGGCACAGGCAGAGAAGTTGCAAATGGGGTTGTTTTGCCTATAAATATTGGGCTGGCAGGATAATTTTTTCTGGCTGTTGCAGTTCTGCCATATGCAAATAGTGGCAGCGTTCTGTATGAGAAGCATTAACTAAGGCTCCACAGAGTGGTTTTTCCAGACTTGTTTTGGTCAGTGGAAGATTGGAAAAGAAGAAGGTTCCTTGGCAACTTGCTGTGCTGATTGAAGACCTGAAGAACAAGGAAGTTGGATAATGCCAGTAGGTGTACATTTGCTGAGCTTAGGAGTCACCGCAGAAGCTAGAGCCCTGGTTACTCTTGCTTCAAACTATTTTATGAACATTTGTTGGGCTTGAAACTCTATTACTTGAGAGTTAATTTTAGCTCTCTGAATAATAGAGCCAATTTGTTTCAATAGTGGGACTTTAGAGTTAGTTCCAGCAATAATTGTTCATGTTTGGTTGATATTCACCACATGTTAATATAGAGACAGGATTGCCAATGAGCAGTAATCACAAGGCTTGATCTGCTCATGAGATTCTGAGAGTTGACTTGAAACGTCTGTCAATAAGGCTAGGCAAGTTTGGATAACATGTACAGGAGAAAAATGTTAGGTGTAGGTGCAACACTCTTTAGCAAAGTTGAAAATGATGAGATTATAAATGCATCTTGCTAGGTCAGAAACATTGCTTTGCATATAAAGGAGATAAAGAATATCGTCATCATACACTGTGTTATACAAAAGGGCAAAGATTAACGGCAACATCACTCACAAAGATCCAAAATCGACAAACAACACAGTTATACACATACTCTGCAGAGAATTAAACCTAATATCTTATATAACATTTTTATCTCATAAAAATTTAAAAAGTCTTGTTCTAAAGATTGAAAAACCAACAAACAATTCAATGAGAAGTATTGGAACTAATGGAGCTACTTCATGAGGAGGCATGGAACAGATTAAGTGGCCATTACCAGCCTGGTTTTTTTGTGCACCCTTACATTAATTTGCATGTTCAGTTTTTCAAAGAACAATCACATTATTTGCAGAGTGATTCCATTATTCACTTTAAAAAGGCGTAATTCATTATTTTGAAAGGGTAAACATTCTTCAGTTGATGTCAAAGTGGCTCTGATATCAATGATCTTGTTGTTGATTACAAACTTTGCTTGCTCCTAGCTCTTACATTTTTCTTCCTCATTATTTTTTGATCTCTTCATTTTCAGTTTCTTAATTTCTAAGCCACCCTATCCGTATACTTCTACATTTTGGTTGCACCCTCCGCTTTTGACAAAAAAATTTTCCTACTTTTTCAAATAGAGACCCAACAAACAAAAATCCGCCATACTAAGAAACGCCAAATGAAATGAATTTAAAAAAAAAAAAAAAGCATAATAGAAACTAAGTGCAAACAAAGTTACAGCTATGTTCTTATCAATGATCATGAAGTGCATAATTAGCTTTGCTTGTGCCCTTTCTTTCAGCTACTTTACGCACTACTGATACTAAATTAATTAGTGGGTGCATTATTAGTCATAAAATTTATAGATTAATCCACTAAATCATTCATGTGTGATGTAGATGGCATATTGATTATGAATAGATAGAAAGAAAGCAATAAGAATAGAACTTTATAGTTTTTCAAAAGGTTTGACTTACCTTCAGTACTTTTAAAAAAATAATCTTATTTTGTTTTAATGAAAAATTGTTACATCATCCACTAACTAAATAAAAAGTAGAGATTAAAATACACTATCACTAGCCATTGTATTTTTAAAACAAAAAGACATGTTCAAATTAAAAAAAGTACTGAAAATAAGTCAAACCCTTTGTCAAAAAGCAATATAAACATTAGACAGGACTTCATAACTAGCCACCAGGAAGTTACCCTTTTCCTTCTTCCCTTCTTGTCATCACATTTTCACAACATACTTATCCTTAAAAAAAATAAAAAGTTTCCTCTAAAGCAAGTTAAAAGGTTCTAATAAAAGCAAAATAAAGTGTAAACAAAACTTTTTGCTGGTTACCACTTACCACGAACTTACACTTTCTTCTCTGATTCTCAAAAAAAAAAAATCTTCTCTTCAATTTTCTTAATGGGGGAGTAAATTACTTGCATATAGCACTAATTAAGGAGTCCAAATCTTCTGTCCCACTTTTCCTGCTCCACTCTATACTCCACCAATAAAAACTTGTCACGTGTTTACCTAATTAATTAAATACTATCATTATTGACTTATTAATGCTACCGTTATTAATTAATAGTAGTATTTAATTAATTAGGTGAACACGTGGTAAGTTTTTATTGGTGGAGTATAGAGTAGAGCAGAAAAAATGAGACAGAAGATTTGGACTCCTAATTAAGTTCATCCCATGTGCAAGGGCGAAGCTACACACATAGGTGGGGGCCATGGCTCCCCTAATATTTAGAAAAATTCCTTTAGGATATATATAGCTATTTTGAAATTTCAAAATTTTTGCCTACAAAAATAGGAATTGGTTCCCCCAAATATTTGAGTTAGTCCCATGATGTTCTTAGAAAACAATAATTAGTCTAATAGTTATAGACACGTTACTTTATTTTTCTCAATTTCATTTTATTATTGTAAGATGTAAACTTATATTTGTTAAATTTTTTATAAAGTTTGACACCAAAACATGTTTAAATTTGTGACCGCTTATAAGACTATCTATGTTAGTAACCATCAAAACTGGAAAGCTTAGATACCAAGGAATTTATTAGCAATTTTATTGAGTTCAAAAAGCAATATAAATAAAACTTTAATTATTTATAGCTAGCCAGTGGTCACCTGGGAATTACTCTTTCTCCTCTTTTCAAGAACGCACTTAGTATGTGTAATCAAATTCCCACTTAGCTAATTATCTGAAAAATAAAAAATAAAAAGTTTTCACTAAAAGCAAAGTGAAAAAAAAAGCAAAAGAAAGTAATATAAAATACATAAACAAAACGTAATAGCAAATTTCAAAAAGACCCAATGAGGTTTGGTTCAATTGCAAACACATTCCCTGCACTTTTAATTTTGTGTTATTCACCCCTAAGTTTTCAGTAATGGCAAAATTCTTACTTCAGGTGATGACGTGTAGTGCATGTGACCATTTTATCATTTTTTTTTTTTTTCCTAATAACTTATGATAAAAATTCATTCTAAAACTAATTTAATAAACAAATTCTTAAGATGCAAACTGGCCGTGACTTGTGAGCCCACTGTTCTTAAGTCTCGGTCCCAAACAGTAAGTCAACAGAGCCCTTGAAACCCTCAAGGTGTATAAATACACAATTAAAAGTACACAAAAAAATTATAGCTGAAATTGATCCAACCTAAAGGGAGTAAATTACTTGCATATTGCTAATTAAATTCATCCCATTGGCATGTGCACCACTTAAACAAGTCAAATAAAGAAGAAGAAGAAGAAAAAGTTTAAGACCAAAGTATTTAAATTCAACTCACTTTCTGATGCAGAAATATCAAAGGTTTAAATATTCGAATTATAAATAAATTAAAAAAAGAAGTTGAAAAGGCCAATTGTGGTTAGTCTCTCATAAATATAATTATCTTCCTTCCTTTTTTTTTTTTTTTTTTTAACGTAGTTGAATAATATTTGTTCTTTGTTTTCTCACTACTCACTTTCACACCTATTTTGTTTAAACAATTGAGTTATTAACCTCACTGCAAAACCGAGGATGTGCGTGCTTGCACTTAAAAAGAAATTTCACAAGAAATAGTTGAGTAGTACAAGTTGTTGTTTATGATTCTTCTTCTTTAAAACATAAAAAGCACACCACGGAAGTTCCTGTTTTGAATTTAACGGCTCTTTAAGTTAAATGACACCACTTTTCAAATTTAATGACACGATGGCATTTTGTTTTCAGTTCTATTATTTTACGAAAGAACATCGTTTTGTCATTCAAGAAGAGACGCCATTTCATTGATTGGGACTGTTCACTTAAGTAGTCGTTGGTCCTTGCCAGATGTCAATGCCTCATTGGCTCCACGTTATTTGCAAATTCTGTTAGTTCTGTTAAGAGTTACAACGGGTAGGTTGTTAGTTATATAAATAGATCTCTGGTTGTAATCGTCATCAAATTTCTGTTGCTTTCTCTCTCTGTTTTCCACCTTTTTTTTTGTTTTTGTTTTACTTTGTTTATTGTGAAATTCAATAAGTGAGAACACTGAGAAGGAGTTTCAATTCAAGGTTTGGAAACATAACTAGTGGTAGAGGATCATAATTTTACTAAGATAGTAGTTGTATATGTGCAGTTAATTCTTTGTAATTATGAAAACTCAATGCGATAACAATTTTGAGTTATCATAATGAAATGCAACAGTTTATGTTGCAACAATGTAATTTTGATATACTGTTTGGCTTTAATATGTTTTTTCTGTATTCATTTTAAGTGATTTAATTAAGAAGATCATGTAGTCATTTGAACTCTTGTTTATAGCTGTTATTACTTATTACTATTATCATGAAAAGCAGCATGCTGTAGGAACAGTATTGCATTAGAGGCAGAAAGAGTTTACTGTTTATTTATTTAGCTTTCGATAATCGAAAGAGTCCAGTACTGTTATTGCTATTACAGCGGTTGATTATGAAGTTCATGAATGTGAACTAAACATGATAGCATTTATAGGAACCTCTTAAAGTGGACAACATCAGAGGTCTAATGAATCCCCAAAGAGGTTGGTTTAATGGTGTTATCTTCTCCGCAAGTGACGACATCGCATTCACATCTGCTTTGGTGAGCAGAAGCTGGTCGGCAAGAGCAGTTCCTGGCTTGTGCACTCGCTGGAAAGCTTGCTCCGCAATTGGTTTAGGCACATGTGCCCGGTACAATAATCTGTTCGCGGCAACGAGGCTGATCATCACCTATAAAATCAGATTCAAGGGATAAATATAGACACATTATTTTTGTAAATAGAGGTAAATATATATATATATAGTGGCGGAGCTAGAAATTTAGGTCAGGGGCAGACAAGATTGAAAGTAAAAAATTAATCTAAAAAAATTAATCAATATCAATAAAAAAATAAATAGACTACTATATGATAATGAAATTGTCATATAGAATCTAATATAAAATGTAAACTTTAATTTATTTTTTCACACCTAGCTTATTTTACTCATCTCTAAAATAAAATTTAAAAAAAAAAAAAGCTTATTTTACTCAATTGCCCTCGACGATTTTTCATATTTTGAAATTGCTGTGATATCTTCACACTCAATAGTTTTGAATATATATTTATTAATATATGTGACTAAGCAATCATTTATCTATTAATCTCCTATTCGATTGCATAATCGGTTTTTAATTATGTTCATTGCTGAAAAAGCTCTTTCAACCGTAGCTATTACAACTTACAACAAGTAAGATCAATGCCAATATTTATATATAGAACAGTTTAAATGGTAGATACTTGTATGAGCATAGCAATATTTAAATGGTAGAACAGTTTAAATGACTTACGGAGTAACAGCATTATCCATAGACAATTAGTTAAATGGTGGATATGGAAATAATGGTCAGGTTAATTACCTAATTTGGAGTATGGGATATGCTGAGGTGTTACATAATAGAAGACAGACCATGATGATAAATAAGAAGAAATTGTCGTTACAACTCAACAAGCTAAATAGAAGAAAATATTAGGGATTTAATAAGATAATATCAACATTGAATTTTTATTTATTTATTTATGGAAGTCAACATTGAATTTTGATGATAGTTAGTATATGTGCACAACAATATCTATATTTCAATTCTTATTACAAAAAAAAAAAAAAAAAAAAACTTTCGATATCATAAATGTTGATTATCCATCATAATTGATACATCACGGGCACGCACACACAGCAATATTTATATTTCTATTCTTATCACTAGCTTTCAATATCATAAATATTGATTATCCATCATAATTAATATCTCTTTCTCTAATCCTAAAAGTTGGATTCTAAAATTAGCAATGAAATGATGTGTGTCCCTTTATCAAGGAATACAACAATGACGCAAGCCATTTTTTAAAGATTAATACTACAGACAAAAACTATTTTACAACATTTTTATAAACTGCTGATGTGGCAAATACTTACTAGTTCTAATATGAGTTCATCACTAATATCATATTTTTACTTACAATAATTATTTAGAAAATACTAAAATCACATCAGCAGTTTGTAAAAATGTTATAAAATAGTTTGTGTATGTAGTATTACTCTTTTTTAAAATGATACAAACTTACATCTTTATATGGAAAACAACAATTTGTACATATTATACATGTTTAACACATTTTACATTATTACTTATTTGTCATTTAATTATAGAGTAATGAGCCACCTTAATTACTCCTAAATAAATGAGTTCGTTTAAATGTATACCATCCCATTTTAAAATTACTCTCAAAAAGCTTGTCAAACCTCATTTATTCCTTCCCATTGTTTTTTGAATTATTACCTATTAGAGACAATTAATTTCTCCCCATAAATATTTCTAAAATGCAAGTAAAAAAATGAAAAAAAAAAAAAATCAATTACTTTCGTAATCATTTGAGGTCCCATAACGTTTTATATCCTTCAGATAAAATGATAATGAAAAATATAAAATAACAAATCAGTTTATTTTTTGTTATCATTTGAAGTCAACATTCTTTTTGTGTTTCTCAAAAAAAAAAAAAAAAGTCAATATTCTTTTATAAAAAAAAAAAATCATGTCGACATAGCCGTTTTGTAAAATTCTTAAGCTGATATATGTTTTATAGTTATATATTAAAATTATATAATTGTTTTACAATAGCTAAATAGCCTAAATTATATAATTAGAATAATTTAGCTAAATTATATAAGTTTTCCATATGGAGTTGTAATATCAATTTTATTGTGGACTTTGTTGTTGCAATACCTAAATTACTGATTGTCATATAATTTTACAATTTACATATAGTGTACATCTTAAAGCTTTACATGGTCTAAAGTGATTCATTAAGGCCTGGCGTCGAACTGAAACAATTTAAAATTTCATGGGTTTAATTCAAACTTTTAAAATTTAGAGTTTAATTGGAACCCACCCCAACTTATATATAAGGGTTGCGTTTGCGTCAATTTCCAATCCTTAACAAAGAGTAGCCATTTAGTGCAAAGCATGTGTAGTCACTTTGCACAACTGATGCTTCTACTTCTAGAATCCAACCTTTATTACATAGAATATGATATAATATTTTCTGGACATAAATTTATATAATATTAATTGTATTGTGAGTGTTTTGATGATAACAACTTAATAACTGATTGATTCTAAAAATAAAAAAAATCTTAATAACTGATTATTAATATTATATAATTTTATAATTCTCATATAATGTACTAGATCTCTTATAGTTTAGTATTGGAGGGTTTTTTTTTTTTTTTTTGTATTTAGATAAGTTTTAGTACAGATAAAAAAAAAAAAAAGGATTTAGTCACATTTTATGTGAATTTTCTGTTACTTTTTTTCGTTAATAGTGACTCATTGAGGATGTGAATTGAAACAATTTAAAAGTTCATGCATTTTTTTAAAACTTAGTTCAATTTGAAACCACTCCAAACGGTAGGAAAATTATGTTAGTTGCAAAATTATTTACTGAATGGGTAGCCATTTGGAAGTAGAGTGAAGATAGCCATGCGAAAACATGATCTAGTACCCATCTTTTTTTAAATGGTATACAATAAATTAGACCAAATGGACCGAATTAGACCGAATTGGGCTGAAATGAACCAAGGTGGACCTAATGGATCGAAGTGAACTGAAATAGACGGAAGTATACCAGATGGACCAAATTATTAGATGAATTGGACTGAATGGATTGAATAGACCGAAGTGGACGGAAGAAGTCCGAAAGGACCTAATTGGACGAAAACAGACCGAAGTGGACAAAATGGACCGAATTGAACTAAATTGACCGAAAAAGACCGAATAAACCTAATTGGACCAAATAGACTGAAATGGACTGAGCTTAACCAAATTAGATTGAATAGACTGAATGCTGATTTGTAATTATCATACCCAAGATTGTGTTTTGATATAAATTCAAATTCTTACTTTCAAAATAACAAGTATTAATTCAAACAAAAATCAAACCAAAGCTAAGAGAGAGAGAGAGAGAGAGAGGCCACTTTTTCAAGAGAGAATGTGAGAGAGAGAATAATAAGAAATTTATAATTAAAAAAAAAAGCTGAAAAGAAAAAGGTAAAAAAAAAAAAAAGTAATAAACACTAAATTATCCAAGTCATCTATATACTACTAATAACATGATTTCCTATTTGAGTTTTATTATTTTGTGTACTAAATTATCCACACACAAATTCTTAAAGTCTATAAAATACCCCTATCTTTTAGTTAAATAATTTTTAATTAAAAAAAAACTGGTTAAAAGAGTAATTTATTATTCCTAAGTTTTAGGTTTTTTCCTTTCTCTTCTCCATTTTGCCTAAAAATTAGAACACAATTTCTATCTCACTTTTAAACATTATTCCACATTACTTTACCTATTTCTTAAATAAAAATATACATGGTTATTTATATATGTTTTTTTTTGCTTTCTCAATATATATATATATATATATATATATATATATATATATTAGAATGATTGCTTTTCTTATTTGAATTCCAATGCCTCTATTTAAAAAATTACAAATTAAACCTAAAATAACGAAAATTACAAATTAAATACCAAAATTAATAAATTACAATAATTAAATAATAAATTGTGTCCTAAATCATCCTCACTTTCTCCGTTCTAGTATGTAAGAAGACCACACTTTGAAGTGGAAGAATGAATAGAGGATTTGGATTGAAGAAAGACATGTTTTTGGAATTTCATTTGAGTGAAATGCAGTTCTGCTCAAGCAGATGACAGTTGGACCAAAAGCAAACTTTCTTTTTGATTTTTTGAAGGTAGTTCGCTTGAGCATAAAAATTAACTGTTCCTATAGAATTTTACCGAAAAACGAGCTAAAAGCGATTATTCTTTGTTAATAATGGCTAGTAACTTTCATAATATAATTTAAAGGCTATCACTTTACAAGTGACCATTTATTGTTGATTCAAAAGTCATTGCGTAATGGTAATGTTAAGAGCAAGATGCCCCCTTTTCGTTATATTTTAAACTCTTTTTTTTTTTTTTTTTTCAGTTTAGGAATTAGAAAGGCCCCTGGTTTTTAAGGTGCAGCATAAAGTTAATGGATTTCCCATCGTATGTTTGATTAGAACTGCCAATGAGACTGCAATTACAAATAGTATGACTTAAAAGAACAAAGAATGGCAAGAAAAAGATTTTTGTAGGTGTTTTAAAGGCAGAATAAATCATGTGCTGGAAAGTAGGTAACCATCAAAACTGGAAATCTTTTATAAATTCTCAATTGATACCAAGAGACTAGTAAAAATCATGTGATGTTAATAACTGAGTTATACATTCTCATTAGATACCAATGGACTAATACTAGTATGAATGAATTCACATTTAAAGAACAAAAGCGTGTTCGAAGAATGATACCTTTATGCTTGATCTGATTCCTACAATTAAATAGACCTAGACGTTAGTTTGAATTCGTAAGCATTGCATATAATTGATGTCATAGCAGCTCCCCCATCCTATGAATATTATTTTCTCCCAGCTCTCATTTTCAATTGTTTTTCCTAGGAGATGCCTCTAAATTGAGATAAGCATTGCTTGGGTTAATTATTGCCTTAATACTGACATACCTTGTGGGCTAAACAATGCTCATCATAATTTATTTTATTTACAAATATAAATTTAAGTCATTATTATATAACTTCTTTGAATTGAGATGACCACTTGCATTTCTACTCTGATTGAAAAATGAGTAGGTGTGGTAGGAAAACAAAGTCTTTTACAAATATAAATTTAAATCATTATTATATAACTTGTTTTAACTGAGATGGTCACTTACACGCCTAATCTGTTTAAAAAATAAGTAGGTGTGGTGGGCAAACAAAGTCTCTTTTACAAATATAAATTTAAGTCATTATTATATAGCTTGTTTGAATTGAGACGGTCACTTGCAAACCTACTCGATCTGGTTAAAAAATGAGTAGGTGTGGTGGGCAAACAAAGTCTCTTTTACAAATATAAAGTTAAGTCATTATTATATAACCTGTTTTAATTGAGATGGCCACTTACACGCCTACTCTGTTTAAAAAATAAGTAGGTGTGGTGGGCAAACAAAGTCTCTTTTACAAATATAAATTTAAGTCATTATTATATAACTTGTATGAATTGAGATGACCACTTGCACATCTACTTTGTTTAAAAAATAAGTAGATGTGGTGGGCAAACAAAGTCTCTTTTACAAATATAAATTTAAGTTCTTATTATATGACTTGTTTGAATTGAGACGACCACTTGCAAACCTACTCTATTTAAAAAATGAGTAGGTGTGGTGGGCAAACAAAGTCTCTTTTACAAAAATAAATTTAAGTCATTATTATATAACTTGTTTGAATTGAGATGACCACTTACAAACCTACTCTGTTTAAAAAATGAGTAGGTGTGGTGGGCAAAGAAAGTCTCTTTATCTCTTTCGTTTCAATCCATTTTCTTTTTAACATGCAATTGCATAAGATAAACTAAATCTGACTTTGTTTTTTTCCTTCTTTTTTTTTTTTTTTTTTTTTTTACTCATAGATTTGATAACTTTGAGTCCGCCTTTAGACTGGAAGATGCCTAGAAGGAGAGGATGCGTATGCTCAGCCCTTTAAAGAACAAAAGGGTGGTTGGTAAACATTGTTAATGTATCAAAGCTGCTCTCTTATCCTTTTAAGGTTCTTTTCTCCCAGCTCTCATTTTCAAACATTTTTCCTAGAAGATGCCTTTGAATTGAGATAAGCATTTCTTAGACTAATTATTACCATAATGCTTACATTGTTTGTGGGGCCAAGCAATGCTTCTTCATTTATTATTTACAAATATAAATCTAAGTCATTGTATATGACTTGTTTGAATTGAAATGAGTACTTGCACACCTACTCTATTTAAAAATTGAGTCTCTTATTTACATGCAATTACATAAGATAAATTATATCTTGCTTTTTCACTGTTTTTTCAAAAACTACTTTACTCTCATGCTAGGCGAGAAGGTATTAAGGTTGCTCATTGTATGACATGATATGCTTCAAATATTTCTGATTTTGTGTTATGGATGGAGGTTGTTCCATTCACAGTTTATAATGTAATTTTGGATGATTCAGCCAATTTACCTTAATAGAAGTTAAGCAAGTTGGTTTCTCAACAACAAAAAAAAAAAAAACTATATCCGTCTTTTTTTTTCTTTTTTCTTTTTTTCCTTATGGATTTGATAACTTGGATCTGCCTTTTGACTGGAAGATGCCTAGAAGGAGAGGATGTGTATACTCAGCCCTTTAAACAACTAATTAATTCATGGGGAAGAGTTTACCATTAGGGCTTCATTTCAGTTTAAAAATAATTTTCGGTAGCTGTCTTACCAGAAAAATTCCTTGAAGGAATAGGCCAATTACACACCTACGCTGTTTAAATAAAAAAAACAAACAGTTGTTGTTGACTGAAATCAAAGGATGTGAATGCCCCACCACCCTCTTTCCCCCTCTCTTCTCTCTTTCACAAACAGAAATAATAGTGGCCATTTATTTATATTAATGTTGAATATTAGTTGTAATACACTAGCTAGGTTGAATATATTAGAATAAATGCGGAGATGAAAACATAAAATAGGAAACACAAAAACATGAGGGTTATGTGGTTCAACTTGATGCTCCATCTTTATTATACGAGTGTCACTACAAATCTATTGTAATAATTAACCTAACATGGGTATATATAATAGACTAAACTCGACTAACCATACATTAACTTTGGTTAACAAACTTTTAGTACAAGTAGAAGATTTGACTTACATACAAAATAAAATTGGGCTGAGCTTATGTTATTGGGCTAATATATCTAATATATCTCTAACAATTAAAAATGCAATTATATAGTAGGATTTGAATCCCATATTATTTCTAAGAGTTTTTTAAGCTTTACAATCACTGCTGCAATTTCAGTTCCAAAATCTGTAAATTTTCACTTTTCACAACTATCCATCTCTTGTATTTATCTCCTTTCACTTCCTCCTTGAAATGAAAAATCCACATCAAAACGTTCTCTTTTTCTTTAATTGTTCTTTCAATTTTGCCAGGACGATTCCTGGAAGAGTGAAGTGGTAGAAATACTAAATTATCTTCTTTTCCTAGTGGTAAATTATGAATACCTTGCTTAAAATGATGCTACTAATATATACTTTTAGTTAAATTTAAATAAAAAAAATTAGTTCATTTTTCACACAGACCCTTATTCAAGACTTTTTTTTTTCTAGATCCATTTAAATATTTCTTTTTATCAATTTTCTCTTTCTAGCTTATTTATTTTTTAACGAGTAAGATAATTAATGTCATTCTAAGAATAAAGAAGAAGTTGGTACCACCAGTTCATCACAGTTAGAAAGAACGGTACATCACTCTCAAACTTTTTTTTTTTTTCTCTTTATAGTATTGAACTATTGATGGAAACTTTATTATTATTATTTTAAATGTAAACAGCTAAAAGAGTTTATAAGTTGTATGAAAATGTATCTAATATATCAGGTCAAAATACCATTTTGGTCATTATATTTTGAGGTTATTGTCAATTATTTTGTTTCTACATTTTGGTACCAATCAATTTGATCGTTATTATTTTCAATTTGAAATCAATTTGTAATTAATTTTTGTTAGTGTCTTAGTGAGTGGATGGTAAAGATTAAATTCATGCAAATTGAAAATAATAGAGACCAAAATTGACAATAACAAATATATATATACATAAAAGACGAGTTTATAGACCGAATAGTAAATTATATCCATTGGCATGAAATTTGGTATGTATATTAACAACATATAGAGCATATAATTCAACGGTCAGATTTTCAAAATATGAATTCAATAATAAGTTATTGGGTGATGTAACATTATTTGGAACTAACGTGTAACTCCGTGCATATTCACAAGTACATTTAAAACCAATCACAATTTTATATATATATATATATATATATATATATATATATATATATATATATATATATATATATATGATTTGGAATCTAATTAGATCTAGACTCTTCAGTTTTTGCACCCAATAATTCACTTGCCATAAAAATTAAAAAAATTAAATGGAGCACATGTCACAAAATTGAACTTTAATTAAAATTCAATTTAGAATCTAATTGAATTTAGACTCTTTAATTTTTACACTTAATAATTCACTTGACACAAAAATTAAAAAATTAGATGAGACACATGGCGTAAAATTAGACATGATTTAGAATCTAATTGGATCTAAACTTTTCGATATTTTTAATTTTCTTTAGGAGTGGAGAAAGTGCGAGGAAATCAAAGAAAGCTCAATTATCCGGTCCCATCGACCAGCTAATTTCTGACAAGCTCTACTCTACTCGCTCTCCCTCCTCTGAATTCAAATGGGCAATAAATGTCAAATAATTTTTTTTTTTATTTTAGAAATATTTAGAAATTTTACGTGATGAAAATCATTAAAAACGTAATAAAGTTAAATAAAGTTATGATTTTGACGGAGTTTGACAATTAGTTAGTTAGTTAAGTAGATCAATTTAAGTAGTTTTTGGTAAGTTACAACCGCACATCTTAGTGCAATGGTCACTCTACAAGTATAAGTGCTTGTAGGATGTAGAGGGTAAGAGCCGGAGTTCAAGTTTATAGGAGGGAGCTTTACACACATATATACTTAGATTAAGCTAGAGTAGAATTCTATTTTGTATAAAAAAAAAAGTTTTTGGTAAGTTAATTCCAAGCTAATCACATATTTCTCTCTTTCTATATATAATTTAAAAAATATTAAAATCATATTTTCTCATTTAAAAAATTAATTAATTTTTTTTTTCTTTTTCAGCTTCTTTGAATAACACTTATTTTCCTGCTTGACCACTGGCTAACCTAGAAAAGAAGTAATTATTATATATAAATTTTAAAAATATTATGATTTTTTATCCTTAAAGGCTCAACAAATTAAAAAATAATTAATTGAATTTAAAAAATATCTCTAAATAAATTTGTTACTAAAATTAACCAGTTATGACAAAAAACTTTAGTGCACTAATCTCACAAGTAAACAAGAAATTTATATAAAAATGTTGTTAGAATATAGTGAAATGATACAACAGGAAGTTGAGAATTAAAAATAATTATAATGAAGTTCAAATAGATTGTAATATAAAAATTCTTGACAAGAACATCAAAATATAAGAAAAATAAATTTTAAATAAAAATTATTAATATTTAATAGACATTTAAATAATAAATAAATAAAACTCCTTTTAAAATATCACCTTTGGCCCCCAATAGTTTGAGCCAGCCTGGATATAGCATTAAACAAATCAATAGATCTTTTCTTGGGTCTGTCTAATTTTTTTTTTTTTTTGAGGGAATTCGGGTCTGTCTAAATTAATTATGGAATTCACCATTATCACGACGTCACTTTTTCTTATTTAATCAGTCATAATGTCACATAATTGCTTCAAATAATCATCAATGACTTATTTCTTAAAAAGATATTATATATATATATATATTTTTTTTTTTTTGATAGGATCCAAAAGATACGCTGCTATGACTAGACTTATTTACCTTATGAAAATCATGAAAAGCATAAATAAAGTTATAATTTTGATATTTTTACGAGTGAACTAAGAATCAGTCCAGAAACTTTGAGGAACTTTCCTAAGCGCTCTAACATGAACAGAACTCAACACTACCTTAAAGTACAAACCGTTACTGTCCACAATTTCTCAATAACGGATTAGGATCCAGTAGGTATTGCATCGAGTGCAATTCACCTTTCTTTGTTTCACAATTTTTTTTTTCTTTTTACTTCTCATAAAATTTTTCTTAACTTTTTTTAATCAATGGTTGAGATTAAAAGTTACTTTTTTGCAACTATCAATCTCAACCATTTATAGTATTTGCATCAGTGATCTCAATCCATGCTGGCCACGAAGAAGTTAATTCCAATCATGAAGCTTCCTACAACTTTCCTCAACTCTCCAACTTAATACTAATAGTTTTCTTCTTCAATTATTATCTCTCTGTTTGTTTTTTTTTCTTCAGTTAATGTCAAAGCGGCTCTGATATCAATGATCTTGTTGTTAATTACAAAGTTTGCTTGCTCCTAGCTCTCACATTATTTTTTAATCTCTTCATTTTCAGTTTCTTAATTTCTAAGCCACCCTATCTGTATACTTCAACATTTTGGTTGCACCCTCCGCTTTTGACAAAACAAAGTTTCCTACTTTATCAAGTAGAGACCCAAAAACCAAAAATCAGCCATACTAAGAAACCCCAAATGAAATAAATTTAAACAAAAAAGAAAAAAAATTGCACAACAAAAACCGAGTGCAAACAAAGTTACAGCTATGTCCTTATCAATGATCTGAAGTGCATAATTAGATGTGCTTGACCCTCTTCTTCAGCTACTTTACTCACTGCTTATATTAAATTAATTAGTGGGTGAATTATTGATCATAAAGTTTATAAATTCCACTAAAGAAAGTAATATGAATACAACTTTATGGTAGGTCAAAAAGCAATACAAACAGGACTTTAGAGCTAACCACTAGAAATTTACTCTATTCTTCAGCAAAAAAAAAAAAAAAATCAGCAAGAAAAAGGAAGTTACTCTATTCAACCACGCAGAATGTGTAAAGTAATTGTTATTAAATTTCTACTCACATACTTATCCCAAAAAAAATATAATAAAAAGTTTCCTCTAAAGCAAGTTAAAAAGTTCTAATAAAAGCAAAATAAAGTGTAATCATAACTTTATATTGGTTACCACAAACTTACACTTTTTTCTCTCCTATTTTTTTAATGGGGGAATAAATTATTTGCATATTGCACTAATTAAGTTCATCCCATATGCCCCCTCAAAAAAAAAAAAAGTTCATCCCATATGATATGACACGTTTAAAGAAGAAAACCAAAAAAGCAAAGTCAAGAGTAAATGCATACAAGAATCACTAGTCGGGGACTCTCGGGGTATTAATTAAGGATAAAAGAAAAGTATCTTTAGAGCCGCTTAATTTTATTTGAATGTACTTATTGTATAAATTGTGGTTCTAAGATTTATTAGGATATATTATGATTTATTCCTTTGAAATTGTGGGTTGGGTGTAGTGGGTCAGTAGATTTTGTGATTTGAACTTGATGGGGGGTTTGAAGATTGATATGTGTTAGGAATCAAAATCTTGTGTTTATTTCTCTTGCCTAATTTTGTGTCTCACTCTCTCACATGTTTGAAAATAGTTTTGTGCCATTAGATAATCTTACTAAAAAAAGGGTCAATGCAAGGTCAACGCAATAATCAAAAAGAGCACCGAAAGCCCATAGAATTTACCTCGCTCGATGAGATAATTTTCCAATAGGAAAAAACTTATGTACAATACCTTAAATGCTGTTCCTTAAGTTCCTTACTTAAAAAATACAATTCCAGCCATGAAAAAAAAAAGCCAATTGGCAGAATCTTAAGAGAGGAATTTGAGGAATAGCACCTATGTACTGTACCTATGTCTTGCTCTTTCCACCAAGCTTTTCAACTTTCCACTAAGCCTGGTATTTATAGATAAATAAATAAAAAGTTTTCCACTAAAGCATTTATGTTGTCCATGATACAACGACGTTTAAATTGAAGAAAACAATATTAACAAACTTTACAGCGGATAAGCAATAAGCTAAAAACTTATTTTAAAGCCTATTGCCCCTAAAAACTTGCTATTAGAAAACTTAAGTTATTATATAAAATTTTATGCTCCAAAAAAAAGTTATTATAGATAATTTAACATAACTTTAGAATGTTTCAAAAAATAATTGTAACTTTAATATATACATACAAAACATACATTAAAAAGAATTTAGAAAGAAAAAGAAATCCATAGAATTTTAAGATTACATTTTGTTTAACATAGTTGAATAATTTTTCTCACTTTCACACCTACTTTGTTTAAACAATTGATTTGTTTTGTTGACTCTGTCTCTTTGATTCCAATGCCCATTCTTAAATTTATTACTTCCTCAAAAAAAAATCTTAAATTTATCAGTAGAAGAGTCCTTGTTGTTGTTTTTTGATTTTGCTTTCTTTAAATCATGGAAAGCCCACTTCCTGTTTTTGAAATTAACCGCTCTTTACCTTACACAACACCCTTTTATAATTTAATGGCACTACGGAGTCGACATCGTTTTGCCATTATATATATATATATATTAAAATCATACTATGTCATTTTAAAAAAATAAATTAATTTTTTACTTTTCTAGCTTCTTTAAATAATACTTATTTTCTTTTTTGTTGGTACTGTTGGCTAACCTTGAAAAAAAGTAATTATTATATATAAATTTTAAAAATATTATGATTTTTTTATTCTTAAAATATATTTGTGGCCACCTAAATTTTTCTAGACCCAACATATTTAAAAAATAATTAATTGAATTTTAAAAAAAAAGATCATTAAATAAATTTATTACTAGCAACAAACAAGCTATATATAAAAAAATTTAGTTCACAAATCTCCCAAGTAAACAAGAAATTTATATAAAAAATTGTTAGAATATAATGAGAATAAAAAATAATTATAGTGATGTTCAAATAGATTGTAATATAATAATTCTTGATAAGAACATCAAAATGTAAGAATAATAGGTAAATCTAATTAGCTCAATTAGTAAGATCTTTGAGAGTTAAATAAGAGATCTGGGATTCAATCCCCGTCTACACCAAAAATTAATTAGTATCTTAATCTGATGATAAAAGTTTATTATTATGAGTAAATATTATAGGTTGAAACTTTCCAAAAAAACATATAAAAAAATAAATTTTAAATAAAATATATTTAATATTTAATAGACATTTAAATAAATAAATAAATAAACTGCTTTAAAAATATCACCTTTGGGCTTTGGCCCCAAATTGCTTGAGCCAGCCTGTATATAGCATTAAACAATTCTATAGATCTTTTCTTGAGTCCAACTTTTTTTTTGATAGAATCCAAAAGGTAGGTTGCTATGACTAGATTGAGTTTTATAGTAATTTCGTGTCATGTGAGAAGCGCAAAGACGACATTAATGCGCGTGGGTCATTATGGTGGAAAAAACTTTACGCATTTTGGCAGTTTCCGAGAACAACTCCAACGTCTTTTTCTTTTCTTTTTTACAAGGGTTTATACAAGAGTCTATTTTTTTTTTTCCCCCTAGACTCATTTAAATATTTCTTTTTATCAATTTTCTCTTTCTAGTTTATTTATTTTTTTAATGAGTAATGAGTAAAATAATTAATTTCATTCTAAGAATAAGAAAAAGTTGGTAACACCAACAGTTCATCACAATTAGAAAGAACAGTACATCACACTCAAACATTTTTTTTTTCTCTTTTTAGTATTGATGGGAACTTTTTTTTTTTTTTTTAATGCAAACAGTAGAAAGAGTTTATAAACTCCTCTTTTTATAACCCGGTCATCATGCTCGTTGGTCCGCAGGCACGGAAGTCCCTAATTCTAAGCCAAGTTCACACTGCAGTCTGCAGGTTGCTGTGCTGCGTTCTAAGCCAAGTGCAAGCCTTCAATATCTATCTATATAAACTTGTTCCTATCGGTCCATATTTCCCATACCAGCGTTGCCTACACCTCTGTCTATTCATCTTACTAGAGCTAGCTTTTCGTTCCTTGCCATAGGGCATTCTTCTTTGTTCTGCAACTTTCTTTGTAACTTTTCCACAAAAAAAGCTAGTTACTAAGTTTCCAATGGCTTCCACTAGCTCCGAAACACCCTCTTTACCTGGTTCGAATTACGATATTTTTCTCAGTTTTCGGGGTGAGGACACCCGCCATAGCTTTACAGACCATTTATATGAGGCATTTAGATTGAGAGGCATTGAAGCCTTTAGAGACAGCGAAAATCTCCAACTAGGACAAGAAATTGCTTCTGAGCTCATACAAGCAATAGAAAATTCCCAGTATGCAATCGTTGTTTTCTCAGAAAAATATGCCGATTCCAAGTGGTGCTTGGATCAACTTGCTAAAATTGTTGAATGCAAAAAAAATAAGGGACTTGAAGTGGTGCCCGTCTTTTACCACGTAGATCCCTCCGACGTACGGAAGCAGACTGGGCCGTTTGAAAAAGCCTTTGACGAACATCAGAAAAATGATAGAATTGACAAAGAGAAGATCCGGAAATGGAAGGATGCTATGAGAGAAGTGGGGAATTTATCCGGCGAGCATTTACTGCCAAATGAAAGGTAAAATCGTGGTCATTTTTAGTAGCGTTTTTTACACTCGTACCCACGTGTTTAAAGCATTTGCATCTGTTTGTTTAAAATTTAGGGCTATTTTAGGATAAAAATTTACTTTTCTATTTTATTTATCCACTTTTTAAAATTCATAATATCAAATTATTTATTTTACAAAACATTCCATTTAAAATGTTAATTTTTCTAGATTCTTTTAGTTTTTTCTCTTTCTTTCGTATTCAAAAACCAACATTACATCTTTTCTTTCATCTTTAAGATATTTTTTAAAAAATAAATAATAAATATAAAATAAATAATATCAATATAAATTTATATGGTAATTATAATAACTATGTATTTTTATACCCTTTACATTACTTGATGTTAGTGAATTTTAGACTTAATTAACTAAAATATAGTACTTTTCCTATTATGCAAACAACTAAAATGGTGACTTTAAGAGCGTGTTTGGTAGAGTAATTTGAGATAATATTTTTGTAATTTTTTAAAATACGTGTGAGTAAAAAAGTATATAATATTGTTTAAAATGTAAAAATGTAACTTTAAATGCTAAACCAAACAACCCTAAGTCATTCCAAGCAAAATCGTACTATTTAAACTTTCAAGCGTGTATAACAACTTTTATTGTTTTTCTTTTACTTTATCTGCAATTTATGTTTCTTTTACCACCCAGTCAAAAAAAGTGTCTCTTGGGAAATCTTTTTTTTGTTGAGGGTATCAATCAACAACGTCCATTTCTGATAATAGTTTTTTATTATCAAATTAAGACACTAATCAATTTTTGGTGTAGCCGATAATTAAATCTCAAATTTCTTACCTCACATTTTATTAGACTATATATGTCATATATTCACTAAGTTTATTTAAAGTAAGTCTAACTTTTTTCCATTAGAAATATTCTTATAGTCAAATTAATAATCTAAATCAAGTAATCAATTTATCAAGAAATCTTCTCTATAAAAATAAAGATTAAAAGTTACCATTCTTTTATAAGACTTATAAAACCTCACTTACTAGCTATTAGGTTGCCCATGAGTTACGTAGAAACGATATTTATCCTTTTTTTTTTTTTTATGCTCCAATAGTACCATTTTAATAAAGATATTTGCAAGTGCTGGTGTTACCTCATATAATACTTGGTAAGTGTCACGTTGATCATGATATTGAATAATTTTCATTATTAGAATTGCTACCATTTCATATGTTATCCACTAAACTAAGATAAGTTAAAGTTTTGAAACCAATTGATATTGTAAGTATGGAAGTTATAAAAAACGTAACACAATCTATTTTTTTTTTTTTTATAAATTCAATTCATCATAAAATAATAGTGAAAAACTCTAATTTTTATTAAATTAAATCTGAATTGTTAAAAGACGTTTAGAATAAACTTGAAGACTTATTTAAAAACTTAGTAAAACTTGATAAACAAAAAATATATTTAAAATAAGTTTTAATTAATATTTAACCACGATAGAAATAGACCTAAAAGATATTAACTCTAAACTAAAAATAACAAAAATTATATAAAAAATACTAAAATTAATAAATTATAAAAATTAAATCGTAAATTTTGTGATATAAATATACCAAGATCACGAGTATTTTGTTTTCTTTTAAAAACGACGGTGGACGTGGCTTTCAAGAAAGAAAAAGACTCGTCTTTTTATTGTTCTACTTTGTCAGTACGTCCACTTCTTAGTTCTTTCACAAAGAAAAACAATAAAATTTTCATGGTACTTTCTTGTTTTTTATGTGTTGACAAATTGCCTTGAACTTGTACAGTAAGTAATCAAGCTTTTTCAGCCACACATTTCACATCGAAAAACACACAACAAACTTAAAAAGAAAAAAATGTGTGTACTGGGTAAAGCTAGTTCACAGTTCACAGTTCACACTTCATTTTACACGGATAATGCAATCAGCCAATGACAATTGACTAAACATTGGTCTGAGCTCTGAAGTTAAAGTTGGCTAGGCTTGACTACGACATTGAATTGTCGTTGAAGGTGTTGAGTTTTTACAGGAGAAAATATCTAAGGGCTTTTCAGGAAGTGCATGGAAAGGGGTTAACTTATTCACGAATATCCAAAAGTCATGATTATTTGACTAATTTTTAATAATAAATATTAACTATTATCCTATTCATATTTTAAAATGATAGTTGCCAACAGTTTAGGAATATTAAGGTGGAATAGGGTATTGGGTTAAAAGCTAGTTTATTTTATTATTTAATTTATTTTTATTATTATTTAGTTTATGTGTTGTGTTAATGAATACTTTACGGTGCTGGTTAACAACACATTTTGAGTAATATTTTGAGTAATTTTTTAATTTTTGACACTTTTTCAATTTTTGGCAAATTTTTGACCTTACGGTGCTTGTTAACAACTTTTTTTTTCTTTTTAAATGAAACACAAAAAAATAAATGTTAACAAGTACCACACGGTGCTTGTTAACATTTCCCTTAGTTTATTTTTACTATTATTTATTAATCTTATTACACTTTTTAGTACTATTTATAGGTTACACTGTACTATTTTAGCTACTTTTTAGCTTCATTTATAGTATTTTCAGTAAAAAAAATTTAATTTCAATTAAATAAGTTGTTTCCAAATGGACGCTAAATTAATTGAAAAATCAAAGGAAAGAAAAAAGGTTGTAAAGGACAAAAAGAATTGGGAAGAAGGACTCAATATCGTATCAGAGGTTATTTTAGTTTGATAAAAAACGAAATATTTCGATACTAATTAATACCGGTGTATCATTTCAAAATTATCTCTAATTTTATGTAATAAAGGAGAGCATGCATTATACTACTGAATTATAAGGCTCTTGACTTTTACATGGAGACAATTTTTATTATTATTATTAAATGGCTAATTATCATGATTGCTTACTCTAGCTTAACCAAAATTGCTTAATTCCAATTACAATTTTTAATGAGACAAAAATTTCCCTCTCTTTCATATTGTATCTCCCACCAATTTCTCACTTTTTCAATATTTATTTATTTATTTTACTTTGCATCACTACTTTACCAACATAGAAATTAAAAAATAAAGGGAAATGTTAACAGATTCTCTAAGGGTATTGGTTAGTGAATCATTTTAAGAAAGTTTTTATAAAAAAAGAAAAAAAAATAATTAATATTTTGACAGATTTTTTTGTTTTTCATAAAAGTAGTGTCAAACCTTTCCTAAAATAGTTTGTTAACAATTGCCCTAAAAATATCCCTTACACGACCTAAAAATAAAAAAGAAAACAATAGAAAATACTTGGGAAGGATTTAGGAAAGACTAATCATTATAGTTACTAAAATATTATAAATTATTTAGCAACACATGCAATACACGAGAAATATAACATAATATAATTTTTTTTAATTTGAAATTTGATAATTATGGTAGTTATTAATAGAAATTTATTATGATTATGTTTGTACGTGGAACTTTATATTCTAGCATGAGGCATTCATTATAATTGTTTTTGCATAAAGAATTTATATTCTACTATTTAAAGAAAGCATGAAGTACTAAGATTATAATGGAATATTTAAATAAAGAATAAAATTTAAATTCAATTATATATATATATATATATATATATATATATATATAACTATATAATGACTGGTAAATTGTGAGGTCTTAAAAGTTTATGTGGCATAATAATATTATAAAGTTAACCAAAAGTCAAACAACTTCCACTTATATATTTTGTAGATAGATTATAGATAATGTTAAATTATTAAAAAATTATAGTTTATTTCTCGGTAAAATACTATTTTGGTCCTTAAACTTTAGTAAAAGTTTATTTTTTGTCCCTAAACTTTAAAAGTTCTTTTTTTATTCATACACTTTGTAATTATTTTTTTCAATAGTTTAGAGACAAAAATAAGGATAAAAAAAAACTTTTTTTAATAGTTTAGGGATGAAAACAGACTTTTGGCAAAGTTTAAGGATATAAACAAAACATTTTCAATAATTTAGGAATAAAGATGAATTTTTCAATAGTTTAGGGATGAAAAATAAATTTCTTAAAGTTTAAGGGTAAAAAATAAACTTTTGATAAAGTTTAGGGACCAAAATAGTTTTTTACCCTTTATTTTTTAATATTCAACTTTTATTATATAATATATACTTTTAGTTATTTTGTTTATTTATAAATTTAGTTCAGTTTTCACAGATCCTTATACAAGATTATACAAGACTATTTTTTTCCCTAGACCCATTTAAATATTTCTTTTTATCAATTTTCTCTTTCTAGTTTATTTATGCTTTAATGAGTAGGATAATTAATTTCATTCTAAGATTAAGAAAAAGTTGGTACCACCACCAGTTCATCACAATTAGAAAGAACAGTACATCACTCTCAAACATTTTTTTTCCCTTTATAGTATTGATGGGAACTTTTTTTTTAATGTAAACAGTAGAAAGAGTTTAGAGCACTTGCAGCAGTGGAGCTAAATAGCTATATAGCTATTTTAGCTCCACCAAAACACCAAAAAGAAGCATGCAGGTGGAGCTAAATCTATATTTTTTTAGCTCATAGATGTGCACTATTCATGAGAGCTAAAAAAAAATAATTTTTTATTTTGTGTTCACATTACCTTTTTATTGTGGTGTTTTTATTGTAGTGAGATGTATTATTTTATTGTGGTAGATATATTATTTTATTGTGATGTTTATATTATTTTATTGTGTTGAAAGCTAAAATAGATCCACTGCTGTAACATGTGTATAGGTAAAATAGATAAAGTAACTTTTGATGGAGCTAAATTGCTAAATTTTTAGCTCCACTACTATAAATGCTCTTATAAGCGGTATGAAAATGTACATAATATATTAATCATGTGAAAATAACATTTTAGTCACCAAATTTTGGAGTTATTGTCAATTTTTTTTTATGAGGGTTATTGTGTTCTCTACATTTTGTTATTGCCAATTTGGTGGTTGTTATTATAAACCAAATTGACAATAATATATATATATATATATATATATATATATATATAGAGAGAGAGAGAGAGAGAGAGAGAGAGAGAGAGAGGAAACTGCTTGGAAGGACTCCCACAGTACAAATGTTCCCCACCAACCAATCAAAGAGTAATTTTCCAATAACTCTTCTTTTTATAACCCGGTCATCATGCTCGTTGGCCCGCATGCACGAAAGTCCCTAATTCTAAGCCAAGTTCACACTGCAGTCTGCGGGTTGATGTGCTGCGTTCTAAGCCAAGTGCAAGCCTTTGATATCTATCTATATAAACTTTTTCCTATCAGTCCATATTTCCCATACCAGCGTTGCCTACACCTCTATCTATTCATCTTACTAGAGCTAGCTTTACGTTCCTTGCCATAGGGCATTCTTCTTACCGAAAGTAAGATCTCATAAAGCTCTGATAACTCTCTTTCCAAGTTTCCATTTTCTTTGTTCTGCAACTTTCTTTGTATCTTTCCACAAGCAAGCTAGTTACTAAGTTTATAATGGCTTCCACTACCTCCGAAACACCCTCTTCGTCATTATCATCAACATCTTCTTCTTCAATACCTGGTTCGGACTATGATGTTTTTCTCAGTTTTCGGGGTGAGGACACCCGCCATGCCTTTACAGACCATTTATATGAGGTATTGAGATTGAAAGGCATTGACGTCTTTAGAGACAACAACAAACTCCAATTAGGACAAGTCATTGCTTCTGAAATTACAAGCAATAGAAAAATCCCAGTATGCAATCGTTGTTTTCTCAGAAAAATATGCCGATTCCAGGTGGTGCTTAGATGAACTGGCCAAAATTGTTGAATGCAGAAAAAATAAGGGACTTAAATTGGTGCCCATCTTTTACCATGTAAATCCGTCAAACGTGCGGAACCAGACTGGGCCATTTGGAAAAGCCTTTGCTGAACATAATAAAGATGACAGAATAGACGGAGAGAAGATCCAGAAATGGAAGAAGGCTCTGACAGAAGTGGGGAATTTATCTGGCAAGCATATTATTTTACATCAAAGGTACACATAGTGGTTTTTTTAGTTGTGTTTATTACTCTCAAATCCGAGAAACCCCATCCGACCGACCCATCAGTTTTCCGACGAGATTTGAGATTATTTTGGGAAGATTTAAGCTAGATCCGGCGAGATTTCGCTAGATCTAGCCAAGATCTCGCTGGATCTGGCTGGATTTCTACCATTTTTCAAAAAAATTTCGCCGGAGTTCTGCCGTTTTTCATTTGTTCTTGGCCGGATTCTCGCTGATTTCCATATAATCAACCCCGACCGATCCGCCGAACTCCGTGGAATCTCCGTCCCGCCCGATCCGATCAACCACATTTAAATAAAACAACATTCGAAGCTTGCCACTCTTTGAACCTACTGCCCTGCCTACTCCTCTCTGGTCTCTTTCTCTTAAGAGATTCCGTGATCCCACCAAACACTTATTTTAATTAAAAATATTAACTTCTTCATTTTCTTTTTAAATATATTTTCACATGACTTTACATTATTTGACGGAGGTGAATTTTGAGCTTGGTTAACTAAATTGTACTACTTTTCTATTATACAAATAACTAACATTGTGACCTAGAGTGCTGTGATGGACCCAAACAATTGCTAGCCTAAGCAATGGGAGCTGTTATTACATAGTCCAGGACTATGCTCCCTCTCTCTTACAAAGGGGTGGATCCCACCCACCATGGGCCCACCCCTCTCTGAGAGGTAGGGAGCATAGGCCCGGGTTATGCAATAATTTTCTGCAATGGGATTGGGTGATGACATTAAATTTTTCTCATTTCTGACCATGGGCGGAGCTGTTATTGGACTAGGGGGGGCAATGGCCCCCCTAATTTTTTTTATAAAAATATTATTATATTAATAGGTACTAAGTTTAACAATTTTGTCCAATAAAATTACACTTTGCCCCCCTTAATAATGCCATTAATTCTTTTTGAGAGTAATCTTATAGCCAAAAACGTTTTTACAATGTTTATACAAACTATTAAGGTAGCAAATTGTTATTAGTTCGTACACTTGCATAACTTTTTATATATCAATAACCACTTATCACATTAGCAATTTGTAAAAATTTTGTAGTTTTAGCATTTTTCACCTTTTAAAGGACATAAAAAATTAATAGACTAAATCTAAAACAAAATATAAAAACTCAAAAAAATTAGCTCAACAATAAAAATTACCAATATAATAAAACTAAAAAAATTAAGTCCAATCAATATATTTTACCCAGAACAAACTACTTGGCCATTTAAAAAAATTTTAACAAAAATCCTTAGTAGTAAAAAAATAGACTCAAGGGTCGGAGCCACCGCACACAGCTAGCAGCAAAGTCGCCCCCCCTAACTCTAAGTTCTGGCTCCGTCCCTGTTTCTGACTATTTTGCTCGCTTTCCCTCCCTTTCTTTAGATTGTTTCTTCTTCTTCCCCCATCTCTTGTAAATACTTTGATTGCAAGGTCAGGATCTTGGGACGTACGGAAACGTTTCATATGAAACTATATCTAAAGATGCAAAACAAAATAATGATTGAAGACGTAAAATCTAGGTATCTTCAAATGCAATTGTTAGAATGAACTATATCACAACACTTATATGGATGGTTCTTTTGAGTTTGGATTGAAGCATTCTATTACATTTATGTGTCCCAATTTCAGTTTTAACCAACTAAACTAAATGCCATATATCTACTAAATTTTATTTTTGGTCCCATCATGGTAGGTGAGACTCACTTCTTATTGTTCTCTTCTTTTTGCAGCTCTGAGGCAAAAGTTATCCAGAACATTGTGCAATGGATATCAAATAAATTGAGTTATAAAATCGAAACTAATGAACTAGTTGGAATAAGTTCCCGAACTAAGGATTTGAAGTCACTTTTAGCTTTGGAGTCAAAAAAAGATGTTCGCTTTATAGGAATTTGGGGGATGGGAGGAATGGGTAAAACAACTTTAGCAAAAGTTGTTCATAAAACGTTTTCCAATCAATTTGAAGCTAATAGTTTTATTCATGATGTTAGGAGGAAATCTGAAAATGATTTACATGGGTTACAAAAAAGACTTTTGAAAGAGCTTTTGTGCATAGATATGGATATACAAGATGTTGATGAGGGAGTTTTCATCATTAAGAAAAGGTTACATTGCAAAAGGATTCTTCTTGTTCTTGATGATGTAGATGATTTAAAGCAATTGGAGAAGTTAGCTGGGGGGCATAACTGGTTTGGTCCAGGTAGTAGGATTATCATAACAACAAGAAATAAGGACCTGCTTGAGAGACATGATGTAAATGAAATATATGAGGTTAAAGAATTGAATGATCGCAAAGCTCTTCAACTTTTTAGTTTGAAGGCTTTTGGGAAAGGCCATCCTGATGTTGATTATATGGAGCTATCCCAAGATTTTGTACGTTATTCTCGTGGCCTTCCTTTAGCCCTTGAGCTTTTGGGTCTCTCTTTGAAAAAAAAAAAAAATAAAGTTTTCTGGAAAGGTTTGTTAGACAAGCTAAAAAAATCTCCAGAAAGTGGTATTAACAAAGTACTTGAAATAAGTTACGACGGATTAGAACGATCTGAAAAAGAAACTTTCCTCAATATTTCATGTTTCTTTTGTGGCAATGATCAAGATAGTGTCTTCAAAATATTAGATTATCTTGAACTTGTCCCTAAACATGGATTAGAGATTCTTAAAGGGAAAGCTCTCATCAAATTGCAAGACAATCGATTATGGATGCATGATTTACTCCAAGAAATGGGCCGGGATATAGTTTGTCGAGACTACCCCGACAATCCTTTGAGGCGTAGTAGATTGTGGTTGTATGAAGACATTGAAGATGCACTAGAAAGAAATAAGGTATGATGTTATTTAAAGAACATGAATAAATACTTTATTATATTTAGTTCTTTGACAACCTCACAATTTGCCACAACATTTACAAAAATTTGATGACATTTGTAACTATGATTGATAAAACCATCACTTTCACATGGGTCTACCAATTTTTCTCTACCATTCACAGTCACACAGGTTAATGTTGTGGCAATACTTATTGCACAAAAGTTGTGTCCATAGAGTTTCTCTATTACATTTTTTTAACTTAGTAGTTTTGGTAATTATACATTTTGCAATTCACTAATAGCTTTTGTTCATGATTATTAGGAAACAGAAGAAATTCAAGGCATAGTCCTAAAGTTATTCAACCCAAAAGTGGCACATTGGAATCTTGAATCCTTTTCAAAGATGCATTGTCTGAAAACCCTCATAATTGATAATGTCGACCTCAAGAAGGATCTCAAATATCTTCCTAGTGGCTTAAGATATCTTGATTGGAGTGGGTACCCTTCAAAATTGTTTCCATCAAGTTTCAAAGCCAAGGTAATTTAGGTATCCTTTTTATTATTAAGCTTCATTAAACTGTAAGATTTTGTAGAAGCTAATTGTTTGTTATTTGTTTTGTTTTGTTTTTTGAGTTTTAACAGTCTTTTGAGAGGTTGAAAGCCATCAAATTGAACAAGCCTCTGAAACTTATTAAAACCCCTAACTTCACCGATTTCCCCGTTCTTGAGGAATTGGAACTTGAGGATTGTATAAATTTACTTGCCTTGCACCCATCAATTGGAGTTCATAAAAAGCTAACTCTTCTTAATCTGAAAGGTTGCAAAAACCTTAAAAGTCTTCCAAGAAAGCTTGAAATGGAGTCTCTTGAGATTCTTGTTCTTTCTGAATGCTCAAAAGTAAAAAGTATTCCAGAATTTGGGGAAAATATGAAAAGTGTATCAGAGTTTTACTTAGATGGCACTGCCATTTCAAAATTGCCTACATCAATTGGGAATTTGACGGGTCTTGTTTTATTGAATGTAAACGATTGCAAAAACCTCATGACTCTTCCTAGCACCTTTTTAAATCTCAATTCCCTTGAAAAACTGCATCTTTCTGGATGCTCAAAACTACTAAAGATCTTGGGGGCTACTGAATGTTTAGAGGGTTTTGTTGAGACTGGGACTGCTAAAAAACTTAAAAAACTATTTATCAGTGGAGTTAAGCGAAGAAGTACCAATCCCTTGGATTTGTCAATTACTTCTCTATCGAGTTTGTGTTCTTTCAGCAAATTGGAGAGACTGGATTTAAGTTATTGCAATCTCAATGCAATCCCCAATGCTATTTGTTGCTTATCCACTTTAAAAGATTTAATTTTAAGAGGAAATAATTTTGGTTCCTTCATGCAAAGAAGTCCCGATCCCTTAGAGATGTTATTGACTTCTCTATCGGAGGGTTCGTGTTCTTTGAACAAATTGGATCTAAGTTATTGCAATCTCAATGGTTTATCCGATAGAATTGGTTGCCTTCCCAGTCTAAAAGGATTAATTCTAAGTGGAAATAAGTTTGAATACCTCCCGGAAAGCATTGCTCAGCTAAGTAATCTGTTATATTTGAGCCTGGAAGATTGCCCGATTCTCCGATCATTACCAATGCTTCCATATTGGCCGGAGAGTAGTCCATTATTAGATTCATTACCAAAGTGGTCTGTTCCTTATATTTTTGGACTTGGATATGGTATGGAGTTTGTTTATACAGGCTATGCCCCAGGGGCGCGGGAGTTGGAAGGACGTTGGAAAAAAGGGGCTCCCAGTCAAGACTTCATTGCACATATATACAGGACGGTTGAAAACGTACCATCCACAATTGCTTTTGAAAGTGAAATTCCGGAGTGGTTTGAGCTTCAAAATAAAGGGGCTGAAATTAATATTAAAGTACCTTCTCATTTGTGCAATGAGTTGGCGGGAATTGCTACTTGTGCTGTGATTTGCTGTTGTCAACCGGTTGACATTGTACAACTTGACTACTATTTTACGTGTAATGGACAAATTATTACATCAAAATTCACAATTGATTCAACACCTCCGGATTTATCAGATCAGCTTTTCCTAGCCCATTTACCTATAGGAACGAGCAATTGGAAAAGATATGTTGTGAATGGATTCGCTAAGTTTGGCATTAGATATCGAGCCCATGGTTCAGGCATGGAGGTGAAGGAATGCGGAATTCATTTGGTGTACAAGAAAGATAGTGAAAGTTTACGAGAAAATCACAATCGAATTACGGCCGAGAGAAAGAAGAAAGCTATTGAAGAAAGCCGGGCTGAGAGAACTGAGAGAAGAAAGAAACAGAGGGAAAAAGACATCGATGAAATCAAACAACTTATGGCTGAGAGTCAGAGAAGCAACAACAGCATCATTCTTTATGAGGGCTCGGATGATTGTGATGGGCCTGGACCTAGTGGAGAGGGAAGCTCTAATGATGTAACCCGAAGCAGATTGAAAGACTCCGAGGATTGGCCCATTAGGACTCTGTGTTTGAGGAATCAATACAGGACGATGAATAGGGTAAGGTGCTATTGGGAGGAAACTAGCGAGAGTGACTGGGAGGAGGAAACTAGCGAGATTGACTGGGAGGAAACTAGCGAGAGTGACGAGGAAGGCTAATCCACTTTTCTCTCTTCATTGCTTGTAAGTCATTGGCTTCTTATTTCAAGTTCTGTTAATTGCTGCATTTCCTTTTCTCTTAGTTTACATGTATTAATAGACTGACCACCATGCGTTTGATTAGAGTTGTCAATGGGACTTCTAGCAAATTCACTAATTGCTAGGGTCATTTTGGTATCCGTTTGGATACACGTCTGCGTTTTGTTTCCACGCATTTTTTTTTTTAAGCCGCAACTTTTGACTATTTTCCCGTGGACAATGTACTCGTGTACTGTTCATGGGTCCCACAAACTTCACTTTTCAGCAACTTTTTTATTAAAAATGGGTTCCACGGCACTATTTACACATTTAAAAATTATTTTGCTACAGTGTTTTCAGTTTTCAATTTCAGCAAAATAAGTTCTATTCAAACGGACCTTTGGTGTCTGCATTTTCTTTCTCTTTGTGCATATTTATTAAGGCATCGTTTGGGAGGAGGGAATGGAATGGAATGGAAATGAATGAAAAGAATAGTTTTAGAATATTCTTCCATTCTCTTGTTTGTAAGTTTTAATGGAGGGAATGGAAAGTTCATTATCTTATTTGGGAGTTTAAATGGGGGGGAAGGGAATAGAATGGGTAGGAGGGAACACTCATTCATCTCTATTCTCTTAAAACCTCAAACTTTCGTTCTCCTGAAATTGGGAGAAATGGGAGGGAATGAAATTAGATTTAATGAATTTTTTACTAAAACTCCCAAAATATCTCTATATATTCAACCCTTTATTTTAAAATAGGGGTCTAATAGTAATATTGTTATAAAATGATTTCACTTCATTCCCTCCATGTTACTCCCAAACAAGATTACTTTCAATCCATTTATTTTCATTACTTTCCACTCCTTTATTTTAAAACATTCAATCAAGGTTTACTTAATTCCATTCTTTTCCATTCCTTTCCCTTACTTAAATACATTCTATTCCATTCTATTCCTTTCCATTCTCTTATGATTATTCTATTTCATTCCCTTATGAACTCCCAAACGGAGCCTAATGCAAAAGACATCATCTGCTTGAAAGCAAGTAAACATCAAAATTGGAAAGCTTTTGCTGCCAAATGTACTAGTTTATTGTTTGTTTTTTTCCGTTTAACACAAAATTTGTACTTTTATTTGAGTTTAATAAGTTTGTAGACTTGTTTTTACACAAAATTATTAGATCATTATTGAGCCTAATAAAATAACATGTCTTTGATTTTTTTTTTTTTTTTTTTTACTTCTCTCTTTCTCCTACAAAATTCAGATTACATACTTGAGACTTCATTTTCATATTTGCAAAGTTCTTTCATATATACTATGAAAAGGGTATTAAATAAAAAAAAAGAAATTACTTTATATTTTTGTTATTGTTGTTATAAGTCTAAGAAGTTAGAATGCTAAGAAGAAATACAAAGAAAAAATTATTAAAATAAAAGAACAATAAGAGAGTACATTTTGATGATGAAGAAGAAAATGTCAATGAAGAAATAACTTGTAAGATGATGAACATGATGATAACATTGACTTAGATGGAGTTAATTAGGCAAAATGATGAATTTGATGAAGATTAATTATTATTTTGGCTCATATGTCATGTAATATATATCACTTTAAATTTTAATCAATTTGAATGTGTACGTTATAAAAATATGTTAACATTGTATATTAAATTTATTTATTTAACTTTATTAAATATTATTACATAATTAATGATTAAATTAGTCATTAGTTGAACATATTCTATATTATTAATGAACATACCTTTTTTTTTTTGGGGGGGGGGGGGAGATATGCCTTTATATATGTATATTTATAATTTTTTAAAAATATTATTAAGTTTTTGTGTATCTTGCAGTACATAATATGATACATATATGACACATAAAAATAAAAATAAATTGATTCACAATACTATTCATGTTTTGACAACCATGCTTAGATCTGCAGAGTATGCAAACTCTGAATCTCTCCCTACCCTCCTCATCACTGCCCTCCCTGTCCTCATTTTAGAGAAATCTAAAAGTACAACCTCTTTTTTTTTTTGCATGACAGGTTTTTCAAAATGAGTAAAGTAGAATTCTATGAATTTATGATTGTGATTGAGGACAAAGTGTGGAAAGTTAATAATGTCACTAACTGTAATCAACAAATTAGATGAAGATGCAAGAGGCACACACCATGAATTAATAATTTCATGAAAACTTAATAATGTCACTAATGGAAATCAACAATTACTATGAATAATAGATAGTATTAAACTCTAAGTACAAAACAGCCTTAGCCATTTGCTTCCCTTGCTTTGCAATGTTAGGAAAACATCTTACACTTCATCATCCCATGTGATGTTTGTGCAGAGGCATGGGTGAGACCTTAATAATTTTTGAATTTCATTTAAAAGTGACATCTTTTTCCTCTCCATTCTGTTAATTATATTTTCAAACATTCAAGAGTTTAATAAAATATATGTAATGTCAATTTTGAATGGAATGGGTGGTATCAGCCTATCACTTGCATTGCCTTGTTGAGCTGTAATATTAATAGTTTAAACTCATTTTGTACATAACATTGCTTGTTAATTATGGAAGTTTCACATATACACTTAGATTAGGCTAGAGTAGAATTTCTATATTGTATTAAAAAAAAAAAAAATTATGGAAGTTTTTACCATACAAATTTTTGTGCTTTGGGCTCTTGAGATTCTTGAAATTTTCAAGACTTATTTCAAATCATAACCAAGGCAAACCATGCTAGATCATTTTACATTTCATCTTTATGGTAATTAGACTCATGCAGGCAAGCAACTGTGTAGACAAGGTTGAAAATTGGAGAAGGTAGTCTACATAGATTTGTAAACCCTGTCCTACTTTTTATCATTGTTTTGATGCATTTTGTCTAGAATTTAAGTTTTGTAACATTTTCATTGTTTTTTTTTTTTTTTTCATTTTAGCCTGATGTATTACATTTCATAGTGAATTGATAATTCTCCTTTATAGAAATACAGGTACGTATGTATAAAAGGTTCCTATTTTATTGGATGTCCCCAAGGCAAATGGATGTCCAATGAAATTGCATAGGTTCTTGTTGTAGCATATGTGCTAGTCGAAGATACTTTTAGGTGAAATTTTGAATTAGTTTGAAAAATCCATAGCCAAAATAATTCTGAAAGAATTTTACAAATTCCTGTTTGTGTTGCTGACAAGCTTATTAGGCCTCATTCTAAATCTGGAGGGTATTTGGTTGAAAAAGGATAATGGCTAGTGCATACTAGGAATTGTAGAAACCATGCTGGCAGATCCTTTATTAATCTTACTGGTACAACTATAAGTGAAGACCCTGAGCTTTGGAACCAGTTATGTAGGTTACAATTACCTATAAAATGATTGTCCTTCTTTGGTTAATTTTATTGAATTTTCTTCTTGTGAGGGCAGAATTGAGAGAAAAATCTGGTTTGGTTTGATCGGTACATTAGAACTAATTTCATTGAGCCTTACTTGATTCAGGCATGGATGAAGAGCTGGAGGAAGGGAAGGAGTTTTGGGGATCTTAAAGTACTTCCCATTGTTTTTTTTCTCTATTTTATGGTCTATTTGGACTTATAGGAACAAGGCAACTGTGAAGAAAGAGCCTTTCTCTGCCACTAATGTGGTCATGTATTGTAAATTTTGATTTCAATGTGCAGGGTAACTAACAGTTCAAAAGCCTTGATAGCAGCAGGATAAGCAAGTCTAAGTGTTCCAACTAGCAACCAACTCTGTTGGAGACAATCTGCAAGCATAGGAGAAGGAAATAGAGGGGATCCAGCTTCTTTTGTAAGATAGAGAAGGTGCATTTCCATGGCTGGTTGTTTCAGTTGAGCTGTTAAAAATACTATATGACAGTAGCTTTATTGGCTTTCTGTGAAAGATTTTTGAAGCTAAAAGCTTTGTGTTAACTAACAGGTGGCAAAGTTGGCCAATAGAGAGGCTGTGTGGTGAAGGTCATTCAACAGTCTACAAATGTTTGGATTTGACAGGTGGACAGATGTCCTAGCAGAGCCTTGATCCCTAGCAACCCTTTGCCCATAAGTTCTTCATGAACATGAGCTTGGATAACTGGAACAAACACCAAATATTGTGCTCTTTTCTTCTTGTGCTGTTTTGGTTCCTTTGTTTCAATGTACAAAAAAAGAATGGCAAGACAACGCATTTTGTTGGTGTTTTAAAAGAATCATGTGCTGGAAAGCAAGTAAACATTGACACTGGAAGCTTTTACTGCCAAAGGTATATTGATTTATCGTTCTATCCCATGTTGTTTTCTTCCATTCAGAATTAGGCTTCTAGGTTTCGCTTATTTAGAAGTCCACAAGAACAAGCTCATTAGTGAAGGCATGACAGATTGACAGGTAGTTCAAAATGAATAAACTAGAATTCTAATTCTTATATATTTCCTTCTTCTCCTTTCCATATAATATGGTTTGCTTTATGTTAAAGTATGCACAGGGGTTTTACTTATTTGGAACTGTTAGAAAGGCTTTTTTTTTTAACCTGTCCATTACAAGTGATTTCATTCAGCCTTACTTGATTCAAGCTTGGATTTAGAGCTGGCTGAAGGATGTCAGTAACAATTTAAAAAACTTAAATTACTTCTCAGAGTCGTTTGTCTTTATTTTATGGCCTATTTGGACTTATAGGAACAAGGCAAGGGAGATCCTTTCCCTGCCACTAATGTGGTCATGCATAGTAAAAGTTTCATTTCTATGTGCAAGGTAACTGTCAAGAACTAAAGGAAAGCCTCAACGGCAGCAAAATAAGCAAAACCCAGACCTTTATAATCTTTCAATTGGCAACCAATCGTGCTGGAGAAGAGTTGCAAGAGTAGAAGAACAAACTGGAGGGGATTCATTCAGTTTTGTTTGTAGAACTAGAGGCTGGTTGTTTGAGCTGGACTAAAGAGGGTGGAATAGAAGTAACAAAGAGGTGGTAGCAGAGCTGATGAAGGACATTCAGGTGTTTTGGAACAGTTGACAGATGATCGGGTTTGGACAGATGGACAGAAATCTTCTGGAAGGGTCTCAAATCTCTAGCAAGTAGCAACCATTGCGCCTAACTTGTTTGTGAACATTAGCTTGGATAGCACTGAGTTCATTTGCCCTTGCTCTTTGAAGCAGTGGTTGACTCAGTTGATGGAAGATCTTGATTTTCATAAGAAGGAATATGTGATGTTCTATAGATTGTCTTATCCTAACTCCGTGGACCTTGTGGTATAACCTCAACAAAGTGATGTTTGAGGGTGCGCAAGAGTCTGTTTTTGAAATGCTAATGCCCAGTGAAGCTTTGTTTTGTAGGTATACACAAGCCTATGATAAACATGTGGATCAGAGTAACTGCAGGAGAGTACCAAGGCGAGTGTGTCTGGTTGTGAAGGGATGGCATGTGTTGCTGACTGTCGAGAGGCACAGGCAGAGAAGTTGCAAATGGGGTTGTTTTGCCTATAAATATTGGGCTGGCAGGATAATTTTTTCTGGCTGTTGCAGTTCTGCCATATGCAAATAGAGGCAGCGTACTGTATGAGAAGCATTAACTAAGGTTCCACAGAGTGGTTTTTCCAGACTTGTTTTGGTCAGTGGAAGATTGGAAAAGAAGAAGGTTCCTTGGCAACTTGCTGTGCTGATTGAAGACCTGAAGAACAAGGAAGTTGGATAATGCCAGTAGGTGTACATTTGCTGAGCTTAGGAGTCACCGCAGAAGCTAGAGCCCTGGTTACTCTTGCTTCAAACTATTTTATGAACATTTGTTGGGCTTGAAACTCTATTACTAGAGAGTTAATTTTAGCTCTCTGAATAATAGAGCCAATTTGTTTCAATAGTGGGACTTTAGAGTTAGTTCCAGCAATAATTGTTGATGTTTGGTTGATATTCACCACATGTTAATATAGAGACAAGATTGCCAATGAGCAGTAATCACAAGGCTTGATCTGCTCATGAGATTCTGAGAGTTGACTTGAAACGTCTGTCAATAAGGCTAGGCAAGTTTGGATAACATGTACAGGAGAAAAATGTTAGGTGTAGGTGCAACACGAGATATCTTTAGCAAAGTTGAAAATTATGAGATTATAAATGCATCTTGCTAGGTCAGAAACATTGCTTTGCATATAAAGAAGATAAAAAATATCGTCATCATACACTGTGTTATACAAAAGGGCAAAGATTAATGGCAACATCACTCACAAAGATCCAGAATCGACAAACAACACAGTTATACACATACTCTGCAGAGAATTAAACCTAATATCTTATATAACATTTTTATCTCATAAAAATTTAAAAGTCTTGTTCTAAAGATTGAAAAACCAACAAACAATTCAATGAGAAGTATTGGAACTAATGGAGCTACTTCATGAGGAGGCATGGAACAGATTAAGTGGCCATTACCAGCCTGGTTTTTTTGTGCACCCTTACATTAATTTGCATGTTCAGTTTTTCAAAGAACAATCACATTATTTGCAGAGTGATTCCATTATTCACTTTAAAAAGGCGTAATTCATTATTTTGAAAGGGTAAACATTCTTCAGTTGATGTCAAAGTGGCTCTGATATCAATGATCTTGTTGTTGATTACAAACTTTGCTTGCTCCTAGCTCATACATTTTTTTTCCTCATTATTTTTTGATCTCTTCATTTTTAGTTTCTTAATTTCTAAGCCACCCTATCCGTATACTTCTACATTTTGGTTACACCCTCCGCTTTTGACAAAAAAAATTTCCTACTTTTTCAAATAGAGACCCAACAAACAAAAATCAGCCATACTAAGAAACGCCAAATGAAATGAATTTAAAAAAAGAAAAAGAAAAAGAAAAAAGCATAATAGAAACTGAGTGCAAACAAAGTTACAGCTATGTCCTTATCAATGATCATGAAGTGCATAATTAGCTTTGCTTGTACCCTTTCTTTCAGCTACTTTACGCACGGTTGATACTAAATTAATTAGTAGGTGCATTATTAGTCATAAAATTTATAGATTAATCCACTAAAGCATTCATGTGTGATGTAGATGGCATATTGATTATGAATAGATAGAAAGAAAGCAATATGAATAGAACTTTATAGTTTTTCAAAAGGTTTGGCTTACCTTCAGTACTTTTAGAAAAATAATCTTATTTTGTTTTAATGAGAAATTGTCACATCATCCACTAACTAAATAAAAGGTAGAGATTAAAATACACTACCAATAGCCATTGTATTTTTAAAACAAAAAGACATGTCCAAATTTAAAAAGTACTGAAAATAAGCCAAACCCTTTGTCAAAAAGCAATATAAACATTAAACAAGACTTCATAACTAGCCACCAAAAAGTTACCATTTTCCTTCTTTCCTTCTTGTCATCACAATTTCACAACATACTTATCCTTAAAAAAATAAAAAGTTTCCTCTAAAGCAAGTTAAAAGGTTCTAATAAAAGCAAAATAAAGTGTAAAAAAAACTTTTTGCTGGTTACCACTTACCACGAACTTGCACTTTCTTCTCTGATTCTCAAAAAGAAAAATTTCTCTTCAATTTTCTTAATGGGGGAGTAAATTACTTGCATATAGCACTAATTAAGTTCATCCCATGTGCAAGGGCGAAGCTACACACATGGGTGGGGGCCATGGCTCCCCTAATATTTAGAAAAATTCCTTTAGCATATATATAGCTATTTTGAAATTTCAAAATTTTAGCCTACAAAAATAGGAATTGATTCCCCCAAATATTTGAGTTAATCTCATGATGTTCTTAGAAAACAATAATTAGTCTAAAAGTTATAGACACAGTATTTTATTTTTCTCAATTTCATTTTATTATTGTAAGATGTAAACTTATATTTGTTAATTTTTTTTATAAAGTTTGACACTAAAACATGTTTAAATTTGTGACAGCTTATAAGACTACCTATGTTAGTAACCATCAAACCTGGTAAGCTTAGATACCAAGGCATTTATTAGCAATTTTATTGAGTTCAAGGGAAAGCAAAAATCTGGTCAGACTACCAGAGAACCTAGGGAATGCCGAAAGTCTAGAGTAGTTGGATTTGAGCAAAACTGCTATAGCTATAAGAAATGTCCCTTCTTCCATTGGTCTTAAAAAAAAAATCTTAAATTGTGGTATGAGGTCGACCCTTTTTATTTAATGCCAAGAAGTCCTAATCCAATGGACTTGTCAATTGTCTTCTCTATCAGGTGCTTGTTCTTTGAGTGAATTGAATTGATGGATGCTATAGGTAGTGTAGGTTTAGTTTACTATTTACCATAGGTTGTGTAATTGTGTTTATGAGGTGAGGTTTAATTTGACTGGGTTAAATTTAACCATGTTGGGTTAATATTACACAGCTTTATTTTACCTAGTCGGGTTAGGTGGGCATTTTTTGGTATTTCATTATTAATTGGGGATTTATTTTTTATTTTTTTATTAATTGGGGAATTTTAGACCTAGTAGAAAAGATAATTCCATGAATAAAAAGAACTGTTAATTTAATTGAGAACATAACACATGGAAAGTATTTGGTCATTTCTCAAACAAGGAAAATTAATAAGTTTCAAAAACTAAAAATAGACAACATAAACAGAGTGCGAATGGAGTTAAAGCATGTCTTTATCAAAGATCTGAAGTGAATCATTAGGGGGATAATAGAAACCAACTTTGTAAACTTATTGTAAAGCATAGAATCGCATAAAAGCATTATGAAAAGTGTCAAAAATTGTTCGACAATTTGATTTGTTGAAATTTAGCTTTCAAATGCAACTCTCTATATGTAAATTTCATGGTCAAAGAATATTTTGCTTTTGATTTTAATAATTTTTAGAGATTATTAAAGCGTTAAAAAGTCAGTAGCCATGATATTTTTAGGAGTGGAGTAAAAGTGCAAGAAAATCAAACAAAGCTCAATTATCTGGTCCCAACGAGTGGACTTGAGAGTCAATGAGGAAACTTTCTTAGAAATTTCCTATACTCGCTAACATGAATGGAGGCCGACACTTTATTAAAATATAGTCACCATCACAGTCGACAAGTTCTCTATAACATAAACATACACTCTCTCTAGTTTAGCAACAAAAATAAATAAATAAACATACACTCTCTAATATTTTCTCTTTTCTCAAACTGAAAAGTGAGCGCTCACACACACAGTTTTTTTCTGCGACCAATCGTTTGAGCCTCTTCATCTCCTTGACCTTGACAACGTGATCCGCATCCTCAAGGACAAGGTCCTCTCTCTTCTCTTATGCAATGTTTGTGTGAATTCAGAATTATCTGTCTTTTTTTTTTTTTTTTAATATTAAATTTATGTTTAATTTGTGTTCAATTTAATTTGAATGATGAGAAAGCATGGAAAAAGTGGAGGAATAGAAAATTTGTTTAATGAGATTTTGAATTTTCCTATTGTTTTATGAGAAAAGTTAATTACGGAATTGGTTTAGAAAGTATTTCTAAAATTTTTCTATGAGAAAAGAAAAATTATTTAATTTACTATAAACATTGATATTAAAATACTCGAGCATTTATTAACAAGATCCTTATCTATTTATTTATTTTGAGGAACCCCGGATCCTTGTTTTATATCTGAATTTCTTCTGTTGTAGTGATCGTCAAATAGAAAAAATATAAAAGGCTCATTTAATAATTAGTACTAGGGACGAAACTAGAAATTTAGTTTGAGGGAAAAAGTGTAAGCCAAATATAATTAGAGTAAAAAGAATGAAAAATATGCTAAAATTGAAGACTAAAAATGTACTAAAAAAATAGAATTAATATCCAATCAATATTAATTAACAAAATTTTAATAAAAAATACTATTTATTTGTTTTTTAAAATAATTACTAATAAAGTGAATAAAACTTTCATGTTAGTCAAAAAGCAATATAAATAAAACTTTAATTATTTATAGTTGGCTAGTGGTCACCAGGGAAGTACTCGTTCTCCTCTTTTCGAGAACGCACTCAGTATGTGTCATCAAATTCCCACTTAGCTAATTATCCGAAAAATAAAAAATAAAAAAGTTTTCACTAAAAACAAAGTGAAAAAAAAGCTAAAGAAAGTAATATAAAATACATAAACAAAACGTAATAGCAAATTTCAGAAACACCCAATGAGGTTTGGTTCAATTGCAAACACATTCCTTGCACTTTTAATTTTGTGTTATTCACCCCTTAGCTTTCAGTAATGACAAAATTCTTACTTCAAGTGATCACATGTAGTGCATGTGACCATTTTATCATAAAAACTTATTTTTTTCTAATAACTTATAATAAAAATTCATTCTAAAAATAATTTAATAAACAAATTCTTAAGATGCAAACTGGCTGTGACTCGTGAGCCCGCCGTTCTTAAGTCTCGGTCCCAATCGGTAAGTCACCAGCGCCCTTGAAACCCTCAGGGTGTATAAATACACAATTAAAAGTACAGAGAGTGTGTTTGAAATTAACCCAAACCTTAGGAGTTTTTATGCAATTTGGCCAAAACTTGTTAGCTGGTTAGTAGTAGCTTGCACAAAAAATTTATAGCTGAAATTGATCCAACCTAAAGGGAGTAAATTACTTGCATATTGCTAATTAAATTCATCCCATTGGCATGTGCACCACTTAAACAAGTAAAATAAAGAAGAAGAAGAAGAAGAAGAAGAAGAAGAAGAAGAAAAAGTTTAAGACCAAAGTATTTAAATTCAACTCTCACTTCCTGACGCAGAAATATCAAAGGTTTAAATATTCGAATTATAAATAAATTAAAATAAATAAATAAAAGTTGAAAAGGCCAATTGTGGTTAGTCTCTCATAAATATAATTATCTTCCTTCCTTTTTTATTTTTTTATTTTTTTTTATTTTTAACGTAGTTGAATAATATTTGTTCTTTGTTTTCTCACTACTCACTTTCACACCTATTTTGTTTAAACAATTGAGTTATTAACCTCACTGCAAAACCGAGGATGTGCGTGCTTGCACTTGACTTCATCTCTTTGTTTCCAATACCTATCCAATGCCTATTCTTAAATTTAACAAGAAATTTCACAAGAAATAGTAGAGTAGTACAAGTTGTTGTTTATGATTCTTCTTCTTTAAAACATAAAAAGCACACCACGGAAGTTCCTGTTTTGAATTTAACGGCTCTTTAAGTTAAATGACACCACTTTTCAAATTTAATGACACGACGGCATTTTGTTTTCAGTTACTTCTATTATTTTACGAAACGACATTGTTTTGTCATTCAAGAAGAGATGCCATTTCATTGATTGGAACTGTTCACTTAGGAAGTCGTTGGTCCTTGCCAGATGTCAATGCCTCATTGGCTCCACTTTATTTGTAAATTCTGTTAGCTCTGTTAAGAGTTACAACGGGTAGTTTGTTAGTTATATAGACAGACCTCTGGTTGTAATCGACATCAAATTTCTGTTGCTTTCTCTCTCTGTTTTCCACCTTTTTTTTTGTTTTACTTTGTTTATTGTGAAATTCAATAAGTGAGAACACTGAGAAGGAGTTTCAATTCAAGGTTTGGAAACATAACTAGTGGTAGAGGATCATAATTTTACTAAGATAGTAGTTGTATATGTGCAGTTAATTCTTTGTAATTATGAAAACTCAATGCGATAACAATTTTGAGTTATCATAATGAAATGCAACAGTTTATGTTGCAACAATGTAATTTTGATATACTGTTTGGCTTTAATATGTTTTTTCTGTATTCATTTTATGTGATTTAATCAAGAAGATCAGTACTGTTATTACTTGTTTATAGCTGTTATTACTTATTACTATTATCATGAAAAGCAGCATGCTGTAGGAACAGTATTGCATTAGAGGCAGAAAGAGTCTACTGTTTATTTATTTAGTTTTCGATAATCGAAAGAGTCCAGTACTGTTATTGCTATTACAGCGGTTGATTATGAAGTTCATGAATGTGAACTAAACATGATAGCATTTATAGGAACCTCTTAAAGTGGACAACATCAGAGGTCTAATGAATCCCCAAAGAGGTTGGTTTAATGGTGTTATCTTCTCCGCAAGTGACGACATCGCATTCACATCTGCTTTGGTGAGCAGAAGCTGGTCGGCAAGAGCAGTTCCTGGCTTGTGCACTCGCTGGAAAGCTTGCTCCGCAATTGGTTTAGGCACATGTGCCCGGTACAATAATCTGTTCGCGGCAACGAGGCTGATCATCACCTATACAATCAGATTCAAGGGATAAATATAGACACATTATTTTTGTAAATAGAGGTAAATATATATACATATAGTAATCAACAGAGACTTTCTGTAAAATTTAGGTGACAAAACAAGATTGAAAGTAAAAAATTAATTTAAAAAAATTAATCATTATCAATAAAAAAAATAAATAGACTACTATATGATAATGAAATTGTCATATAGAATCTAATATAAAATGTAAACTTTAATTTATTTTTTCACACCTAGCTTATTTTACTCATCTCTAAAATAAAATTAAAAATTAAAAAAAAAAAACTTATTTTACTCAATTGCCCTCGACAATTTTTCATATTTTGAAATCGCTGTGATTTCTTCACACTCAATAGTCTTGAATATATATTTATTAATATATGTGACTAAGCAATCATTTATCCATTAATCTCCTATTCGATTGCATAATCGGCTTTTAATTATATTCATTGCTGAAAAAGCTCTTTCAACCGTAGCTGTTACAACTTACAACTAGTAAGATCAATGCCAATATTTATATATAGAACAGTTTAAATGGTAGATACTTGTATGAGCATAGCAATATTTAAATGGTAGAACAGTTTAAATGAATTATGGAGTAACAGCATTATCCATAGACAATTAGTTAAATGGTGGATATGGAAATAATGGTCAGGTTAATTACCTAATTTGGAGTATGGGATATGCTGAGGTGTTACATAATCGAAGACAGACCATGATGATAAATAAGAAGAAATTGTCGTTACAACTCAACAAGCTAAATAGAAGAAAATATTAGGGATTTAATAAGATAATATCAACATTGAATTTTTATTTATTCATTTATGGAAGTCAACATTGAATTTTGATGATAGTTAGTATATGTGCACAACAATATCTATATTTCAATTCTTATTACAAAAAAAAAAAAAAAACTTTCGATATCATAAATGTTGATTATCCATCATAATTGATACATCACGGGCACACACACACATCAATATTTATATTTCTATTCTTATCACTAGCTTTCAATATCATAAATATTGAATATCCATCATAATTAATATCTCTTTCTCTAATCCTAAAAGTTGGATTCTAAAATTAGCAATGAAATGATGTGTGTCCCTTTATCAAGGAATACAACAATGACGCAAGCCATTTTTTAAAGAGTAATGCTACAAACAAACTATTTTACAACATTTTTATAAGCTGCTGATGTGGCGAATACTTACTAGTTCTAATATGAGTTCATCATTAATATCATATTTTTACTTACAATAATTATTTAGAAAATACTAAAGTCACATCAGCAGTTTGTAAAAATGTTATAAAATAGTTTTTGTCTGTAGTATTACTCTTTTTTAAAATGATACAAACTTACATATTTATATGGAAAACAACAATTTATACATATTATACATGTTTAACACATTTTACATTATTACTTATTTGTCATTTAATTATAGAGTAATGAGCCACCTTAATTACTCCTAAATAAATGAGTTCGTTTAAATGTATACCATCCCATTTTAAAATTACTCTCAAAAAGCTTGTCAAACCTCATTTATTCCTTCCCATTGTTTTTTGAATTATTACCTATTAGAGACAATTAATTTCTCCCCATAAATATTTCTAAAATGCAAGTAAAAAAATGAAAAAAAAAATCAATTACTTTGGTAATCATTTGAGGTCCCATAACGTTTTATATCCTTCAGATAAAATGATAATGAAAAATATAAAATATAAAATCAGTTTATTTTTTGTTATCATTTGAAGTCAACATTCTTTTTGTGTTTCTCAAAAAAAAAAAAAAAAAAAAGTCAACATTCTTTTATTAAAAAAAAATCATGTCGACATAGCCGTTTTGTAAAATTCTTAAGCTGATATATGTTTTATAGTTATATATTAAAATTATATAATTGTTTTACAATAGCTAAATAGACTAAATTATATAATTAGAATAATTTAGCTAAATTATATAAGTTTTCCATATGGAGTTGTAATATCAATTGTATTGTGGACTTTGTTGTTGCAATACCTAAATTACTGATTGTCATATAATTTTACAATTTACATATAGTGTACATCTTAAAGCTTTACATGGTCTAAAGTGATTCATTAAGGCCGGGCGTCGAACTGAAACAATTTAAAATTTCATGGGTTTAATTCAAACTTTTAAAATTTAGAGTTTAATTGGAACCCACCCCAACTTATATATAAGGATTGCGTTTGCGTCAATTTCCAATCCTTAACAAAGAGTAGCCATTTAGTGCAAAGCATGTGTAGTCACTTTGCACAACTGATGCTTCTACTTCTAGAATCCAACCATTATTACATAGAATATGATATAATATTTTCTGGACATAAATTTATATAATATTAATTGTATTGTGAGTGTTTTGATGATAACAACTTAATAACTGATTATTAATATTATATAATTTTATAATTCTCATATAATGTACTAGATCTCTTATAATTTAGTATTGGAGGGGTTTTTTTTTTGTTTGTATTTAGATAAGTTTTAGTACAGGTTAAAAAAAAAAAAGATTTAGTCACATTTTATGTGAATTTTCTGTTACTTTTTTCCGTTAATAGTGACTTATTGAGGATGTGAATTGAAACAATTTAAAAGTTCATGCATTTTTTTAAAACTTAGTTCAATTTGAAACCACTCCAAACAGTAGGAAAATTATGTTAGTTGCAAAATTATTTACTGAATGGGTAGCCATTTGGAAGTAGAGTGAAGATAGCCATGCGAAAGCATGATCTAGTACCCATCTTTTTTTAAATAGTATACAATAAATTAGACCAAATGGACCGAATTAGACTGAATTGGGCTGAAGTGAACCAAGGTGGACCTAATGGACCGAAGTAAACTGAAATAGACGGAAGCAGACCAGATGGACCAAATTATTAGATGAATTGGACCGAATGGATTGAATAGACCGAAGTGGACAAAATGGACGGAATTGAACTAAATTGACCAAAAAAGACCGAATAAACCTAATTGGACCGAATAGACTGAAATGGACCGAATTGGACTGAGCTTAACCAAATTAGATTGAATAGACCGAATGCTAATTTGTAATTATCATAGCCAAGATTGTGTTTTGATATAAATTCAAATTCTTACTTTCAAAATAACAAGTATTAATTCAAACAAAAATCAAACCAAAGCTAAGAGAGAGAGAGAGAGACCACTTTTTCAAGAGAGAATGTGAGAGAGAGAATAATAAGAAATTTATAATATAAAAAAAATGAAAAGAAAAAGGGAAAAAAAAAAGTAATAAACACTAAATTATCCAAGTCATCTATATACTACTTGTGAGGATACTTCCCCAATTAATCGGAATTATCCGCTTTGGGGAGCCAGTCCCTCACGGTTTATTTCTCAAGCGACGTGGGAGCGTACGGATCTTCACCGTCTGGGGACTTTACACCGCAGTCCCACATCGGCAAGAGTTCCCTCCCACTCATGGTTCATAAGCTTCTGGAGCGACCATGAGTGTACCACTACAACACTTGTAGTGGTACACTCATGGTCGCTCCAGAAGCTTATGAACCATGAGTGGGAGGGAACTCTTGCCGATGTGGGACTGCGGTGTAAAGTCCCCAGACGGTGAAGATCCGTACGCTCCCACGTCGCTTGAGAAATAAACCGTGAGGGACTGGCTCCCCAAAGCGGATAATTCCGATTAATTGGGGAAGTATCCTCACACTACTAATAACATGATTTCCTATTTGAGTTTTATTATTTTGTGTACTAAATTATCCACACACAAATTCTTAAAGTCTCTAAAATACCCCTATCTTTTAGTTAAATAATTTTAAATTAAAAAAAAACTGGTTAAAAGAGTAATTTATTATTCCTAAGTTTTAGGTTTTTTCCTTTCTCTTCTTCATTTTGCCTAAAAATTAGAACACAATTTTTATCTCACTTTTAAACATTATTCCACGTTACTTTACCTATTTCTTAAAAAAAAATATACATGGTTATTTATATATATATTTTTTTTTGCTTTCTCAATATATATATATATATATATATATATTAGAATGATTGCTTTTCTTATTTGAATTCCAATGCCTCTATTTAAAAAATTACAAATTAAACCTAAATAATGAAAATTACAAATTAAATACCAAAATTAATAAATTACAATAATTAAATAGTAAATTGTGTCCTAAATCATCCTCACTTTCTCCATTCTAGTATGTAAGAAGATCACACTTTGAAGTGGAAGAATGAATAAAGGATTTGGATTGAAGAAAGACATGTTTTTGGAATTTCATTTGAGTGAAATGCAGTTCTGCTCAAGCAGATGACAGTTGGACCAAAAGCAAACTTTCTTTTTGATTTTTTGAAGGTAGTTCGCTTGAGCATAAAAATTAACTGTTCCTATAGAATTTTACCGAAAAACGAGCTAAAAGTGATTATTCTTTGTTAATAATGGCTAGTAACTTTCATAATATAATTTAAAGGCTATCTCTTTACAAGTGACCATTTATTGTTGATTCAAAAGCCATTGCGTAATGGTAATGTTAAGAGCAAGATGCCCCCTTTTCGTTATATTTTAAACTCTTTTTTTTTTTTTTTTTTCAGTTTAGGAATTAGAAAGGCCCCTGGTTTTTAAGGTGCAGCATAAAGTTAATGGATTTCCCATCGTATGTTTGATTAGAACTGCCAATGAGACTACAATTACAAATAGTCTGACTTAAAAGAACAAAGAATGGCAAGAAAAAGATTTTTGTAGGTGTTTTAAAGGCAGAATAAATCATGTGCTGGAAAGTAGGTAACCATCAAAACTGGAAATCTTTTATAAATTCTCAATTGATACCAAGAGACTAGTAAAAATCATGTGATGTTAATAACTGAGTTATACATTCTCATTAGATACCAAGGGACTAATACTATTATGAATGAATTCACATTTAAAGAACAAAAGCGTGCTCGAAGAATGATACCTTTATGCTTGATCTGATTCCTACAGTTAAATAGACCTAGACGTTAGTTTGAATTCGTAAGCATTGCATATAATTGATGTCATAGCAGCTCCCCCATCCTATGAATATTCTTTTCTCCCAGCTCTCATTTTCAATTGTTTTTCCTAGGAGATGCCTCTAAATTGAGATAAGCATTGCTTGGGTTAATTATTGCCTTAATACTGACATACCTTGTGGGCTAAACAATGCTCATCATAATTTATTTTATTTACAAATATAAATTTAAGCCATTATTATATAACTTGTTTGAATTGAGATGACCACTTGCATTTCTACTCTAATTAAAAAATGAGTAGGTGTGGTGGGAAAACAAAGTCTCTTTTACAAATATAAATTTAAGTCATTATTATATAACTTGTTTTAATTGAGATGGTCACTTACACGCCTACTCTGTTTAAAAAATAAGTAGGTGTGGTGGGCAAACAAAGTCTCTTTTACAAATATAAATTTAAGTCATTATTATATAACTTGTTTGAATTGAAATGGCCACTTGCACACCTACTCTGTTTAAAAAATAAGTAGGTGTAGTGGGCAAACAAAGTCTCTTTTACAAATATAAATTTAAGTCACTATTATATAGTTTGTTTGAATTGAGATGGCCACTTGCAAACCTACTCTAGTTAAAAAATGAGTAGGTGTAGTGGGCAAACAAAGTCTCTTTTACAAATATAAAGTTAAGTCATTATAATATAACCTGTTTTAATTGAGATAGCCACTTACACGCCTACTCTGTTTAAAAAATAAGTAGGTGTGGTGGGCAAACAAAGTTTCTTTTACAAATTTAAATTTAAATCATTATTATATAACTTGTATGAATTGAGATAGTCATTTGCACATTTACTCTGTTTAAAAAATAAGTAGGTGTGGTGGGCAAACAAAGTCTCTTTTACAAATATAAATTTAAGTCATTATTATATAACTTGTTTGAATTGAGATGGCCACTTACAAACCTACTCTGTTTAAAAAATGAGTAGGTGTGGTGGGCAAACAAAGTCTCTTTATCTCTTTCGTTCCAATCCCTTTGCTTTTTAACATGCAATTGCATGAGATAAACTAAATCTGACTTTGTATTTTTCCTTCTGTTTTTTTTTTGTTTTTGTTTTTGTTTTGTTTTACTCATAGATTTGATAACTTTGAGTCCGCCTTTTGACTGGAAGATGCCTGGAAGGAGAGGATGTGTATGCTCAGCCCTTTAAAGAACAAAAGGGTGGTTGGTAAACATTGTTAATGTATCAAAGCTGCTCTCTTATCCTTTTAAGGTTCTTTTCTCCCAGCTCTCATTTTCAAACATTTTTCCTAGAAGATGCCTTTGAATTGAGATAAGCATTTCTTAGACTAATTATTACCATAATACTTACTAATTATTAGCCTTTGATATCTATCTATATAAACTTTTTCCTATCAGTCCATATATCCCATACCAGCGTTGCCTACACCTCTATCTATTCATCTTACTAGAGCTAGCTTTACGTTCCTTGCCATAGGGCATTCTTCTTACAGAAAGTTAGATCTCATAAAGCTCTATTAACTCTCTTTCCTGGTTTCCATTTTCTTTGTTCTGCAACTTTCTTTGTAACTTTTCCACAAAAAAGCTAGTTACTAAGTTTCCAATGGCTTCCACTAGCTCCGAAACACCTTCTTTATCATTGTCATCATCTTCTTCTTCAATTCCTGGTTCAAACTACGATGTTTTTCTCAGTTTTCGGGGTGAGGACACCCGCCATAGCTTTACAGACCATTTATTTGAGGCATTTAGATTGAGAGGCGTTGAAGCCTTTAGAGACAGCGAAAAACTCCAACTAGGACAGGAAATTGCTTCTGAGCTCATACAAGCAATAAAAAATTCCCAGTATGCAATCGTTGTTTTCTCAGAACAATATGCTGATTCTAGGTGGTGCTTGAATGAACTTACTGAAATTGTTGAATGCAAAAAAAATAAGAGACTTAAAGTGGTGCCTGTCTTTTACCACGTAGATCCCTCCGACGTACGGAAGCAGACTGGGCCATTTGAAAAAGCCTTTGACGAACATCAGAAAGATGACAGAATTGACAGAGAGAAGATCCAGAAATGGAAGGATGCTATGACAGAAGTGGGGAATTTATCCGGCGAGCATTTACTGCCACATCAAAGGTAAGATCGTGGTTTTTTTTTAGCAGCATTTTTTACACTGTTACACACACGTTTAAAGCATGTGCATCTTATATATATAAAAAGTTATTTCTATTTTAGTATAAGGATCTAATTTTTATATCTTTCTTACTTATTTTTCAAAATACCCTACATTAAATTATCTATTTCACAAAACATTTCATATTAATTTTTCTTGATATTTAAAAAAAAAAATTCATTCTTTCAAATTCAAAAACTAACCTTCCCTATCTTCTTTCATTTTCAAGATATGTAAAGAAAAAATAAATAACTAAATGCAAAATAAATAATGTTAATAAAAATTTACATGGTAACTATAATGACTATGTATTTTTACACGATTTTACATTACTTGACATATGTTCTGTTTGTTTCGATAGTGATAATTTCTAGAAAATGAGTCATTTCTTAAAAAGTATTTTTTATAATACTATATCATTTTTCTATGTTTGGTAGCAACTTAAATGGGCTAAAAAATTTTCATAACTTTCCTTAATTTGCTTGCTAAGATAGAGTTGTTTTCCAACAAAATTTAGTAGAAAATAATCTCTAAAAATAAGCTATAATTTTTCTGTTGACCAAACATAGTTTTTCGTTAACTTATTTTTTCCGATGCTACAAAATGTCGAAAAACACCAAAATATTATCTTTATTTTTCATTGAAACAAACAAACCTGCGAACGAATTTTGGACTTGATTAATTAAAAATGCAGTACTTTTTTTTATTATACAAGCAACTATAACTATGACCCTAAGTCATTTCAACCAAAATCGTACTCTTTCAGGCGTGTGTAAATGTGTATTAGAACTTTTATTCTTTTTTATTTTTTTGCTTTATTTGCAATTTGTGTCACTTGTACCACCCAGTCAAAAAAGCTGTCTCATTTAGAAATTTTTTTTTTTTTTTTTAATTTTTGAAATGGTAGAAAACTTTAAACATAAAAAATGAAAAAAGATATAATAAAAGTAAAACTAGGTGAACACAAAGATATACATATATATATATATATAATAAAAGTTAGCCCTGCAAAAACATGAATTTTTGTTGGTTTCATATTTTAAAAAGTAAATGACAAAATTTGAAGTACTGAATATGATGAGCTTAAAGTCTTAAACTTGTCAAATTAAAAAGATACCCCCAAAAAAAAAATTCTTAAATGGTGGGAAGTGAGGGGGAAAAAAGATTGAAGAAAAAATGGTTTTCTTTTGGAATCAAACCATACTTAATTCCATTTAAAAAATAGTGAAGGAGTTAATGAAATTTTTTTAAAATAATAATATAATTAGGCAAACTAAAACTTTAATAAAAAAAGTGCTTCAAATCAATTAAAATTTAGCAAACTGCAGTTCGATCGGTTGAAGGTCTCTCTCGATCGGTCGAGCTCTTCAGTTTCTGAATTCATTTTTCTGTAGCTTGTACGTTCTTGAACCTTAACTTATATCAACTTAAGCAATGTCTAGACCACTTCAAAGACACTAAGATCTTATTCTAGACTAGTTTTTGTTCTTGGTTTTCCAACATACAACATATTTAGAACCTAAACATTTAAGACTAAATATTTAGAACCTAACAATCCTAATTCAAGATAAATTCATGAAGAAGTGAAATTTCTTTAGGATCTAACCATGAAAAGAGTTATTTAAAGCAAGTATAACATAAATCAAATTTCTACAATAACACAACAAATAAAAAAGTCCTATAGATCTTAACATCAATAAAAGCTATGTATAAATTGCTCATTTTATATAAATAGCAAAGAATAAACTCAACATCACAAATAAGACATTTAAGTTGTCATGTCCTGTGTATTGTCCCAGCAGGAAGGGTCACACTTATATGGGTTCATCAATGAATATGGAGATTTATCGAGTATGACTTCTTCTTCTTTTTTTCTTTTTTGAGAAGAAGACAAATGAACTTCATTAATCAAACAAGGCTAAATTGCCTAAAGTACATGAGTAATGTCTTGTGGCACATCTTCCATCTAGAGCAGGAAAGTAGGACTTACATGTTGGATTTATAGAAACCTCAAGAGGAATGAGTGTTATTTATGTAAATGCTGTTGGGACGAGTGTCATCTGAATAAATCTCAAGGAATGTTGGTTTAATTAATCCTAATTTTAAGTATTATAATATATGATTTGATGTGATTTTGACATGAGCTTATATAATAATAGCTAATTTTAATGTGAATGTTTTGGTGACAATAACTAAATGACCGATTGTTATATAATTCTAAAACTCTCATATATTCTACCAAATATCTTGTAATTTTGCATGGAATAATATTTTTAGGCAGGAATAAGTCACAATTTATGTCAATTTTTGTTATTTGTAGTTAACAGTAACTTATTTAGGGCGACAATTGAAACAATTAAAACAGTTAATGATTTAATTCTCAAAAAAAAAAAACAGTTAATGATTTGATGTACAATACAAATAAGCAAAGAGAAAGATTCCATTGTTTAATGAAAAATGATATGTCCACAACATTTTTACAACAAATCCTAAGTGGCAAGTTGTTACTGGTTGTTATTGTTGGGACAAAAAAGTAATCTTAGTGTTAGATTCAAATTTGAACCTATAACAACTAACCACCTATGATTTGTTGTAAAATTGTTGTAAAAATGTTGTGGACGTAGCACCTCTCTTGTTTAATGGTCAACAAGGCTATTTAGTCGGCTCTTTTATTTTTTTATATTTTTTTATAGTGATTTTTTTGATAGATTTAGTAGACTTATTAAGGAAAATTAAATGCTAAAGACACAAAAAATTTCACAACTATTACCACAACTAGTGGGATTTCTAGTGGAATTTTTGTCACATGAGTCATGATAAGCTGTGAATGGTAGAGGTCAAATGGTGTGTTCGTACATTTACCACTCATAACTCACCACATGGCAAATTGTGGCAAAAGTTGTAAAAAAAAAAAAAATTGGTCCCTAACATTGCTCGACTTATTAGTGACCATTGCTATCGTAAGCAACGGGATTGGATGATGACATTGAATTTCCTCATTTCTAAATATTCTGCAGCTGCTCTTTTTCCCTCCCGTTCATAGATTTTCTTCTTCTTCCTTACTCCCTGTAAATTAAAGCTCTAGTTTGGCAATTTTTATATCTTGTACCCAGCATATATGCCGGGTGTGAGACACAGGGGCGGGCCCCACAGTGTGTGGGGCCCGCCCCTGTGTGAGACACCCGGCATATATGCCGGGTGCAGGATATACCACCTCCTAGTTTGGAAGGCCAAGATCTTGGGAAGTAGGGAAACGTTTCATATGAAATTACACATAAAGAGGTATAAAACATGTTAAAGATTGAAGATGTAAAGTCTAGGAAATTTCAACCACAATTATTTATGAAAATTAAGAAAGGAATCAAGGAACAGTTCATAATTGTATTGCTAAAAATGAACGATGGTAAGTTGGCAACCCAATATCTATATGGGTAGTTTTCCTTTAAAAAAAAAAATTTATATGGGTAGCTCTTTGGATTTTGGCTCGAAGCGTTTAATTACATTATTATAAAAAATAATATAACAAAGTAGCATTCGATTACATCTATTCGTCCCAATTTCAGTTTTAACAAACTAAACTTAATGCCATATATCTACTAAATTTATATTATGGATATATCCTGCACTGGTAGATTCAGATTCACAGCTTATTATTCTCTCTTTTTTGTAGGTCTGAGGCAAAATGTATCAAAGTCATTGTGAAAGAGATATTAAATAAATTGAGAAATACATTCTCAGAAGATACTGTTGGACTAATAGGAATGAAAACCCGAGTTGAGAAATTGAAGTTACACTTAGCTATGGAGTCAAATGATGTTCGCATTATAGGAATTTGGGGGACAGGAGGAATGGGTAAGACAACTCTTGCTGAAGTTGTTTATGGTATGATTTCCAATGAATTTGAAGCTTGTAGTTTTATCGCTAGTATTAGGGAAGAATCTAAAAAATGTGGTTTACATAAGATACAACAAATACTTTTGAGGGAACTTTTGAATGATAGAGATTTGAAGGTACACAATGTTCATAATGGAGTTCTCATGATAAAAAGTAGGTTACGTAACAAAAAGATTCTTCTTGTTCTTGATGACGTAAATGAATTAGACCAATTGAAGAAGTTAGCTAAGAAGAATTGTTGGTTTGGTTCAGGTAGTAGAATTATGATAACAACAAGAGATAAGAATTTGTTGGTGTTGCTAGGAGTAAAAGAAATATATGAGGCTGAAGTCTTGAATCATGAGGAAGCTCTTCAACTTTTTAATTTGAAAGCTTTGAAAATGGACCATCCACCTGAAGATTATGGAAAGCTATCTCAAGCTTTTGTAAATTATTCTAAGGGTCTTCCTTTGGCCCTTGAAGTTTTGGGTTCTTTCTTGTTCGGAAAAAACATTGATGAATGGAGAAATGGATTGGATAGGCTCAATGAATTTCCTGAAAGAAGAATTCTCGATGTGCTTCAAATAAGTTTTGATGGACTACACCCAACAGAAAAGAAAATTTTCTTAAATATTGCATGTTTTTTTAATCACGTGTATCCAGATTTTGTCATAAAAATACTAGACTATCTTGGGCTTTATCCTAAAATTGGATTAAAGATTCTCATTGATAAATCTCTAGTTAAATTGCATAAAAATGAATTGTGGATGCATGATTTACTACAAGAAATGGGCCGAGATATAGTTCATCAAGAGTGCCCTAAAGACCCCGGGAAACGTAGTAGATTGTGGTTGTTTGAAGATATTGACAATGTGTTGACAAAAAATACGGTAAGGGGTTCTTGAAAGAAGCTAAGCATATATCTTATTTTATTATTCAACATATTTTTTTTAATAAAGAATGATATGGAGTTTAAATTATATTAGTCTAGCAATAATATAATACATTTTATACTAATCTCTCTTATTCTTATTAATAGGGAACAGAGGCAATTCAAGGCATGGTACTAAAGTTGCATGAAGCAAAAAAGGTATATTGGAATCCTGAAGCCTTTTCAAAGATGGGAGATCTAAAATTGCTTAAAATTTGTGGTGTTCAACTTATGCATGATCTCAAACATCTTCCTAATAGCTTAAGAGTTCTTGATTGGAGAGGGTACCCTTCAAAATCGTTGACATCAAGTTCCCAATCAAAGGTAATTTAGGTACCCTTATACTACTTTTTTTTTTATATATATATAATAAGTTTGTTTGTAGAAACTAATTATTTTACTCTTTTTTTCTTTTTTGGCTTTTAACAGAGTTTTGAGAATTTGAAATTCATTGAGCTAAGTGAATCTCCAAAACTTATTGAAGTTCCAAGCATCATTGAAGTCCCAAATCTTAAGAGTTTGGTTCTTGAAGATTGTATAAATTTACGTAGGATTCACCCATCAATTGGAATTCATAAAAAGCTTACTATTCTTAATTTAGATGGGTGCAAGAACCTCAGATGTCTTCCAAGCAAGTTTGAAATGGAGTGTCTCACGGAACTTAGACTTCATGGTTGCTCAAAAATAACAAAAATTCCAAAATTTGGGAGAAACATGAAACGTGTACACCTCCTTTATTTGAGGGGTACTGCAATTACAACACTACCCACGTCAATTGAGCATTTGACTAACCTTTGTGACTTGGATTTACGTAATTGCAAAAATCTTGTGCATTTACCTGATACCATTTTTAATTTAAAGTTGATTACAACAGTCTATCTTGAAGGATGCTCAAAACTGGATAGACTGCCAGAGAACCTAGGGAATGCCAGAAGTCTAAACATATTGCATTTGAGCAAAACTGCTATAAGAAAGGTCCCTTCTTCCATTGGTCTCTTAGAACGTCTTTATTTTCTAGATTTCAGAGGATGCAAGGGGTTATCATCTAATCCCATCGACTTGCTATTCTCTTATCTATCTCTATCACCTGCATCTTTTTTGACCTACTTGTATTTAAAAGACTGCAATCTCAAGGCAATCTCCAATGATATTGGTTCCTTATTCTCTTTAGAATGGTTGGATCTAAGTGGAAATGATTTTGTTTGCCTTCCGGAAAGCATCATTCGACTTTCGAATTTGCAAGAGATGTACTTGAATAATTGCACAAGTCTTCGATCATTGCCAAAGCTTCCATTGAATCTTCGACGCGTTGAGGCAGAAGGTTGTATCTCACTAGAAATGTTACCAGATCCATTAAAACCAAGCGATTCATTGGAACCATCTCTCTATCTTCAAAATTGCTTTCAATTGGCTGACAATCAAAGCTGCATAGACTGGTTTATCTCTGGGATAAAAAAATCCCTCAAGCTCTCTCCCTCTCTTCCTCTCTCAGTCCTAAAACCCAAGCCTTATTATCCATATGCCATTGTTATTCCTGGAAGTGAAATTCCTGAGTGGTTTAGCCACCAAAGCATGGGGAATGAAGTGAAAATAAAACAACCTTCTCATTTGTGTAAGAACATGGGAATTGCTATTTGCGTTATGTTTTGTACGAATGATGATCCATATCAATTCACTACCGATCTTAGTTATCATTTGATAGCCAATGGAAAAAGAATTCGTATTGAATACCATCCCTCAATTTATAAGGTTTCATCAGATCACGTTTCGCTAGTCTATGTGGTTCCTCAATTCTTCGACGAGGAATCAAATCAATTATTGTGGGAAGGTGACGTGAATGGATTCAGTCAAATTAGAATTAAAATTGAAACCGCTGATTCAATGTTGAAGGTAAAAAAATGGGGGATTCATATGAAAGACATAGAAGATCTTGACCGAACAATGGTCCAGAATAGCAACAGCAGCATCACTCCTTATGATGGCATGGATGTTCTCCATCATAATTTCGACAATTCGTCAGTGGCAGTGGAATGTCACAAAGTCAAGCGCAATCGTGATGATTACAATGGGGCTGAACCCAGTGGAGAAGGAAGCTCAAAAAGGATTAAAAGGCACACAGAAACCAATGGTAACTCTGATTCTGAGGAGTCAAGTGAGTACAAGGACTGTGATGAGGAGTTAAGCGATTATGAAGAATCTAATGAACGTAACCCTGATGGTTAATCAACTTTTCAGTAAGTTACTGTCTTTCCCCTGTTGGTTTCTGCGTTTTCTTTTTCTTTTAGTGTACATATTTTAATGGATTGCCCACCACATGTTTGAGTAGAGTTGTCAATGAGACTCCTAGTGGTTTGACAACAAAGAATGGCAAGAAAATGCTTTTGTTGGTGTTTTAAAAGCATGCTTTTAATGTGATTAAAAGTCAGTAAACATCAAAACTGGAAGTTTTTGCTGCCAAATCTCATCTTAAATAGACATATCTTTTTCCTTTGCATTTTCTTAGCTAGACTTTTTTTTCCTATTCTATTTTCCTCCCCAGACATTTAGGAGCTTAACAGAATATATATAATGTCAAGTTTGAATGGAAAGGGTGCTATAGCCTATCACATGTGTTGCCTCCATCTGTAATATAATTACCTCATTTATCTATGATATTAATACTTTAAAACTCATTTTATAATTGCTTTTTAATTATGGAAGTGTTTGACATATGATTATTGTTCTTTGGCTCTTGATATTCTTGAAATTTTCCAGGTTGTTTAGGATCATGACCAAGTTCAACCACCCATGCCCTTCTCACATGTTCATCTTTATAGTAATTAGACCCAAGCAGGCAAGCAAGTATTTAACAAGATTGAAAATGGGAGAAGGTAGTATGCTTAGATTTGTAAACCCCACTTTACTTGTTATTGTCGTTTTGATGCCTTACACCTACAATTTAAGTTTTGTCACATTTTTGTCATTGTTTTGCCATTTTAGCCTGATTTATTACATCTCATAGTAAATTGATAATATACCTTTATAGACATCCAAGTATATACATATGGTTCCAATTTTTTTGTATGTCAACAAGGGGGTGTCCTATGAAACTGTTTAGGTTCTGTAAATGTTGTAGCAGATGTGCTAGTCAAAAATACTTTTAGCCGGGGTGGAATTCTAGATTCGTTTGAAAACTCTTTGGCCAAAATGATTCTGAGAGAATTTTACAAATTCATGTTTGTGTTGCTGACAAGCTCATAAGGTCTCATTTTAAATCTGGTGCTTATTTGGTTGAAAAGGATAATGGCTGTTGCTTAGCAGAAATTGTAGAAACCATGCTGGCAGGTCCTTTTTTTATCTTACTAGCACAACCATAAGTGAAGACCTTGAGCATTGGAGCCATTTTGTAGGTTACAATCACCTTCTAAAATTAATGTCGTTTTTTGGAGGATTTTATTGAATTTTCTTCTTGTGAGGGCAGAATTGAGAAGACTTGTGAGGACTTTATTCTGTGTGTCAAAGATGCAGAAACCTTAGACCTTATTTTTTTCCCTTGTCATCTAGAGAAATCTGGTTTGGTTTGATCTATCCATTAGAACTAATTTCATTCAACCTTACTTGATTCAAGCATGGATGAAGAGAAATCAGGGCAATTTAGAGAACTTAAAGTACTTCTCGTTGTCTTTTGTCTCTATCTTATGGTCTATTTGGACTTATAGGAACAAGGCAACTGTGAAGAAAGAGCATTTCTCTGCCACTAATGTGGCCAACTTTTTTAAAAGTTTGTTTGATTTCAATGTGCAGGGTAACTAATAGTTCAAAAAACAAAGAAAAGCCTCAACAACAGCAAGAAAAGCAAATCCAGACCTTTAGAGAGGGTTCAATTGCAACCAATCCTGTTGGAGGAGAGCTGCAAGGGTAGGGGATGGAACTAGGGGGATCCAATTTCTTTTTTAAAAATAGAGAATATGCATGTCCATAGCTGCTTGCGAGGAGTCAAGTGAGTGATTAGTGACCTGAGATTTTTTCATTGGAAGGAATTTTGTGAAGTGACCCAGAAGGTTGATCAACGTTTTTCTCTCTATTGCCCGTAAGTCACCATCCTTCTAAATTCGAGTTTTGTTGGTTGATGCATCATCGCTTTCCCTTTCCTTTGGCATATACTTGTACTCTTTTGGGTTAATTTTAATTTCAAAAAAGTTTCTTGCTAGCTGTACCTTAGTTAATTATTAGCACTTATTCAAACTCCCTTCTAGTTTGTTTAATCAAAAAACACAAAGCAATACTCCTAGCTAATTTGATATGCATATAAAAAACTGAGTCTTATGAAAGAAATAATGATTAGGGCCATCTTGGTTTAGTGATTGTGTTACTTGTGCTGGTTGCCCCCCTTGATGTTGGATCATTGGACTATTTCATGAGGTGAATCTGTCACATGGCCAAGAGACAAAAAGATAAGTGCAGTCCATTGTATGCTTTTTAATTTCTCTCATCATTGTTTTAAAAATTTTCAAGGTGCAAAAACAATATATGCATGCCACTGCAAACATTACAATCGAAATTATTTTTTATCTCATTACATATCATATATGTAAAGTCATGCATAGATTGCAGTCAGAATGATTAGTCTAGCTAGGAGTAGCATCTAGCTTCCTCCCTAGTTGAAAGTTCTCTAAAGTTGTGTACTAACCTTCAACCAAAAAAAATGCTCTTTTTTTTTTTTCTTTTTCTTTTTTTCTGTTTAAGAGAACAGCTGCGTTTTCTGTTCTAGTTCTTGTTCCTTTTATTTTTGTTTTGCTCCGAAAATTCTTATTAATTTAAAGTATGACAACAGTTATATAACTTTTCCCCACTCCACTTGTTATATAGCTAAAGACAATCAGGATTCCAATTCTAAAATGTACAAACTTTACAATCAAATGTAGTTATAAAATTTAAAATCTTCAGCAACGAGGAACTTGATAATAACTTTTATGAGGAATTGATTTGGATATTTAAAATATCTGTAAAGAACAAATCATTAAAACAAGTTCTTGATACGTCCAAATATCAACATTATTAACAATTGATCGTATCGGAATTAGTCTTCCTAGAGGTTGTGTCTAGCTTCCTCCCTTGTTGAAGGTTTTTTAGGGTTGTTTTCTAACTTGAAACCAAAGCAGATGCTCTTTTTCTAATTAAGAGAATAACTGATTTTTCTATTCATTTCTTTTTATTTTTTGCTTTTGCTTTTCTCTGAATTTTTATTATTTAAAAGTACGACAACAATCATAAAGTTACTAAAATGACTTGTATTAGCATGTTTGAGGACATTGTTATTGCAATTCTCATAATGCAACAATCGTTAGAATCAAATCATGGTTAGTGATGGTTCAAAATTTTCAACCATGAGGAGCTTGATCATAACTTACCTTAATGGGGATTTAATTTTGATATGCAAAATTTCTTCAATGACCAAGTCATTACCACGTTCTTGATACATCCAAATATTGTCATGTTGTTGACAATTGATCAGTTCATTGATCAACAGAGAAAGGTCTGCATCAGCAGCAGTAATATTCTTGGTGAACTGCTTAAACTATCAGCATTGGGAACCTAAACTTGTACCTATATGTTAATAGATTTGCCATCACCAACTAATTGAGAAGCTCTCACAGGAGACAATCTTCAAAGTTAAAAGCATTTAGTCCAATTTTATGTGTCACCAGAAAAATGTTGTGAATGACTGCATATTACTCAATTGTTAGACCTGTCTTGTCAGAGCTGTCTTGTCAGATCTGTATTTACCATAAGAGTAGCGCATTTGGATCTATTACTAAATGACCTTAAGCCATCTGATGCCTTTATTCAATGTTGGGAAATCATCAAAGACTTCATCTTCCCATGTAATGCTTGTCAAGAAGAATTGGTGAGACCTTTATAATATTTGAATTTCATTTTTAAAGTGTCATATCTTTCTTCCTTTGATTTCTTATTTAGATATTTCTTTCATTCATTCTTTCTTCTCCTTCCTCTTTTACTTCAGAGATTTAGGAGTTTAATAGGTGCCCGTGACATATCTTTTTTCTATTGTGCTTTCTTGTATATATAATTTAGTAGACAGGTACTACCACATGTAAGTGCCCCGTTACTTTTTAATAGGAATAGTTTGAAACTCTTTTTATATGTAGTACTGCTCTTTAATTGTTTAAGCTTTTACCAAATAAATTTTGTGCTATTTCCTCTTGATGTTCTTGAAGTTTTCTAACTTTTATACCTTTAACTCTAAATGAAATTATTGACTGAAATTTGTACTTACCCATATCAGATCACGAGCAGGGCAAAACTGTACATGCTCATTTCACAGGATAAAACAAACCAAAAGACTTATCTCCATAGGTAACTAAGCTTGGCTACCCTACCAAAGTGACTCAACTAGAATTAGAATCAAAGGATAACAGAAGTTAAACCTGAGCATACAACAAACTTAGCCATAAATTACTAACCTAATTCTCTGGTGCATATTCAATCAGGCAAGCAACTGTGCAGAAAAGGTTGAAAAATAAAGAAGGTATCCTGCTTTGATTGATAAGCCTTGCTCTAATTGTTATTGTTGTTTTGATGCGTTACATCCAGAATATAAGTTTTCATATTTTTCTGCTTGGTTGTCTTTTTAGCCTGATGTATTGTATTTTGTAGTGGAACGATCCTACAGTTTCATTTTGGTGTCTTTTGTCCAGAATTTAAGTTTAGTCGTGTATGTGTGTGTCAATCTTTTTCAATAATACTAAAAATATTATTTCGCTAGGTTATAAAACCCATACTTTAGTAATCCCTCAATTAAGTCAAAATAAGCTACTACTATTAATAGGTATTTAAACTTATCTTTACACTTTGGCTTGAAAACAGGACCTGATTAGAGAGCTGTACTCTCCACAAGTGGCTGCTCAAATTTTAGCTATCCCTATCTCAAGCTGTTGAGTTACTGATAAGCTGCTATGGCCACATACAACACAACATAGTGAGTGAAACCAAGTGTCTTGTGCAATGAGGAAGAGAACTTGGATCCTTTATTCCTAAAGCACAGTCTTGCTTGGGCTGTATAGCCTCAACACAATGGTGTTTGAGGACGAGGACCTGTGTTTGGAAAAGAAGAAGGTTCCTTGGCAACTTGCTACGCTGATTGAAGAACACAAGTGCAAGGGAGTTGGAGAACGCCAGTGGTGTACATTGGCTGTGCATGGGAGTCACTAATGAGACTAAAGCCCAGGTTACTCTTGCTTCTAACTCTTTTATGAACATTTTTTGGGCTTGTAACTCTATTACTAGAGTTAACTTTAGCAGTCTGGATAATATATAGCCAATTTGTTTCAATAGTGGGACTTTAGAGTTACTTTCAGCAAAAACTGTTCATGTTTAGTTGATGTTCTCCACATGTTAATAGATAGTCAAAATTGCCAATGAGCTGGGTAGCTCAAATGTTATTTTCTACCCCCTCAAATTTTATACCAACAGGTAATCACAAGGCTCATGAACCTGAGAGTTGCCTTGGAACGTCAATCAACAAGGCTAGCCAAATTTGGATAACAATGGTAAATTATTGATTCTCCCAAAAGTTTAAGCTATTAGGAAATTGTGAATTTAATCATTTAACCATAATTTTAACACTTCCTCTCACATGTGGACCTAAACCTCTTCCTAAAAAGTAGGGCCCAACTTCTGGGGTTTTTAACATTTTAAATTAAAGATAGAGTGGAGTAGGATTGAACTAAGGATCTCGTGCTCTTATACCATAGTAAATTACATATTCACCTAAAAACAAAATAATTACTTAATTAGTAATTTATCAAAGAGTGGAGATAGGATTGAACTAAGGATCTTGTGTTCGTATAGTTGCAAGTCGCAACTCAAGAGTTATCAATAGCAAAGTTGAAAATTACTAGATTATAAGAGAATCTAGCTAAGGAAGAAGCATTGCCTTGCAGGCTTGCATTTAAAGCAGATAAAAAATTAGCTCACAGTTTCTCTTAGCATCTTCATCATACATTTTGTCATAGTGAAAGGTCTGAACTTTGTACAAAAGGGAAGATTAATGGCAACATCACTCAAAAAGATCAAAAATTGACAAACAATGCAATTATGTATAATCCTATCTAGTGACATTTTTACTTTTTACCTCATATAAATGTAAAAGAAAACTAAAGTAATATGACCTGCTTGAACACTTTCTTCAGCTACTTTACACTGCTAATACTAAATTAATTAGTGGATGTATTAGTCATAAAGTTTCCAGATTTCACTAAAGCATTTGTACATGATACATCATGATGGAACCTTGATTGTATATAGATAGATAGAAAGAAAGCCATATGAATAAAAAAAAATTTTATAGCTTTTCAAAAAATGTTTTACGAGCAGGACTTATATAGCTTGGCACTAGGAAATTACGCAAAATGTGTAGGAGTAATTGTCATCAAATTTCCACTATAGTACTAATCCCAGGAAAAAAAAAAAAGTTTTCATAATAGCATGATAAAGCATATTCATCCCATTACCACCACCACCAGCAGAAGATTTTGATTCATTAGAATCTACTCATGCATGTGTCTCACTCTCTCACATCTTTGAAAATAGTTTTCCCCCATTAGTTAATCTTCTTGAAAAATGGGTCAATGCAAGGTCAACACAAAAATTTGCACTTTGACTTGGAACACAGGACCTGATTAGGGAGCTATACTCTCCTGAAGTAGTGAAGTGGCTGCTCAAATTTTAGCCACCCCTATCTCAAGGTGAGGAGCTACTAATAAACAAATATCACCTCAATGTAACACATGGTGATATCAAAATTAAGCTACTGTTGAAAGTAGGGGGAATTCAGGTAATGGATTCTCATTGGAGGGTCATAGCTCTTAGATGGAGACGTCAGTGGGAATTGAAGCTTCCTTTGAAGTTAATAATTGCTATGTGAAAGTTTGGCATAAGGACTTACTGATTAAAACAAAATAGTGAAATGAAACATAGTGAGTGATAGTAATTGTGTGAGGAAGAGGAAAACTTGGTTCATTTATTCTTGAAATGCAATCTTGCTTGGGCTGTATTGTTTGGATAGATTTGAGCCTTAGAACTGAGTTCATTTCTCCCTGCTCTTTGAAGCGGTGGTTGGCTCAGTGGATAGAGGATCCAAATTTTCAAAAACAGGAATATATTATGTTCTCTAGATTGATGTTTAAGGGTGCAAAATAGCTTCTAAATAAGTGCTAATGCTTTGTTTTGCAGGTCTGCACAAGTCTTTAATGCACAACAAGCAGATCAGAGTAACTGCAGGAAAGTACCAAGGCAGGTGTTTCAAGTTGTGGAGGGTTGTAGGTTGCTGACAATTGAGGGACACTAGTAAAGATAGTGTCAACGGGATGGTTTTGACTTTGTAGCCAAATCAAGTGTCGGCAGGATGTTGCAGTTCTTCCATATGCAATCAAATGGCATGCAGCTAGATGCCACTGTTCGGAAAGCATTAACTAAGGCTATACAGCTTGGTTTTGTAGACTTGTTTCCATAATTTCTATGAGTGGAGGACCTCTTTTTGAGAAGAAGGTTTCCTTGGCAACTTGCTGTGCTGATTGAATATTTTTGGACTCTACTACCCGCCAACGCTTCAGACATTATTTTGTATTAATCAACCATACCCAAAAAGAAAAGAGAAGACGAAAAGAAAGAAGTTAAATTAACACCTTTTCTGGACTAATTTAAGCTATGGCATGCAACTACATGCAATCATTAACATTGTAAGACATCATATAAGAGATTCACGTCCTTGCGTGAAAATCATATTCAACTCTCCTTTTAGATTCAAATAAGAGCAATTGAATTAACTATCTAATGGCTCTGACCTAGTAGCATGCTTTATTTTTTTGGTGCCGTACAAATGGATTGTTATGTCAAACTTCTATCAAATACAGAGATTGAAATTTCTCTTCCTTATGTAAAGGTTGTTATATATTTCGATTGTTTTTATTTTTCCCCATCTGGGTCTTTTGGGTCACATTAAAATAATTTTTTAACAGAAATTTGGCTCCAGCCAAAGTCACATTAAATAATTTTTTTACATAAAAACTTGGCTCAAATTGGCCAGAGGGTAATGATAAGAAGATAAATTAAGTTTAGAATGACATACATTTTGTTTGTTATTGGAAGGTTGAAATTTGCGTAATTGATTTCCAATTTAAATGGATCTATAAGCAAAATCACCTAGTCTTTTCAAGCAAAAAAATGGTTAATTTCTGCCATGCTGCAAAAACATGAGCATTTGGTTTCATCCAAGGTTAGGCAAAACGTATTAAGAAATCTCATTAGTACTCGTTCTTTTTTGTTTCAATAAATATCACCAGTGAACTTATTGAAACTCTCATATAGCTCATGATGCAAGTCCATTTGCAAAGTCAAAAAATTTGATGGAAGGGTTCCCACTGAAGTTTTAGAATACATTTTCAATCTTCAGATATTATAAATTCTCCAAAAAAGAAATCTTTCAAATATTAAAAATAATTTGAAACAGTTACATCTAAAATTAGTAATAAGTCTTCAACTGCCTTCTAAATACCCCCCCCCTGCCCTCCTTCCATTTCCTTTTTTTTAAATCTCTTTTTCAACGAACGCAGCAAGCTTTCTCTTCTTGTCCTATCCCTAACGATTTTTGGGCATTTGCTATACCTTTTGGATCTGCAATACAACAAATCACATAAACTACATTACACATCAAAAATCAGCTATTCTGTAATGGAAGGGAAACATGTCAAAGGTTTGATCGCATGACACAATTTTTTTTTTTTTTTTGACTTTCAAAGAACTTGAGTGCAATCATGAGACCAAGATTAGCATGTTTTTAAAAAAATTTATAATAAGCATGAGACAAAGTTAGCTATTGTTTGAAAAGATCAAACCAAAATATAGATCAAGAGAAATGTCTACCAATTCTAAGTTTAAAAGTTTTGCAATTTAAATCACTTGATTGGACATTGAAAATCTTTCTAAATTAGTTGTATTCCCTGGATTTATATTTCTCAGTCCTTTTAAAAGATGTAGGAGTCAATCCCATTGTAACTTTCAGTGAAGTTGTAGACTTGATAGCCCCAAATGCATTGAAAAAAGGTTCAGACCTTCAACAAGCATATACTCATTATGCTGAAGAAATTGCACAACTCTAGGTTCAGTGAGAGAAACAGATTACTAGAAAAATAGAAATAAAAGAGAGAAAAAAGAGTCAGGGGGAGCAGAAACAGAAGCTGCAAAGGAAGACTAGGAAAAAGAACCCTCAAAAGTAATTAAGAGTGACATCGTTATCTTGTTCTATAGAATTTGTAATATATCCCATCTTCTCTGCTAGCTATAAATGGCACAAAGAAATCAATACTCACCAAAGAATTGAGTGAAAATGCGCGTAAAGAAGTTCAAGTTGCGGGAAACATTGTAGGCCATGGCAGGTGGAAGAGGTTTCACAATGGTGTCAATGCTGAATACTCGTTGAAGAAACTGGATACACAAAACTCAAAAGAAGTACCATATCACAAACTCAATTATGAACGAATTTAGATGCAAAATTATACAAAGTAAGCAGATGGAAGAAGAAAAGAGGAGTAAAGATATTATTGAGAGCCAAACAAACATAGATGTAAACTGAATAAATTCCAAGCAGTGAGTGATGGATAGGCTATAAAAGTCTCAATCAACAGAAAAACAGAACATGACAATAAAGACTATATCAATTAATTGATATATACATCCTACAGACATGCCCTTGCCCATAATAACAATGTGGATATTGATGGCATTCACACACACACACACAAAAAAAAACCCTCAATCAATTTCAGTGATCTACATCATAGAAGGCACAAATATGTAACCTCACTTCACAAAACTGAGGCTTCAACCATATTAAGAATCAACTATATGAAGCCTCAATAATAAGAAGCTTCAACCTCAGGTTAGTTGCCTTACCACTTATAACAAAAGCTTAAACGACTAAGAAATAGTAAATTTAATCATCTAACCATTATTACAACACTTTCTCTCACAAGTGGGTCAATACTCCCCTTTAATAAGTAAGAGCCCAGCAGATTTGATTTTAAACTTTTTTTAATTGAGACGGTAGAACAAAGATAGGGTTAGCTCAAGACCACCTAATTTGATACTATAATAAACTATCAGATGTCCCAAAAGCTGAAACTGTTAGAAAATAGTGAGCTTAATCATTTAACTATTACTCTAATTGTTTGAAACAAAATGACCTGCCATGATCTATCAACTTGAAACTCTATATTGGGTAAAAGTTCTCATCCACTGCAAGAATAAATTTCTTCTTTCTTTCCTTCTGCTTTCAGTTTTCCCTGCTGGGTAGAAGTTATCAACCACTACTACAATGGGTTATCCCCAGTTGTATTTCTAATTTGGTTTAGAGAAGAAAAGGAGTTGCAGCTAGGTGTGGCAGTGGGTATCACCTGGGCCTTCTTTGCCTCGAGAGGCCCACCTTATAGTTTTTTTTTTTTTTTGGGTAATATTATTAAGGTTTATTATTTTAATTTTTATAGAATTGTTTTTTTATTTATTGGGAAATAATATTATTATAATGAGGTAGGTTCCCAAAGCAAACGTCATGGGCTACTTAATTCAGTGAAAGAGAGGGGAGGGGAATTTAATGCAGCAAATCCCACTGAGGTGCTTGTGGGGCTGTTAACTGTAAAATTTCTTGGGTTTCAAGAAAAAAAGATTGTATTTTGAACTTTAAAAAGCTGCATTAGATTTGTGTGATTGGAATAGCATATTTATTTATTTATTTTTGTTAAATATATTTAAATAAAATATATATATATATATATATATATATATATATATATATATATATATTAAATACAGTTTGTTGGTTGTTTTTTTCTTTCCTGAAATTAATGTAGGAATCAAAAGTAGAGGGAATCCCCTAAAAACAAAAAAGTGATAAAAACCTGAGGCTTTGAGTAGTTTAACCCAGAGATATCATAGAGTTGCAACATATTGGCCAACTGGTACGAGCTCACATTCCCAATTTATCCTTAAACAAATTAACAATCTCTCATATAACACATAACTCAAATCTATTTAAACACAATTGAGAACAACCAGGAATCCCCAACACTGCAAAAGGGTACACTACTAATGACAAAGACATGAACTTTAAACAACCAATAGCAAGTTACTAGGAAACTAAGAATTGGGTAACCAAAGATACACATATTAAACCAAGTAATCCAGAATTTTCTCAACTGGGTAACCAAAGAAATACAATTTAAAGCAAGTAATCAAGAAACTAAGAATTGGGTAACTAAAGAAACAAAATTTAAAGCAAGAAATCAAGAAACTGATAATTGGGTAACCAAAGAAAAAAACTTTAACGCAAGAAATCAAGAATTCTCTCAACTGGGTAAGCAAACAAAAAAAAAAAAAAAAAAACCAAGAAACAAAAATGAAAATCAAGAAAATAGAGACCTGGTAGTTACGTTGAAAGCTGTAGCGAAGCTGGGGATCAATCTCGACGAGTGAATCATCATCGTAATCGTCGTGGTCGTGGTCGTGGCGTTTGGACTCGTCTTTCTTCTTGCGAGGCACGTGTATCACTGACTCGGCTCTAGGCTGCTGCTTTGTGACTTTGAGCTTCGCGTCTTGGAACTCTTCCGCGGCTTCCTCTTCGCCCCTCCATGGCGCCGATGACTCAACTTCTTCCCAATTGCCATTTTTATTCGTCGGAGTTTACACAGAGAGAGAGGTGTAGTGTTGTTTGAATAGGTGATAAAGGTTTGTGTTTGGCTTTGTGGGTTTTTATTGCTTGCATTCTATGTTAGGTTAAAGCCCATTCCTGTTTCGTGTGACCTTTAAATAAGAAGGAATAGTTATAGACTTAAGCTTCGTGTTTGGTTAGGGGCATCTAATTGATGAGGATTTATGTTACAGATGTAACAATTTTCAAAATAGTAGACTTGTTAGGTTTTTACTGATTCTTATATATGTTTTATAACAATTGTCAAATTTTTTGTACATTTGGAATTATTGTCTTTCATGAATATGATGTTTTGGAACTTTAATGCATGCATATGTAACTATAAGTATACCTTCTTTTGGTTTATAAATCTATAAGTTCCTAAAAAAAATACTAATCTATAACTTTTCCTAAAAATGTGAGTTAATAATGATTGCTTAGATTAAGGGTCTGTTTGGATGCAGTTGAAAACTGAAAACACTATAGAGAAATAATTTTTAAATATGTGAATAGTACCGTGTGACTTATTTTTAATGAAAAAGTTGCTAAAAAGTGAGGTTTGTGGGTCCCGTGAACAGTGCACGAGATCCACTAGTGTGCATTATTCACACAAAAAAGTCAACAATCATGGCTCTAAAAAAAAGCAAACGTTGGACGTGGGAAGCGCGTTTTGCGCTTCCCAAACACTCCTCAAGTCACCAAATTGGTTTTGGTATACTAAGATTTTGGGGGAATCTAGATGCGCATTAGTATTTAGATTCCTTTGAGCTCTTTGCAATAAAATATGAGAATGTATCTTTTTTTAAGATTACTGTAAATTGTAAGTGTTAATTTAAACCAAACAATTTGTGAATTAGTAAAAGTTCAACAGAAATTGCTTGTGTAACTCATAATTGATGGTGCAAAAATGGAATATTAAGGCCTGGTTATTGTCACATGTTAGCCCTGTGGTGTGTGTCCAATTCTTGGAGTTCCATGTTGTTGATTAGAAGTGTGCTCATATTTGACTTTATTTACACTATTATGCACTTCTCTTGGTATCTTTTAGACAAGAGACCTAGCTTGGGCATGGCCTTATCTATATCATACGTGATACATGTGCATCCTATCTTGTCTCATGCATGTGAATTTGGTTTAAACCATTCAGTTTTGCTTTGACCCATTTATCTTTCATCCTTTTATAGACTTTTGGCTATTGGGCTTTTTATTGCCAGCTGTGAACATTGGTGTTGGCCCATTGATACTTAGCTTATTTTGTGAAGTTAATTAGTTATTTAATTTTTTTTTTTTTTTTGCCACACCATTGCGTTATTACTTAACACACCACCAGAGCTTTTGTCTCTTCAACTTTATCTTCTCTAAAATAAATCAGATTTGTAAAATTTAATATGATCTATGACTATAAATCCAGGACAGACAACACGAGTTGTGCAAGTTGATTCAGGCAAATTTCTTGAAAGTTTCAGCATAAACATGGGGTGCATTACAAATGAAATGGCTGAGTTCTTATCCCAAGAAAGGACCGTGAAAACTTGATTTTTCTCAATCTCCTTTGTGATTTTTTTTTACCATAATGATGATAGAATGGTAAAAAATTTCCACCATACAATGTCGGGCAACAAACTATGGTGGTTGTTAGTCATTATCGGGGGAAAACATTAATTGATTTGATAATTGTTCAACTGTAGTGCATGTCACTTTTTTCCCCCCTTTTTCTATGCTGTTGGTGATGTTATTTGCCAAGCTAAGTTGATGATTTAAAAAAGAACCCATGATTTGCGATCATTAAAAGATAATTGTTTTATATATATATATATATATATATATATATATATATATATATATATATGTGTGTGTGTGTGTGTGTGAAGGATCTTAAAAATAATTGTTAAAAATGATTATTCCATCCTTTTCTATTTTGATTACTAACTGATTTTCTATTCTGGAATGTCCCACTTTGAAAGCTTAATAACACAATTTTATAATTTTTCAAACTAGTCCTTTATCATTTGAAAAGTCAATACTGATTTCCATTTGCTTTATTTGAGTTTTAATTAAGACTGGTAGCTTTGTGTTTTTTTTTTTTTTTTTTGAAAATTAAAACTGAAAATTTTCAGTTTTAGAATTTAATAACTTTTTTTTTCTTTATTTCCAAGATAATATTCCCATAAAATGTATTTTTTAAGTAACAAAAAATGGGAGAGAAAATATAAATGACCAATGCAAAAAATATTTGAATTTGTATCATAATGCTTCAAGGTAAATATATTTAAAACAGTTTGATAGCTACATCTTTATTATATGTCTTGTTCGTGTTATAATGAATTCAATGTAAAGTTCACTCAATCCTCCTGCTTCTAGGTTCCCAAATCTAAGGATTCTAGTACTTAGAATTGTAGAGTTTGCAAACTCTGAGAATCTCTCCCCACCCTCCTCGCTGCCCTCCCTATCCTCATTTAGAAATCCACAAGCAAAACCTCATTTTGTTTGCATGACAGGTTTTTCAAAATGAATAAAGTAGAATTCCATGAATTTATGATTGCAATTGAGGATAAAGTACAAAAAGTTAATAATGTCACTAATTTTAATCAACAAATTAGATGAAGATACAAGAGGCACACACCATAAATTAATAATTGTGATTGAAGAAAAAGTTCAAAAAGGTAGTAATGTCACTAATGGAAATCACAAATATTGTGAATAATAGATAGTATTGAACACTAAGTATTCTAAGTATTACAAAGACTTAATAATTTCTCAACACGTTCTGATTTTTCCCTTTTTCGTTTTATATATTTTGTTTTCTGTGAAATTCAATAAGCAAGAAGGAGAAAAAGAAGAAAATTGCACGGTGAGTTTCAATTCAATGTTCTGAACAGCGTAACCAGTAGTAGAGAATTCACACAGGAGCAAGTACAAAGCAAGCTCACTCTAGTGAACTTACTAAAACCCTACAGGCATAGCTCATGCGGTACAGCAATTCCTTTTGCAAGGTCATTAATTTTTTAAAAACATGTACGTACGAAGGAAATCTACTGAATTTTAAGATTAAATTTTCAATATTTAGAGATATGTTAAACAGTGTAAAATTAGTTACTGACAACATCAAAAACAAATGAGTTAAATCTAAAAATTTCCAATAAGCTCTTCACCTAGATCACTATATATTACACAAAGAAAAATAGTTGGCACGTTCAATGTTTTAATTAAAGAATAATCAGGCTGTTGGGCGAGATCCCTAATTGCTTTTTGTACTACATGTTGATGAAGAGCTTTGCACCCAGCCGTCATTGTAGTCTCTCATAATTATATTCCTTTTTTATTTTATATAGTTGAACTGTGTCCTCATTTACAGCTCTATCAGTTTATCTCTTTGATTCCCATGCCCATTTTCTAATACACTGTTGGGATTACTTACATTTTACACCCTGAAGATTGCTTAGATTTTACACCTTTAAGTTTAGTTCTGTTAGCAAAACTTCACCATCCGTTAGTTTTAAACTATTAAGTGATATGCTGGCATGTTAATGTGTGATTTTTTTTTTGTTTAGTGCCAAATTAGCTTCCGAAAATGGCGTTGTTTCACTTAAAACAAAGAGCACTGCTGGTGCTTCCAAAACGGTGTTATTTTAGGAGGCTAATTTAGGGGGAAAAGAATACACATCAATACACCAACATGTTATTTAACAACCAAAACTTACGGAGGGTGGGGTTCTGCTAGCAGAACTAAACTTTAAAGTGTAAAATGCAATTTCTCAAATTTCAGAATGTAAAATTCAAACAACCCTAAATTTTAGGAGTGTACTTTGCAATTTATCCTAATTTTAACAAGCATTTATGTAATATGCAGTTATGCACCGAATTTGGCTTTCAAATGAATTAACAAATTGGAATCAGAAGTTGGTTTTAGCAAAAATGGCCAAAACTTTGTGGTTTGTTTGTTTTTTTTTTTTTTTTTTTTGCTTTGTCTTTGTTTTAAAAAAAAAATCAAAATAGTCAAAATGAACGAAATCCATTGTCAATGATCCATAGCCGACTCCAACAATTTTGGACTATTTTAAGTTTTGTTGTTGTTAATTTGTTTTTCCTTGAAGATAAAAAGAAGCCAGCAAGCAATGTGCACGCCTATATACACTGACGGTGGTGGCTATAGATAACGTCGTTACATATTGCTAATTAAGGTCATCCCATGTCTTTCTCAACAAAAAAAAAAAAAAGTTCATCTCATGTCCCATGTTTTTCTCAAAAAAAAAAAGTTCATCTCATGTGCTACGCTTAAAGAAGCCAAATAGGGGGAAATAAAAAAAAAGGGTTCAAGACCAAATTGCATTAAAGCTCAACAAAGGTGGTGGTTATAGGTTTTTTTTTTTTTTCAAAAAAAAAAAAGTGAATAGAACAAAAGATAGTTGGTCAAAAATCAATATAAATACAACTTTATAGCTGATCACCAGGAAATTACTCTTTCTCCTCTTTTCGAGAACTTACTCAGTATGTTTCATCAAATTTCCACTTAACTACACTTATGACAAAAAATAAATAAATAAATAAAAAGTCTTCACTAAAGCAAGCAAAAAAAGCTAAAGAAAGTAATATAAAGTATATAAACAAAAGTTCAGGGTGAACTCAAAAAGACCAAATGAGGTTTGGATCAATAGCAAATACATTCCCTGCACTTCTAATTTTGTGTTATTCACCCCTAAACTTTCAGTAATGACAAAATTCTTATTTCAGGATCACGCGTGGTGCACGTGACCATTTCATCATATAAAAAAAAAAGTCGGCCTTCAGTTTGAGGCCCCCACCATATATGTACAATTCAACTCTTAAGAAATTACGCTATGAGACAATTATTCTTATTACCAGCTCATAGTCATGTCGTAAAGAATGTTGTCTAACAAGTTGATGAATGTTAGTGACCTCAAATGCTTGTATTTTTTATTATGTCCGGCTAAAACCTCTGCTTAAATTCTATTTCTGGTTCCAAGTATATATAGCATGTTGCATCAAATGCATTGTTGCTCCCTTTCACACTAGAGTTGCTGGAGATTGTGTTAAGAGTTGAGACCTCAAGTTGTGAAAGAATTGAAGGGATGACATCAACATCATTATCACATGTTCGTATTTCCAACATCACTTTTATTAACATCAATAAGCAAAACACACTATCTCAAGAGTTGTAAAAAGTATTAAGAAAATTTGGATATCTTGTAATTAAGCCGAATCTTATACCTAAGAGCACTAGCATTTGAGTGGCCAAAAAAGTTATATTTTACAACTTAAAAGTTATTTTATCTATTATACCAATTCACTTTACAATACATCCAACTTCTTAATTTTTATATTTATACCATCTCATTTAAATATTCAATTTTATTCATTCTTTATTTTTTATTTATTTATACCATCTCAATTTTATTCATTCTTTAATCTTTTTCCATTAAAATAATATTATTATTTTACAAGCAAGTGAATAGTAGGTTCTATATATACAAACCACTGCTCACAGGTTGCAAAAAATTTTAAGAACCCATACTCGGATGTTGGGTAATTTTTGAGCTTTTAGATGCAAAATAGAAACTAGGGGGTGTTTACAACCCATGCTAGTGCTCTAATCATCAGGAATTACTCAACGTCCTATTGTCTTCTTTTCATGAATGTAGAGTGTGGGTCACACTACTCATAAGCCTTCCTTGCCAACCTAGTTAAGTTTGACCAAAAAAAAAAAGAAAGAAAGAAAGTTACTATCAGTACCTCAGATTCTACTGTAATGATGCATGTTGTCCACGCCATAATGATCTTTTCAAAAACGTGGAAAGTAGGCTAAGCTTGAAAATTTGTTGGAGTAATTTTAGCACTACCTAAAAAGTTACCATTTTTATTCTAATTAATTTATATAACAGATTGTGATTAATTATATGTCATTTTTATATGATCTTAATACTTTTTACTCACCATTCATAAGTTGCCACGTAGATAATTATGGCAAAAATTGCACATCTTTTTATGCTACTAGATTTTTTGGACTCATTGTTAAGGGTACTGAGGAGCAAAAATAATAAATCATTGTTATAGGTAACGTAATTTTTTATCAAATTAATTTGAAGAAAAATTCTTCAACTCCCTAAATTATTAAAAGGCAAAAAATTCATTTTAGTCTCTACATTTTTATGCAATTTTCACTTGGGTTCTTATATTTTTTTCATTGTTTTTAGTCCCTAGTTAGAAAAACACCTTTTATTTTCGTCTTTTTCGTCAGTGCCCTAACGGCAAAATTCTACGTAATAGATGAAACTATTAAAATAATAATAAAAAATTTTATTTTGACATTAAAAAATGTAACGTCAGCATCTAAATTAAAAAATTAATTTATAAATTTTAACTAAATAAAAAAATTAAAAACAGAACTAAAAACTAAAAATCACATTAATTGAGAATAAAGTGTATCTTGAACAAGAAAAACAAAAACATAAACCCAAAGAATACAAAATTAAAATTCAAAAATCCAAAGAATACAAAATTAAAATTCAAAAATTACAAGCCCAAAAAATAAGACCAAAAAATTAAACTATAGATCCACGTAAAAACACATGCCCAGATGTTCTAGCATTTTCTTACCCTTTCTTGTCAACCAAACACAAAAACACAAACACAAACGGATTTCCACGAAGACCAAAACCAAAAACACAAATCCAGCAACAGATCTTCCTTGTCAACCAAACACAAAACCAACAAACACAAACCCAGTTAGAAGCAAACAATTAAAAACAGTCTCAGACTCTCTCTCTCTCACTCACTGGCCACTACTCTCCCTCACTCACACTCTCTGCTATCTCTCTCTCTTTCTCTCACGGCTTGAACCTTCATGGACAAATTCAAGCTGTGCTACTCCTTCCTCAGACCACCGTTCACCATCTCTGGAGTTCACCGTTGTGCATCTCTCTCTCTCTCTCTCTCTCTCTCTCTCTCTCAATTGCAACCAAATCAGTCAAAACTATCTTGAGTTAATTGATTTCGCCATTGATGATGGCCGTCTAAGTGTGGGTTGGTTGATTAGGCAGTGGGTGTGGAGTATTCAAGCTGGTTGGGTCACGATCTGGGTGGAGGTGGTGGCTGGGTCGTGATTTGGCGTCTAAGCATGTGTCATTGTCGTGGATTGTTGGGTAGCACTGGTGGTGCGTTGCCGTCGTGGTCACCGTTATGGGTGTGTGTGGGTTTTGTTTTTGTTGAATTGTGTTTGTTTGATTTGTGGTTGGGTTGATCTGTGTTTCTTTTGGTTGTTGATGTTGTGACTTGATTGTTTGATTTGGGTATGAGGCATGGCTATGATGGGTTTTCATTTTAATTTACCAGAGCAGGGCTATGATGGTTTGAGAAGAAATGGGTCTGATGCAGAGAAATTTGCTAAAAAGTGAAATTTCCAATGCGTTTGAGGTGCTCCTTCCCGAGGCGTTTTGAGTTGTACTCTCTCACAATAGCCCCAGTGACCCATCCCAGTGCCGGTTTTCTTGTGTTTTTGTTTTTGATTTTCTGGGGTTGTGCTTGAAATTTTTGGGTTTGTGTTAATTTTCTGGGTTTGTATTCTTTGGGTTTTGAAAATTTTGGGTGCTCAATCTGGGTTTTTTCTCTCATCTCACATTAGATTTTTTTTAAATTTTTTTCTTAACCAATCTATGGTATTTCTGGGTTTTGGCTAATCATGTGTTTCAGCTGATATTGTGTTTGGTTGCCAACAAAACAATGACTGAGTTCGTGTACTTGTTTGTTTTTGCTCAGAATAAAACTAGATCTCAATTTATATTATTTTTTGTTTTTATTTCTGTTTTTTCCTTTTTCTCATTTAGTTAAAATTCATAAATTTTTTTTAAAGATGATGTGGCATTTTTAATGCTGACGTCAGCATTTAGTGTGTCAACGATACATTCCTGTCACGTAGGATTTTGCCATTAGGGTACTGACAGAAAGGATAAAAATGAAAGGTATTTTTCTAAATAGGAACTAAAGGCGGTGAAAAAAGAAAAGAAGATAGGGATCAAAGTGAGAATCACATGAAAATATAGTCTTATTAAAATCATAAAGTCGTGTCTTGATTAGACATGCAACCATTATCATATGAAAAAGATGGGATTGGATTTTGTGAAATAATTGCATTGCAAGTTGCAATTATCGTGATGTAAAAATTAAAAGGTCTTGCAAGTTGCAAGACTAGAACATTTAATATTTTTTTGGCAAAAATGCACTTTGGGTTTCTACATTTTGGGTCAATTTCCATTTTGGTCCCAAAATTGATTTCTTTGCTAATTTCATCCCTAAAAAAAGAAAATCGTTTTTAAAATGGTCCTTTCCGTCAGGCTAGAAACGGAGAAATCCTACGTGGTTAACGGAATGTTCTGTTTGCTGACGTGGCGCTGACGTGGCTATTAAAATATTATTAAAAAAGATTATTTGACATATTTAAATCCCATGTCAGCATTTTAATTTTTTTAAAATAAAGCCACGTCAGAAAATTTATATAAAAAAGAAATTAAATTTTTTAAAAAAACCTTAAATCTAATTTAATTAAAAAAAAAACTTGTTTCTCAAAAAAAAAAACTTGGTGTTTAGTGTTCTTCGTGTTCTTCCCCATCAAACCCAGGAAGAACTCAAACCCACATTTCCAGAAAACAAACCCAGCAACCAAACAACAAACACATACCCAGATCGGCAGAACCACAACAGCACACCACAACAGAAACAAAAACCCAAACCAACAGCACACCACATGGCCAAACCCACAAATCTGACCACCACTTCCACCGTTGGCCACCAGCCACAACCCCAAACCATAGCAGCAGAAAAAAAAAATAAATAAAATAAATAAATAAATAAATTTAACCACAACAAGAAATCACCACTTCCTCCTCCACCACTTCTCAAGAAATCACCACCATCCACAGCAAGAAAAAAAGAAAAAAAGAAAAAACCCACAAACCAAATCAACCAAATCGGACCACGACTCCTACGATCCACGCTCCGACCCATGAACAATCAGACCCACACTTTGATCCACCATTCGATCCACGCTCACGACTCCTTCGATCCACGTAGACCCACAAAGAGAGAACAAAGAATAGAGAAAGAGGGAGAGAAGAACAAGCCTCCGCGATGTTGGGTGCTGGGTTGGTGGGTTTGGGTCTCGGCGAGAACAGAGAAAAGAGGGAGAGAAGAAGAAGCCTTCATGACGTTGGGTGCTGGGTTGGTGGGTTTAGGTCTCGGCGAGAACAGAGAACAGAGGGAGAAAAGAGAGAGCAAAGAAAAGAAGTGAGAGAGGGGAGATAAGAATAAGCCTGAAATGAAATAGCTCCTTTGCTGTGGGATGATAGGTGTTGGTTTGTGTTTGTTGTTTGGTTGCTGGGTTTGAGTTCTTCCTGGGTTTGATGGGGAAGAACACGAAGAACACCTAGTTTATTTTCTTTTTTTTTTAGAAACAAGTTTTTTTAAATAAATTAGATTTAAGGTTTTTTTTTAAAATTTAATTTATTTTTTATATAAATTTTCTGACGTGGCTTTATTTAAAAAAATTAAAATGCTGACATGGCATTTAAATATGCCAAATAATCTTTTTTAATAATATTTTAATAGCCACGTCAGTGCCCCGTCAGCAAACAGGGCATTTTGTTAGCCACGTAGGATTTCTCCGTTTCTAGCCTGACGGAAAGGACCATTTTAAAAACGATTTTCTTGTTTTAGGGATGACATTAGCAAAGAAATCAATTTTGGGACCAAAATGGGAATTGACTCAAAATGTAGGGACCAAAAGTGCATTTTTGCCTATTTTTTTTTAGAAACAAACATATACAAGGAAGAGAAAAAAAAAAAAAAAGTTATAACACAAAAACACATCACAAACTACACTCAAAAATCATGGTAACCTTTAAGGGAATGAGTAAAACATTGAATAGTTTAAAAAAAATTATGATCTAAATGTAGAAATTAAAAGTGAATTTTCAATTTTCAATCTTACCTATAAATTCACTATTCCATGCTTTATAACATGTATTATTGCACCTTCACTTAATTATGAAAGTATTCGTTTCTTAAAAAAAGGAAAATTATGAAAGTATTTTAGTCTAAACCTGGAAAATGTATTCGCTATTTTATTCAATGGATGGGATAAATCAACACAATACAACTAAAAATATTATTTATTAGGTTAACAATTAAATACTTAAAAATTTAATCAAATAATATTTTTGCTATCTTTAAATTATTATTTTTGTTATCAACTTGTGTGTATATATATTAAAATAAATTTTGTAGATAACATTTTATTTAAAAAAAAAACAGTGGACTTGGTCAAGTGGCTATGTAAAAGCCACAAACCAACTAGTTAGTACTTTCAAATAACCTACATTGTAATAACCTGGTGTGTATGGAAGTTTATGGGAAAGGAGATTGTACATGCCTTAGTGAATAGTGAAATATTAAAAGAAATCTTTTTTTTTTCTTTTTTTGAGAGAGAGTTTTAACTTATGAGATTCACTCCTGATAATAGTTCTTTATCATCAAACCAAGACATCAATCGATTTTTAGTGTAGATGGAGATTGAATCTCAGATTTATTAAAAGAAATCTAAATACCCATGTTTGTAAAAAAAAGTACTTTCAAGTAAGACAATGGACGTGGACTATCAAATAAGGTGAAGAAATGTAGGTTGTGTATTGTATACAAGAAAGACGCAAAAGATTTCAACCCATTTATGGCTAAGAGAGGAAACAATGGCTTCACTCCTCATGAGGGCTCGATATTCCCCAAAATAATTTCGGCATTTCGACAGTGATAGTGGAAGATTACAAAGCCATGTGAAGTCATGGTAACTCTGATTCTGAGGAGTCAAGTGAGTACAAGGAATGTGGTCAAGAATCTAGTGCGAGTGACCTCGCAAGTTGATAAATTTGTTTTCTCTTAATTACCTGTATGTCACTGTCTTTCTTCTCAATTCAAGCTTTGTTGGTTGTTGCAATTTCTTTTTGTACATTTGTTAATGGATTGCGCACCATCTATTTGATTAGAGGTGTCTCAATGGCAATCCTAGTATTGAAGACAAAGTTCAAAAGGTTAATAATGTTACTTATGGAAATCAACAAATACTGTTTATGTATTCTTTTTTTTTTCTATGTTCTTATTTTCAGACATTTAGTACCTTAATAGATTATAAAAATATAATGTCAAGTTTGAATGGAAACAATGCTATCAGCCTATCACATGCATTGCCTCATTGATCTGTAATATTAATAGTTAAGCAAGAAGTATTGGAGGAAATCACTATTGAAGGATTCCAAAGATTCTAGGACAATTATAGTAGGAAGGCAAGCGGCACGCTTGTAAAGGTTATATAGAGTTTGTGCCTTAAAGGTGTCCCCTTAGTGGTTTTTTCCATTTGAGAAGTTCTCCTATGGTTTTCCACTTTGTAACCAAATGACCGTGTCAATCTCTTTTTTCATAATCACATTAGGGTCTAAATCTAATCATTTATCATATTTTTAAAATTGGTTGATAATCATCTCTCTCTAGAAGCTACTCAATCAATCAAAAAATAACAATTAAAAAATAAAAACAGAGTCTTATAAAATAAAATGACTAAGGTCTTATAAAACAGTTTTATAAACAAATCTATAGCCAAGGTAGAAGCATTGCCTTGCAGTATCTTCATCATGCATTCTCATAGTGAAAGGTTTGACCTTTGTACAAAAGGGAAAAGATTAATGGCAACATCATTCACAAAGATCAAAAATTGACAAACAATGCAGTTATATACATACTCTACAATCTGCAAAGAATTAAGCCCAATATAATCCTACCTGGTGACATTTTTACTTTTTACCATATATAAACGTAAAAGTTTTTCTCTAAAATTTGAAAAATCAACAAACAATTCAATGAAAAGAAATGGAACCAATGAAGTCATTTCATGAGAAGGCATGGAACAAATTAAGTTGTTATTGCCAGCCTCGATTTTTTGGACACCCCTTCATTAATTGGCATGTTCTGTTTTTTAATGAACAATTATGTTATTTGCAGAGTGATCCCATTATTCATTTTCAAGAAGCATAGTCATTACTACCGCGCACCCTTGGTGCGATGGTCACTCCACAAATATAAGTGCTTGTGGGGTGTGAGGGGCAAGAGCCAGAGTTCAAGTCTCCAGGAGGAAGTTTCACACACACACACACTTAGATTAGACTAGAATAGAAATTCTATCTTGTATCAAAAAAAGAAGCGTAGTCATTAGTTTGAAAGGGTAAAGATTCTTCAGTTGATGTCAAAACAGCTCTAATATAAATAATCTTGATGTCAATTACGTACTTTCCTTGCTCCTAGCCTTCACTTTTTTTCCCCACATTATTTTTTACTCTCTTCATTTTCAATTTCTAAATGTCTAAGTCATCCTATCCGTGTACTTCTATATTTTGGTTGCACCCTTTGCCTTTTGTCATAAAATTATTCCTACTTATCATAGAGAGACCAAAAAATAAAAATCAGCCTTAATAAAAAAAACCCCAAATGAAATTACTCTAAATAGGAAAGAAAAAAAAAAGTAAAACAAAAAACTGAGTGCAAACTTACCTTGCTCCATGAGATAATTTCCACTAAGCTTTTCAACTTTCCACTTAGCCTAGTATTTAAAAATAAATAAATAAATAAAAAGTTTTCCACTAGAGTATCTATGCCATCCACGAGACGACAACGTCTAAATTGAAGAAAGTAATATTAACAAACTTCACAGAGGATAACCATGAAGCTAAATTTATTGTCCCACGATTTTTTTTTAAAGCCTATTGCCCCAAAAAACTTGCCATTAGAAAACTTAAGTTATTATAGAAAATTTTATGCTACAAAAAAAGTTTTTATAGGAAATTTAACATAACTTTAGAATATGTTTCAAAATATAATTGTAACTTTCATATATACGTACAAAACATACATTAAAAAGAATTTAGAAAGAAATAGAAATCCATAGGATTTTAAGGCTGTGTTTGTTTTGGGAGTAAATGATTTCCGCAAAATATTTTACACCCGGCTCCATGTTTGGCACCACCTGAAAATAGAATTCAGTTTGACCAAAAAAATCCTTGCCAACCCGTAAAATCATTTCCGTTCCTATTTTACCTTCAAATGCTTTCCGAAATTACTCACTCCTCACACACTCCTCTCACACACACACCAACCTCATTTCAGCTCTAGCCCATGCACCAACCTCAACTCCACACACAGTTCGACGCTAAGCTCTGGCCGCCCAGCCAAGCCAAGGCCAACCCAGATCGTGCCGCCCCCTCCGCCCAGATCACGTCGCACCATTGAGATCGCACCCTAGCATCGGCTCGTTCACACCGAGATCGCACCCCAGCACCGGCGAGATCGCACCCACTCAACCTCACCGCCATGCTCCACCCCTGCATGTCTCCGATCCACAACCGCCATCAACACCCCCGCCATCATCAAAGCTACCCTCCTCCAGCTCCATGAGCTCTGATCCACATCCAAGCTACCCATCTACCCACATAACACAATCCCCATTTCAGCAAACCCACACCCACCTTGCCCAATCCACACCCACCCGATCTAGTTGCCACCGTCCTCCGTTGGTACCGATCTCCCTCTTTCCCAATCTGGTCGTCGCCGTCCTCCGTTGATACCGATCTCTTTCTTTCCCGATCTATCTCTCACTCTTTCTTCCTCCTCTCACTGAGTATATTATGTATATATTGTGAATAAATGATTTTATTTTTATTTTTGGTTGTGTTAATTTTATATTTTGAAATTTTTCTGTTATAAAATTTGTTTGGAAGTTGAGAATATGGTTGAGAAAAATGTGAAGCATTTGTAGGAAAATAGCATTTTTAGAATGTTACCAAACACCAAAAATCGTTTTCCGGACTATTTTCCATTGCAGAACCAAACACTTAGATTTCATTTTCCTTACGGGAATTCATTTTCCCCTGCATTCATTTTACACTTGGAATTCGATTTACATTGAACCAAACACAGCCTAAGATTACATTTTGCTGTTTAGAGAGAAAGTCCTTATAATATATGTTGATGACGACAAACGGTAAGGACTTGATTTGGTTCCTAAGCCTAAAGGAAGAAGGATTGAGGCCCAAAGCAATACAATAAATTTATAGAGAATAGGTTGGGAGACTAGGTTTTAATGGATCAAACAATGATCGTAGTGAGCCGAGATGAAATGAAGAACTAGAATAGAACTATTTTGCACAAAATAAATCGTCATCGGCACAGTCCGAGGAGAGTGAATCTTATATATATATATATCCTTTTCTTCAATTAGGTTACAAGTTTTGTTCTTATTACTACAATCTTTCTTCTCTTTCTTCCACCCTCTTATTTTGTAAGGGGCTTCCTTCCTCATTATATATTCTTCCTTTCTCCTTCTCCATCATCCACGTATAGGTCAAGATGTTGGCTTTGATCCCTGTCCCATCAGCACTTTCTTGAAGTCTTTGGGAGTAGTTGTAAGACTACTGACCACTGTTCAGGTATCACTTCCACGTTAATATGGTTAGGGGGTTAGCTGCAAAGTATTCAATGCGGTGGTAGTAGCTTTCTCCTAGATATTTCACAGCCTTCCTTCGTTTTATGCTTCCATGACGTTTACCCTTATTAGTAGAACCTTTTGGAATGTTGCCCTTGATGGCAGACCAATCCTCCTCACCTCTGCTTTGATTAGTCGATGAGGCATTCCTCCTTAGACTATTTTCCACAACTCTTGCAGCTATAACTTGTTCGTGGTATTCTATCTTTTACGCCTTCCCTGTTGCCTCTATGTCTTCGGACCACTAAGTGTCCTCAGACAAGGCCCACGGCCCAACATCCTTCGCTGGGCCTTCATCCCTACAGCTGTCATTTTAGTGTCTCATAATTATCTTCCAATTCGTTTAACATAGTTGAATAATTTTCTCACTTTTGCACCTACTTACTTTGTGTTTAACAATTGATTTGTTGACTCTCTCTTTGATATCAATATGGCAATACCCAATGCCCATTCTTAAATTTATTAGTAGAATAGTTCTAGTTGTTGTTTATGATTTTGCTTTCTTTAAAACATGGAAAGCCCACTTTATATTAAACAACACTATTTTATCATTTTTATTTTATTTTTGCTAAGAAAAACACCGTTTTATAATTTAATGGCACGACAGAGTCGACAATGTTTTGCCATTAAAAAAGAGCTATATATATAATTAAAAAAATTAAATAATTTTTACTTTTTCAACTCCTCTAAATAATACTTGTTTTCCTTCTTTTTGGTACAGCTAGTTAACCTGGAAAAAAGTAATTATTATATATAAATTTAAAAAATATTTGTGACCATCTTAAATTTTTTTAGGCACAACATAATTAAAAAATAATTAATTGAATTTCGAAAAAGATCTCTAAATAAATTTAATACTAGCAATTAAATAAGGAAGTAGTTGGTTTGCCACATGTTCAATCTTTTTTAAAGAAAATTGTTGTTGCACATATGAATATGCACACAACCATACACAGTACAAGAGGCAAAATTTCAGTTCTAATTTTGAAATAGTGAAATTGTGTTTTGTACAAAACATAATTATATTATATTATCAAGAAAGCTCCTGGTAACCTAGCGGCAAGGACACGCTCAATTCCACCAATCCCAGCCCAGGTTCGACCCATAGTAATGCCCTTTTGTTTTTTTCTCTCCTTATTACCAAAACCACGTAGTTTTGGGTTTGCTTTATAACCCTGCTAACCCTATTTTTCAGCATTTGTCTCTCTCACTTCAACAGCATTCGTTCTCCCTTCTCACTCTCCAGTCATTCTCTTCCTCCCCATCTCTCTCTTTCTCTCATAGTTTTCCTCTTCAATTATTGTCTCTCTGTTTTTTCTCTTCTCAAACTGAGCTCACGGAAAGTTTTTTTTTTTAAACCACCAATTGTTCAAGCTTATTCGTCTCCTCGATCTTCACAACGTGATCCGCATACTCAAGGTCCTCTCTTTTCTCTTATTCAATGCTTTGTGTAAATTCTTTGATTTTTTTTTTAATTGATATTTAGTTTGCGATTCAATTTATATTTGGATGATGACAAAGATTTTTATCCTGGGTTTTGTGTTTCACTTTTGTTTTTATAGTATTAGTATCTGAAATTCTGCTCTTATACCAACTGCGATTGTTAAATTACAAACGTTCTTCTCTTAATACTATTTTGTGAAAAGCTAACTGTATATAGGATCAAGAGGATTGATGCTTAAAGAAATCATTGAAAACACACAGGATGCTTTTGTAATGATTTTACGTTAGTTAATTAAATTTCTGCAAAAGTAATAATTATAATAACGTGAGTTAAATAATTTTCAGTTTGAGATTCCCACATCCACTTTGTTTAAAAAATAAACAGAAAAAAAAAAAATGTAGACTTCACTGAAAGCAGAGGATGTGAATGGCCAACAATGCTAGGATCACCACAAAATTCACAATACCCAATTTCACTGCTACCCTTCACTTGGGCCTATCACTATTAATTAATTAATTTTATTTTTTTAATGGCCCATGTGCGAGGTAGTTGGCAAATTGAGTGTAGTTGTAAGATTGTTGTGAATTTTGTGGTGACCTTAGTTTTAGTAATGCCTCCCTCCTCTCTCTCTCACAAACTCGCAAGCAAAAGAAAGAATGGTGATCATTCATTTATTAAACATGAAATTATATAATAGGAATTGAATTATGTGTTGTTTCTACTTTCTAAGAGATAGTGATAGGCCTGTTATCTCTTAGAATAGTGAGCTTTACAAATTACAATCACTGCTGCAAATTCATTTCTCATATTTGTAAGTTTTCACTTTTCATACATGTCCATCTCTTTTATTCAGTACTTTCAGTCAAAGAAATGAAAAGTTTAAACTATAAGAAAATGATGTAATATTTAATAATTTAAACATATACTTTTAACAAAATTTATTATTGATAATGTTCATGTTATAGTTGTAGTAGAAACAGGAGCAAGAAGAGTAAATATAAGGTACAATCACTTTATAAACAAGTTAGAAGGTTGTTGATATTTCTTAAACTTTGCTAACCACTTCACACGATTTAGAAAGAAATATGATGAATAAAGAACACGTGTGTTACAAGAGCATGCGTGCACAAACACATATAAGGCAAGAAATTAATTTTAAATAGAATTGAAAGAGCAAGCTCGCTTAAAGCATTAGTCCCTTATTTTTCAATTTGGCCTTAATATATTGATTATGAAAAGATTGTTTTCTTAAATGATTTAAAGTGCATCATTTGGCTGATAAAAGAAAAATAAAATAATTATGCACTACTTATGTACTTTCTTTAGCAACTTCACCCACTTTTTTGTATTTTTTTGGATAATCACTTCACACACTGCATATGTTAAAGTAATTAGTGGATGTATTATTAGTTGTAAAGTTTCCAGATTCCACTAAGGGGGCATTTGGTTCACCATGATATTACATTATACCGTAATATTACGTTATTGGAATATTACATTAATGTAATCTCAATACAAGAATACAACATTATATTATTTAGGAAGATAATTAGGAAGATAATGAGATTAAGGTGATATGATATATTTTGTAATTTTATATTATGTAATGTTAGAAAAAAAAATAAAAAAATAAAAAAATTTTAATGTCACATTATCGTAATGTGCATTACATCAAGAGCACGTCACAATGAACCAAACTCTCCCTAAAGTGTTTATGTATGTCACATTTGATGGCATCTGGATTCTGAATAGATAGAAAGAAAGCAATATGAATAGAGCTTTGTAGTTTGTCTAAATTAATATAAATAAATAGGACTTTATAGCTGGCCACCTTGAAGTTACTCTTTCTCTTCTTTTCCACCATGCAGAATGTGTAGGAGAAATTGTCATCAAATTTCCACCAAAGTATATACTTTGTAACAGGTTTTAGATGACAAGTTGTTACTTGCTGTTACTAGTTGGCAAAAAAATAATTTCAGTGATGGATTTATGTTAAAAACCCATAACAACCTACCATTTAGAATTTATTGTGAAAAAGTTGCGTGTGGACGTAGCACTTCTCAAAGTACTTATTTAAAAAAAAAAAAAAAAAGTTTCCTCTAGACTAAAGCAAGTAAAAAAGTGGATAAAAAGGAAAAAAGAAGTGTAAATGAAACTTTAGACTAGTTACCAGGAACTTACTTTTCTTCTCTTTTCTTTTCTTAGTGGAGGAGTACATTACTTGCATCCCACGCACCACGCCTAAAGAAACCGAAAAAGAAAAGTCAAGAGTAAATGCATTAAGAAGTCTGTGGTAGTAAACAACAAAGGTGACAGTATTGTCTAAGCACAATAACAAATACAACAGAATAAGAAATTCTTCTATTAGAACTCTATTCAAGAGCGTTGTTTCAACAGGTTTTGTTTCTCTCATTTCACTTCCTCTTTGAAAAAAAAAAATCCACATCAAATCGTTTTTTCTTCTTCCTTACTCTATTTTCCTTTCTTCTTTTTTTCATCAGTGTTAATTGATACCTAATCTATTGGAGATGCTCTTATATGATTAATTCCTTACAATTTGTGTGAAAAAATGCCTTATTTATTGAAGATACTCTTATATGTAAGGGAAAAATTAATTCCTTGCATTATGGAGTGGTTTTTTTTTTTTTTTTTTTTTTGAGAGAGTATGGAGTGGGTAATTACATAGTAAGAAACAATTCATTTTTTTTTTGTATATAAATTAAAATGAGGAAGTTACTAATAGAGAAAGGGTTCTCAACCACAAATCAACAATTTTATTTCTCTCAACGGAATACATTCCCAGAGTAAAATTACCAAACACAATCCTAGTGGATGTATGTGTCACCAAGTTTCCAGTGAAGCATTTATGCTGTTCACATTACATTTGGTATCCAAAGAGGTAGAACAAAGCAATATAAATAGAACTCAGGTTTTACTTCAGAAAATTTTTTATAGAAAAATAAAAAGTACCTCATTTTTTTATTACAGCTTTTTCAATTTTTATCTAATTTTTCATAAAAAGTTTTCTAAAATTGATAATTAATGTATGATGCTCTTATAGTTGGTCAAAATGCAAGATATAATGTGCATACAGATGGGCCCTAATTATTGTGCAACAAACAACGGGTATAGCCTAAGCTAATCACATCATAATGACATATCAGAAAAAGAAAAAATCATGCACTGCTTGTGCCCCTTATTCAGCATTTATGCATATCACATCATAATGGCATCTGAATTCTGAACAGATAGAACAAAAGCAATATGAAAAGAACTTAAGTTGGTCAAAAAGAATAGAAGATAGGACATTACTACTGGAACGAGGAAGTTTCTCTTTCTCCAATTTCTTCTATTATAAACTTTTTCTCGTATCAGATACCCACTCGCGTTGTTTCAAGAGATTTTTTGAGCTTTATAATACTCACTGCAATTCACCAAATCTGCAAGTTCTCACTTTTCTTTCATGCATCCGTATCTTTTATTTCTTTCTTTTCCTATTTCCTAATTTATTTTCCTTGTTATTTGATCTTCCGTTTTAATTGAGTTTACATTTTATCTAAATTGTGATTGAAACTTTATCAGGATATTTTCAATGGCTTCCATGAAGACCGAAAGAGTCTCATCATCTTCCTCTTTTACCCATCGATTGACATATGAAGTATTCCTCAGTTTTAGAGGTGAGGACACTCGCAGTGGTTTTACAAGCCATTTATATACTGCTTTGGATCAAAAGGGCATTTGCACCTTTATAGATGATGAAAAACTTGAGAGGGGAAAATCAATTTCACCTACACTCATGAAAGCAATAAAAGAATCGAGATTTGCTATTGTCATTCTCTCAAAAAATTATGCATCTTCAACATGGTGCCTAGAGGAACTTGAAGAGATCATTGGATGCATAACCAAGACGGGAATGATAGTTTTACCTATTTTTTATAATGTGGATCCATCTGATGTACGAAAGCAGTCAGGAACTTTCAAACAAGCTTTTGATGAACACGAACAACGTTTCAAGGAGAACACAGAGAAGGTGCAGAAATGGAGAGCTGTTTTGAAAGAAGTGGCCAATACCTCAGGATGGCATTTACCAAAGAGGTAATTTAATTCAAAATATTTATGTTTAAATAACATTTAGTTGCTTTGGATGGTTTTAGTTAATGCAAGTCAAGTCCATGATTTTTCAAAACTTACCAACTTGGTCCTAATTATTGTAAGAAATGAGAAAATGAGTAACAGATTAGGGTTCAAGTTGGATTTACCAATTTAGAGACTAAGGTTATGTTTAGTAACAATTTTTTTTTTCTATTTTCAAAAAATTGTTTTTGAGAATATAAAGAAAAAACAATTTTCTTGTATTTTTGAAATCAAAAACATGTTTGGTTAGTTGAAATTAAAAAAAAGTAGTTTTTTTTTAAAGAAATAATAGAAAATACTAAAATATGTTGTTACTAAAATTTGAACTTTAGTCTTAACTCATTAAATGAGACAGATTCATTAAATCAAATGCGTGTTTTCATTAAATTTTAAAATTAGAAATTGAAAACAACATTTTGCATATTTTCAGTTTCTTTCACAAATTGAATTTGAGAACAGTTTTTGTTTTTTGTCTATTTTGAGTTGCCAAACAAGTTTTTTAGTTTTAAAAATAAAAAATTTTTTTTGGAAACAAAAAATAAGGGGAAAAACAGTTACTAAACATACCCTAAGTTAGTTAATTTTAAAAAGTCTTAAATCTAGCCGGCATTAATAAATCTATACCCTTTTAAAACCAACTTTTATTACATAGAGTATAATGTACTCTATACAAATATAAAAACAAAATATTATATGATGGTTTAATCTTTTAATTACTAAAAAAGTTATCATTAAATAGTTAAAAGGTAACATGACAAAATTTGAGGTACAAAATATGATGAGTTTACTTTAAAAGAAAAAGAAAAGAAGAGACTATGATGAGCTTAAACTTATCAAAATAAAAAGATACTATATATATATATATATATAAACAGGATAGAGGAACAATCTTATATGTTGAAAGGTGGGAGAAAAAAGAAGAAGAGTGATGTGTTTTTTTTAGATAGAGATAGTTATATTTTAAAATCAAAACTTCTTATTGATTTTAGTAGTGTAAAATAAAAGTGACTTTAGTTGTGAGTTCATGTGAAAGTATGTTCCCATAAAAGAAATTGTAAAAAAAATTGTGGAATAAATTATGTTCATAGCAAAGTTGTATAATTCCCACTGTGCAAAGATAACATTAAATAACCCACACAATGCGATCTCTCTTAAAAAAAAAAAAAAAAAAAAAAAAAACCATACAATGCGCAGGTATTTTCCTTTTATTATTTATATTAACTACACTGGTTTCCCTCTAAGCAAAGTCAAATAAAGAAAAGGGTAGACAATCCCAAGTTTTGCCATTACAATCAGAAATCACTTCTTGCTTACGTTTTATTGAAATTATTACACACAAACAACTATGTAAAGAAAGGTACGTTAGGCCCTTTTGTAGTTGTACTCTGGTTAAATAATGTATTATAAACCCGGTTTAAAATATTAATATTATTATTTTCGTGTGTGTTCTAACAAGTATTACTGTTTACAAAAAAAAACTATGTAAAGAAAAAGGTAATTTAGATATAAGACGCTTTCACAATAAAGTTTAATTATGTTAGGAAGAGTGTATTAAACCAGGTCAATATTTTTATTCTGTTTATATTGACCACATGACATAAGGAGATAAAAAAAACAATAATAATAAATAACTGGACATCCATTGGACCCAATCACAACCTTTAGAAACCATATAAAATTGCCTGGTGCACAAAATTTAATTTACTCAATAAAATTCAATACGAATACAAAATCATGTGAAAGCAAATCTTCAATTACAAGGTCATGATTATATATATAGATAACGGTTTAATAGTAATTTTGTTATAAAATGATTCTATTGTTATAAAATAACTGGACATCCATTGGACCCAATCACAGCCTCTAGAAACCATATAAAATTGCCTGGTGCACAAAATTTAATTTACTCAATAAAATTCAATACGAATACAAAATCATGTGAAAGCAAATCTTTAATAGTAATATTTTTATAAAATGATTCTATTCTTTTCTCTCTATGTTACTTCCAAATAGATTATTTACTTTCATTCCTTTATTTTAAAACATCCAAGCAAAATTGCTTAATTCTCTTTCATTCTTTCCAAGTAAGATTCATTTCTCTTCTATTCTTTAATTTCCAAATAAAAAAATCCCTTCCATTCCTTCCCATTACATAAATACATTCTATTCCTTTAAAATTTACTCATTTCATTCCTCGAGGAACTCTCAAACGAAGTGTTATGTTTTATTTTTCCTTTTGTGGTCCTTTCTTCATGGTATATAATCACTCCATAACCCAATGAAGAAGATGGGTTATTATGTTCATATTTGTGCTGGTACATGCATTTCATTTTTGCATCTGTTTTTGGGTCTGAAAGTATTAACTACTTCTTGATGGTTGTGTGGTCCGGATGTTTTTTTATTGTACACTTCTTTTTTTCTTTTGCTGTTGTTAGCATAACCGAACTTTAATTTTGATGTTTTTCATGTGTTATAAGTGATATGCACCTTCCTGATAATTATCATTTGGAACTTTGTTGTTTTTATGATAATCCATAAATTTGGATGTATACATTCACACAATTGGATTTATTGGTAACGATAGAATTTTTTAAATTTGCAAACATTGTGTGGCTTTTGTAAAGTGTAAGTCTTTATTGTATAGTAATTTAGTGATGAAGAGAGGGTTATCTTTTAAAATCAAATTATTCTTAATTACATTTAAATTAATGAAGGAATTAAGGATAGTTGAAATCTGGAAAATCAAAGAGACTTATATAAGCAATCTAAAATTTAAGATAAAGCAACAAACAAAAACTACCGTTGTAAAATTACTACAAAAGAGTCTTAAAAGAATAAAATTAATTTTCTCAAAAAAAGAATAAAATTAATTATATGATTCTGTCTGAAATTTCTTTTCTATCTAATTCACAACACAAATTAAATATGAGCCTTTTATCATGGTTCTACCATCGTTTGATTCAGTATGACATTTTGTTTATTCAATATCATCCAATGATGATCAACTGACATCAATATAGATTCTCAAAAAACTGACATCAATATAAGCTGCAAAATTCATTTTGGCCAATACATTATTCTAAACTTGGCCGAACTCATTACCACACTTCCATCCTTTTTCTTAAAAAGAACTTCTATTTTCATGATTTTAGGCATCCAGCTTATGCATCTTTCCAAAATAATTAAATTTCAGCATCATGAATTTGATAAATGACTCATCTTGCCATCCCCAAAGCTTATATATACTCTTTGAAAGATGACAATAAAAGATTCCAATGATAGTGAAAAGTAATTTAATTAGACCAATTCAAGTTTTTTTTTTTTTTTTTTTTTTTTTTTTTTTTTTTTTTTTTTTTTAAATAGGGCTGCTCTACACTGGAAAAAAGTTAAGTTGAAAGATCCTAATTCAAGATATATTCATGAAGAAATAAAATTTCTTTAGGATCTAACCATGAAATGAGTTCAATAAAGCAAGTATAACATAAATCAAATTTCTACAATAATACAACAAATAATAAAGTCCTATATATAGATCTTAACATAAAAGATGACTATGCATAAATTGCTCATATTATATGAATAGCAAAGAATAAACTCAACATCACAAATAAGACATTTAAGATGTGATGTCCTGTGTATTAATTGTCACACCCATGTGGGGTCACTAGAAAAAGAAAATGACCGCCATCTTCCATTTAGACCCGTAAAGTAGGGCTTATATGTTGGATTTTTAGAAACATCAAGAGGAATGAGTGTTATTTATATAAATGTTTGGGAGGAGTGTCATCTCAATAAATCTCAAGGAATGTTGTATTAACCCTAATTTTAATTATTATAGCATATGATATGATATGATTTTGACAAAAGCTTATATAATTTTAATGTGAATGTTTTGGTGACAAGAACTAAATGACTACTTATTACAAAATTCTAAAACTCTCATGTATTGTACCAAATATCTTACAATTTCACATGGAATGATTTTTTTTTTAGACAAGCATGAGTCATAACTTATGTCAATTTATGAAACTTTTAGTTAATTGTAACTCATTAATGGCACAAATTGAAATAATTAAAAAAAATTAATGGTTTTTGTTACAAATTTTAAAGATTTTAGAGTTTAATTTAGGGAGGTTATGTAATTTATAGAATTCTTTAATAAATGCTAGCCACTTGGTGCAAGAAGAGTGCAACCACTAGAGAGGGGATCACGATACACATGTTATAACTCTTTGACGATTTCACACCTCTATAATTTTTTTTTTTGGATGATTTACCTCTATAAATTATTATTTGATAAAAATTTGAAAATCAGATCATTACATTATTACATGTATTTGTTGCTCTTAATGTACACGTCAAATTTCGTGTTACTCAGATATTATTTGCTGCTATTTGATCCACAATATAATTTTTAAGTTAAAAAAATTTAAATAAATAAAAAACTTGAAATTTTTACAATTTATGATGAGATAGTTACTAATTTTCGATCATCTTAATATTTAGCAAATATGGAGGGTAGAAATAAATAATATTTTTTTTGACAAAATATAATCCAATTTTTTTTTTTTTTTTGTGAAATATAATCTAAATGTTAATTTTTCAAATTACTCTTTTAATGAAAATTTAAGGGTGATGTTAACATAATATAGAGTCACATCTAGTGTAACCTTTTTGAATGCTATGTCACTCCATTAACTTCTTATTAGATTAATATTTTGACAATTTTGCTGTTATTTTAAATTGAAATAATGAAAAAAAGAAAGAAAAGAATATGCCATTACTTAAAGTTTGACATAGATGCTAAACTTGAATGAGGTGGAAGCTCAAATGAAAAAAAAATATTAAAATACGCTATTTGGCAGAATCTCATGCATTCTCACATGAGGTATATATATATATACACACTAGTTATTGGCCCGTGCTTTGCACGATTTTTTATTTCAACTTATTATAATATATAAATATTATAAGTAAACATATTAAAAAATAAAAAAGAAGTATTTATTTGAGAAGAGATGTTATTGTTATATACTTGGGCTTTTTATTGTTATTTTATTTGGTTTTCCATTAATTTAAGTTTGACTCTAATTAGAATGTTTTGTTTATATATATATATATATGGGGCAAATGCTCAAATAAACTATAATGAATATGTTAAAATATAATAAGCAAATTATTTCAACAAAAAAATGTAAAAAAAAAAAAGTCTAAACACCAATAATTAATAATAGAAATGGTATTAGATTTGCCATATAAAAAAAAAAAAACAATTATAACCTTATCTACGGAGAACATCAACAGTTATAGAACTTCATCAACATTAAGATAAATGGTGTGGAAAGTTTTGTACCTCTTCTTTTATCATTAATTAAAAATGAAGTTTCAAAATAGAACTCCATCAACATCAAGAGAAGGGAAACTCATGGATTCCATGTCTCTCTCTCTCTTGGCTTCAAAATTTTGTTGAATATCTCAGTGACTTTCTATCTATGAAGAATATCAACAACAATGTTAAAATAAGGGATAATTACAGTAAACCCACCTGTGGTTAGGCTCGTTTTCACTTTGCCTACCCGTGGTTCAATTATTTACACTTTGCCCACCTGAGGTGCCTTCCTTTAGGGATCTGTTACTCACCTCTCTTATCGACTAGTTGGGCCTTCGTAACTTCCATGTGGAGACTCTGTAGTCCAACATCCCTTTCAGTAATTTTATTTCATTGTCGTCGCTCCACAACCTCTGGAAAAGCTTCTTCTATTCCCCACCACCACTTTGGGATTTTGGTTCCGGGTCTGAGTCTTTCTTCTTGACCTGCTTCAACTTCGACAGCATCGTTTCCGTTTCACTATTTGGACGCTTCTTGTTCTTGATGGTGGAGGATCTTGTGGATCTGGCTTGTGTGGCTTTTACTGGAGTGGATTCGGGTTCCATGGGTCCGGATGATGAAGGATGGGGTTTAACTGGTGGAGGGGATGGTAAAGATTCAATTTTAGCTTCTTCTTTAGATGAACTTTGTTCTCCTCCTCCTTCAACTTCTTCTTCTTCTTGTTCTCCTCCTCCTTCAACTTCTTCTTCTTCTTGTTCTCCTCCTCCTTCTTGTTCATCTTCATCATCATCAGAGAAAGTTTCTTCTTCTTCTTCAGTAGAAGATGAAACAACTGGTGTATCATCCAGATGAGATGGGTGTTCTTTTGGCTTGAATTTCTGGCTTTCTTAGTGCTAATCACGATCATGATCTGGGTTGAGGAGCTGCAAGGAGAGCCGTCGGATTAAGTTTCGTTAGGTTGCTTATTTAGGTGTTTTGCTACTGTGGCTGGGATTTAGAGTGGGTTTGAAGTTGGAATTGGGGGTGTGTTTGAAGTTGGAAGTTTCCTTTCCTTTCCTTAATTGGTGGTGTTTGGTTGTGCAGAAAAGGATTGAGAATTAGGAGAGGCACAAACAGCACCTAGGGTCACCACCACGCCACCAAACCCATGGCTGATCCACCACAATCCAAACCCATGGCTGGATTTCTTATTACCTCATTCTTTGGTTGTTGATTGCTTATCTCTATCTCACTCTCTTTTGTTAATAAAGTTGCTGATTGTTTTGAGATTGTTGGTCTTCTTGTAAAAATTGGTTCATAATTTTGAGATGTTATGAGATTGTTGATATTGATATAGATTAAAAGTGATTTCATTGAGCCTTTGATCTGTATGCTATTCCTGTGTTTTGTTCTCAAAGAAGTTCTTAAGCAATAAAAAATCCTAACTTTTTGATCTTTGTTATGTTTGTTTTTCCCTAAAAATGTGTTTTTCTAACGGTGAGGGAGAGGTGGGTAACAGATCCTTAACAGAAGGCACCTGAGGTGGGCAAAGTGTAAATGATTAAACTACGGGTAGACAAAGTAAAAATGGGCCTAACCACAGGTTTATTATAATTATCCCTTAAAATAAACTATTTTATATTTATATTATTTATCAAAGAAAATAGGAAATAACCTCAAAAAGGAAAAGAAATTTGATAAAATATAGAGAGGAAAAAATAGAAATAACTTGAAGAAAAAAATGAGAAGTTAATAAAGCCATACTTTTTTTGTCAGGATTCTTTTGTTACAATTGGGGTTCATTGTGTTATATGTTAATATATTGTGCAATTATCATCTATTAATAAAATTTGAGGTTTTCATTTTTTAGTTTTTTGAGAAGATGAGTAGGCATAAGTTACAATACTAAAGAAAATGAGGAGTCATGAGTTACAAAAGATGATAACACTCATTGATTTTTTTTAGGGTAAATTACATAGTTGGTTCCTATCATTTGCATCATATTTCAATTTGGTCTTTAACCTTTTAATTGTGTTAATTTGGTCCTTAACTTTTTTAGTGCTGTGTCAATTTAGTCCATGTCGTTATCTCTTGGATGAAAAAAACTGATGTGTTAAACAGGATAATAAAAAATTATTTTTCCTGTTACACCAATTGGCAATAGTACCGCCTCGTAGATAAAAATAAAATAAAAAATAAACTCAAATTTTCTTTTCTTACGCAAGTTCATGTTTGAGAAAATTCTAAAATCTCTTATCCTCTCTTTAGTAAGATTAAATCTCCCTCAGGGCTAACTCAACTAGAAAAGAAAAAGAAAAAAGTCATGATTTGCCTTGATTTGTAAAGCAACGATGGTTAAAATCTAAGTCTAGGAAAAACAATTGGTTCATACGAAATAGATAAGCGATTTGGTTTCTTAGTTGGATTTGTTGCAAGACTTTTACATGCTCATTGCAAATCTAGCTTGTTGACTTAAATTTATTTTAGGGTTGTTAACATCTGTCTAATGATTAGTTTGTGGCTTACCGGAGAGTCCTTGGGCTGCCTCTACTCTTTGTCTAATTGGGTGAAAGAAAATAAAAACAAAGTTTAATGAAATATATACTTTAATGTAGCACCAAAAAAAATGGTATGATCAAATGTTTTGAGTCTTCAAGTGCAATAGTGAAAGTAAGTGCAAGTGCAATAGTGAAAGTGTTGACCATCTTTTCCTTCATTGCCCGGTTGGTTTGGAGTTGTGGGATATGGTTTTTGGTTTATTTGGAGTTTGTTGGGTTATGTCAATGTCTGTTGTTGGGCTATTGACTTGCTAGCAAGGTTGTTTTAGTCACCATCATAATGGATATATATGGAAGACCGTTCCTCATTGTTTGGTGTGGTGTATTTGGAAGGAGAGAAATAGTAGGTGTTTTGAAGACAATGAGAGTTTCATGCCTGATCTCAAGCTTCTATTTTTCCGAACCTTACTTGACTGGTTCTCTGTGTGGAGAAACCAACATTTTTCTTCTATTTTGGATTTACTTTTTTAATGTTTGTTTTTGATTTGCTCACCCGTGTATACTCCCTGTGTACTTGAGTGTCTCTCTCTTTTTAATATTAATGAATCTTTATTACTTATAAAATAAAATAAAAAATTGGATAGCCATTAGATAATTGCATGAGAGTGAAGATGAGGGAGAACCGGAGAAGAGAAAGAGATATAATACAAGAGAGAGAGAGAGAGAGAGAGAGAGAGAGCGAGAGAGAGAGAGAGAGAGAGAGAGAGAGAGGGGGGGATTTTGGGATTTTCCTCAAACTTGAACTCACGTAAGAACATAAAATTTGGGTTTTTTGGTTTTGTTAATTTGATGTGGAGATATGGTTGGTAGTTGAAGCTATAGGAAAATTTATTTTTTATTATTCTGTTTGGCACATTAGATTTTTCCATTTAAGAGAGAACAGTAGGGACCAAATTAACACGGCACTGAAATGTTAAGAACCAAATTAACACAATTAATAGGTTAGGGACTAAATTGAAAAATGATGTAAAGGATAGGGACCAATTATGTAATTTACCCTTTCTTATTATAGAAAATAAAACCCATTAAATTGTAGTTCTTTAAAAAAAAAAAATTATTATTCAAACTTAGATTACATCTTCTTCTTATATCCTCCATGCTTGCAAAATTTTTAGAAAATTAAAGATCAATAGCTATGGTATTAATAAATTGTTTAAATTGCTAGTTTTTGTCATTCAAAATTATGTATAGTAAAATATAAAATATAAACTTATAGATCATATAGTAAATAATATTTGATTGACACAAAATTTGACATGTATATTAAGAGTATAAAGAACATACAATTTAATGGTTAGATTTTCAAAATATATAGTAATATTTATTTTATTGAGTAAGTTTGTAGCCTTAGGTTACAACCAATTTTGTAACTAAACTTTGTCTATAGTAAATTGTAATTTATAATATATTATGATATATATATATATATATATATATAGAGAGAGAGAGAGAGAGAGAGAGAGAGAGAGAGAGAGAGAGAGAGAGAGGATAAAATTTAGGTATTGTACCATATATGCTGTTTCTTAGGTTCTCATCTTAAGATTTAGCCTTGTAGCTATATAACTAAAAAATATACTTCTATCTCATGAGAAAAAATTCACATAGCCAAATTTTAAGAGGGGAACGTAAGGAACAACACATAAGTACTATACCTAAATTTTACCCATATATATATATAGACACACACAAGCACGATAAGTATAAGTACTTGTGGGACGTGGAGGGGCAAGAGTCGGAGTTCAAGTCTCCAGGGAAGAGCTTCACACACATATACATCTAGATTAGGTTAGAGTAAAATTTCTATCTTGTATATAAAAAATAAAAAAAAAACTTTTAAGAGTTTTAAATGCAAAATATTTATAACATACCATTAATTTAGGATTAAATGTATTGCCACATGTCAAATGTGATATGTTATGAACAAATTGCTACTTGTCATGTGGCACTATTAGTCCATGTCATTCTAAATATATAAAAAATTGTGCCACTTGTCATTGTTTTGTGCATCCACCAGTTGTAGGATCCAATATATATATATAAAAGAGGATTCGCCTCTTTAAACTGGACTTTTATGTAGTTTTAAAATACCTTCATTAATAAAGGGTAATTTCATTTAATAATAGAGTCATAAATGTCAAATAACAAATTTGATTTTGAATTCAAAAAGAGAATTTTTAAAATTTAGGATTTTTTTTCTTCCACGTTCAAAAAAGAAATTACAATTACGGCTTATCTTTGAAATTTGTCTTTTTGCCCACGGCAAATGCTTTGTACCATGACTCTTTACATATTAATGAATGATTGAAATCTTTGCTCTCAAATTTATCTTTTCATTTGTTTGAAAAAAAAATGTATTTCTAAATTATAATAGATGCAAATTATTAATTTTTACCAAAAAAATAGAAGCGGGTGATTGTGCCACTTGTTGTGTGCATCCACTAGTTGTAGGATCCAATATATATATATATATATATATTTGAAAAGACTTTTATAATATATTATAGATAGATAAATAGATAGATAGAGATTGATATTGATTTTGTGGTTGCTTGTTTTCCCTCTCTTTCATAGATTTTCTTCTTCTTCCTAACTCCCTAGAAATTTAAGCTCTAGTTTGAAGAGCCATGATCTTGGGAATTAGGGAAGCGTTTTAGACGAAATTATACATAAAGAGGTAAAACATGTTAAAGATTGAGGATGTAAAATCTAGGAACCTTCAACCACAATAATTGAAGAAAATTAAGAAAGGAATCAAGGAACGGTCCATAATTGTATTATTAAAAATGAACGATAGTTTCCCGATACTTATATGGATAGTTCTTTGGATTTTGTTTCTCCAAAGAAAAAAAAATCTTTGGATTTTGGTCTGAAGCATTCAATTGCATTATTATAAAAAATATATATATATATATTTATATATATATATATATATATTTATATATAAAATAGAGGCATTCAATTACATTTATTTGTCCCAATTTCAGTTTTAAGCTACTAAACTTAATGTCATAGATTCAGATTCATAGTTATTGTTCTTTCTTCTCTGTAGGTCTGAGGTAGAATGTATCCAAGACATTGTGGAAGTGATATTAAATAAATTGAGTAATACCTTCTCAGAACATACCACGGGACTAATAGGAATGGAATCCCGAGTTGAGAAATTGAAGTCACACTTAGCTATAGAGTCAAATGATGTTCGCATTATAGGAATTTGGGGGACAGGAGGAATGGGCAAGACAACTCTTGCAAGAGTTGTTTATAGAATGGTTTCCAATAAATTTGAAGCTTGCTGTTTCATTGCTAATGTTAGGGAAGAATCTAAAAAATGTGGTTTATGTAAGTTACAAAAAATACTTTTGAAAAAACTTTTGATGCTCAAAAATTTGAATGTACAAGATGTTGATGATGGAGTTCGAATGATCAAGAATAGGTTACGTAACAAAAAGATTTTTCTTGTTATTGATGACGTAAATGAATTAGACCAATTGAAAAAGTTAGTTGGGGAGCGTTGTTGGTTTGGTTCAGGTAGTAGAATTGTGATAACAACAAGAGATAGGCATTTGTTGGTGAATCATGAAGTAACTGAAATATATGAGGCTGAAGTATTGAATCATGATGAAGCTCTTAAACTTTTTAGTTTGAAAGCTTTTAAAATGGACCATCCAATTGAAGATTATGGAAAGCTATCTCAAGCTTTTGTAGATTATTCTAAGGGGCTTCCTTTGGCCCTTGAAGTTTTGGGTTCTTTCTTGTTCAAAAAAAGCATTGATGAATGGAAAAGTGAATTGGATAGGCTCATGATTGAATTTTGTGACAGAGGAATTCTCAATGTGCTTCGAATAAGTTTTGATGAACTAGGTCAAACAGAGAAGGATATTTTCTTAAATATTGCATGCTTTTTTAATCACAAGAAACGAGATGACGTCATAAAAATGCTAGACTATCTTGGGCTTCATGCTATAATTGGATTGAGGGTTCTTATTGATAAGTCTCTCATTAAATTGCATGAAAATCTATTGTGGATGCATGATTTATTACAAGAAATGGGTCGAGATATAGTTTGTCAAGAGTGCAAAGATCCTGAGGAACGTAGTAGATTGTGGTCATTTAAAGATATCGACAATGTGCGGGTAGAAAATACGGTAAGGGGTTATTGAAAGAAACTAATAAGCATATATTTTATTATATTATTCAACATAATTTTTTTTATAAGTAATAATGGAGTTTAAATTATATTATTCTAGTAATTATACATTTTATACTAATCCCTCTTATTTTTATTATTAGGGAACAAAGCAAATTCAAGGCATAGTACTAGAGATGCATGAACCAAAAAATGTAGATTGGAATCCTGAGGCCTTTTCAAAGATGCGAAATCTAAAATTGCTTAAAATTTGTGGTGTTCAACTTACACATGATCTCAAACATCTTCCTACAAGCTTAAGAATTCTTGATTGGAGAGGGTACCCTTCAAAATCGTTGATATCAAGTTCCCAATCAAAGGTAATTTAGGTACCTTTATACTACTTTTTTTTTATTTTATATATATATATAATAAGTTTGTTTGTAGAAGCTAATTGTTTTACTATTTTCTTTTTCTTTTTTTGGCTTTTAAAAGAGTTTTGAGGATTTGAAATTCATTGAGCTGAGTGAATCTCAAAAACTTATTGAAGCCCCAGACATCATTGAAGTCCCAAATATTGAGAGTTTGGTTCTTGTAGGTTGCATAAATTTACGTACTATTCACCCATCAATTGGAATTCATAAAAAGCTTACCATTCTTAATTTACAAGGATGCAAGAACCTCACAAGTCTTCCAAGCAAGTTTGAAATGGAGTGTCTTGCGGACCTTGATCTTCATGGTTGCTCAAAAATAACAAAAATTCCAGAATTTGGGAGAAACATGAAACGTGTACAGAGTCTTCTATTGAGTGCTACTGCAATTACAACACTGCCCAAGTCAATTGAGCATTTGACCGACCTTGTTATTTTGAATTTAAGTGACAGCAAAAATCTTGTGTGTTTACCTCATACAATTTTTAATTTTAAGTTTATTAGATACGTCATTCTTGCGAGATGCTCAAAACTGGATACACTGCCAGAGAACCTAGGGAATGCTGAAAGTCTACAGCGGTTGGATTTGAGAGGAACTGCTATAAGAAAGGTCCCTCCTTCCATTGGTCTCTTAAAAAAACTTAAATCGCTATCTATCCATGGATGTAAGGGGTTATCATCTAATAAATTGTGGTATAAGGTCCTCCCGTTTTATTCAATGCCAACAAGTCCTGATCCCATGGACTTGCTATTGTCTTCTCTATCTCTATCAAATTGTGCATCTTCTTTGACTAGCTTGTTTTTGAATGACTGCAATCTCAAGGCAATCTCCAATGACATTGGTTCCTTATTCTCTTTAATGTGGTTGGATCTAAGTGGAAATGATTTTGTTTGCCTTCCAGAAAGCATCATTCAACTTTCAAAATTGAAATTGATGAACTTGAATAATTGCACAAGTCTTCGATCATTGCCAAAGCTTCCATTGAATATTGCCGAAGTTGAGGCAGAAGGTTGTATCTCACTGGAAATGTTAACAGATCCATTAAAACAAAGAGATTCATTGGAACCATCTCTCTATCTTCGAAATTGCTTTCAATTGGTTGACAATCAAAGTTGCATAGATTGGTTTATCTTAGGGATAAAAAAGTCCCTCAAGCTCTCTCCCTCTCTCCGTCTCTCAATCCTAAAAGATTCATATAACATTGTTATTCCTGGAAGTGAAATTCCTGAGTGGTTTAGCCACCAAAGCATGGGGAATGAAGTGAAAATAAAACAACCTTCTCATTTGTATAAGAAGGTGGGAATTGCTATTTGCGTTGTGTTTTGTACGCATTATGTTGTTCCAAATCAAATTTACTCTCTTCCCTGTTCGTTGACAGTCAATGGAAAAACACTGCCTTTTAGTAGCTGTTCCTTAATTGATAAGGTTTTATCAGATCACCTTTGGCTAGGCTATGTGGCTACTCAATTCTTAGACGAGGAATTTAATAAATTATGGTCGGGAGGTGATGCGAATGGATTCTGTCAGATTGGAATTGAATTTCGAACCAAAGACTCAATCTGGAAGGTAAAAAAATGCGGGTTGCGTGTGATTTATGAAAAAGACATAGAAGATCTTGACCGAACAATGGTCCAGTATAGCAACAACAGCATCACTCCTTATGGGGACTTGGATGTTTTCCATCACAATTTCAACAATTCGACAGTGGTAGTGGAATGTCACAAAGTCAAGTGCAGTCGTGATGATTGTGACGGGGCTGGACCTAGTGGAGAAGGAAGCTCTAATGACATACCAAACCCAAAAAGGATTAAATGGCACACAGAAACCCATGGTAACTCTGATTCTGAAGAGTCAAGTGAGTACAAGGATTGTGCTGAAGAGTTAAGTGACTGTGATGCTTAATCAACGTTTCAGTAAGTCACTGTCTTTCCTCTGTTGGTTTTTGCATTTTCTTTTTCTTTTAGTGTACAGTTTTTAATGGATTACCCACCACATGTTTGAGTAGAGTTGTCAATGAGACTCCTAGCTATTTGACAACAATGAATGACAAGAAAATGCTTCTGTTGGTGTTTTAAAAGCAGAAGAAATAATGTGATTAAAAGTGAGTAAACATCAAAACTGGAAGTTTTTGCTTCCAAATCTCATCTTAAAATGACATCTTTTTCCTTTGCATTTTCTTAGCTAGACTTTTTCTTTTCTTTTCTTTTCCCCTATTCTTTTTTCCTCCCCAGACATTTAGGAGCTTAACAGAATGAATATATATATATAATGTCAAGTAATGGAAAGGGTACCATAGCCTGTCACATGCATTGCCTCCTTCATCTATAATATAATTACCTCATTGATCTATGATATTAATACTTTAAACCTCATTTTATAATTGCTCTTTACTTATGGAAGTATTTGACATATGATTATTGTTCTTTGGCTCTTGATGTTCTTGAAATTTTCCAGGCTCATTTCAGATCATGACCAAGTCCAACCACCCATGCCCATTTCACATGTTCATCTTTATTGTAATTAGACCCATGCAAGCAAGCAAATATTTAACAAGATTGAAAATGGGATAAGGTAGTATGCTAGATTTGTAAACCCTGCTTTACTTGTTATTTTCATTTTGATGCATTACGCCTACAAGTATATACCTTTATAGTAAATTGATAATATACCTTTGTAGACATCCAAGTATATACATATGGTTCCAATTTTTTTGCATGTCAACAAAGGTGTTCTATGAAACTGTTTAGGTTTTGTAAATATTGTGGCAGATGTGCTAGTCAAAGATACTTTTAGCTCGGGTGGATGTGCAGGGTAACTAACAGTTCAAAAAACAAACATTAGCCTAAACAGCCAAGATAAGCAAATCCAGACCTTCAAAGAGGGTTCAACTGCAACCAATCCCATTAGAGGAGAGCTGCAAGGGTAGGGGATGGAAATAGCGGGGATCCAATTCCTTTTTAAAAAATAGAGAATGGTCATGTTCATAGCTGCTTGTGAGTAGTCAAGCGAGTGATTAGTGACTTGAGATTTTTTCATTGGAAGTAATTTTGTGATGTGGCCCAGAAGGTTAATCAACTTTTTTCTCTTTATCACCAGTAAGTCACCATCCTTCTTAATTTGAGTTTTGTTGGTTGATGCATCATCACTTTCCCTTACCATTGGCATATACTTATACTTTTTTGGTTAATTTTAACTTCAGAATAGTTTCTTGCCAGTTGTACCTTAGTTAATTATTGGCACTTATTCAAACTCCCATCTAGTTTGTTTCCTTAATCAAAAAAGACAAAGTAATACTCCTAGCTAATTTAATATGCATATAAAAAACAGTCTTATGAAATAAACAATGATTAGGGTCATCTTGGTTTAGTGATTGTGTTACTTGTTTTGTGCTGGTTGCCTCCTTGATGTTGGATTATTGGACTATTTCATGAGGTGAAACTATCACATGGCCAAGAGACAAAAATATAAGTGCAGTCTGTTGTATGTCTTTACTCTCTCGTCATTTTTAAAAAAAATTTCAAGGTGCAAAAACAATATATGCATGCCACTGCAAACATTACAATCGAAATTAAATATTGAAAAGATGGACGCAAGATGCAAAGGCTGGTTCTATCAAGGACTATCATGGCATTGATATTAAAGGTAATGCTCAAGAGTCGATAGGAAAACGCTACTATTATTTGAGTCACAATGCTCGTGAAATTTCCACACTTGCAGCAGAGAATAAGATAATGTATGAACATACCAAAGAATGTTTTGAAAAATTAATGAGGGATTTGTAAGAGATTAGAAAAAAAAAAATGTCATTCGAATAATATGGAGAGTTGCATAGAGGTCCATGGTGATGTTATTGTTGGGCTTTGGAGAATTTAGTTGTGTTTGATCCGGTTGACGACTAGACCCGACTCAAATAATGTTGCGTGGTTTTTAATGGGAGATTTTCTAAGGCTTAATCCATGGAGCGGAGGTTTGAGCCAAGAGGCCCAAGCCAGAGATTTTTGGCCCGTTTTGTAGCCCATTGTGAATCTTGTGTGCAAGATGTAGAAAACTTTTTTTTTTGTGATTAGGGTTTATTGTTATCGGTTTTTTGAGAGAGAAAACAAAAACTGTAGCCGCACTTTGAATTTTTTTCCTGATAATAGTGAAATACCTGCAACTCCGTGGATATAGGCAAATTGCCGAATCACGTAAATACTGTCTTGTGCGTGTGATTATTTTTTTCTTTGGCGTGTGTTTTTCTCTATATTTTGTTTCTCACATGTTGGGATTTCATGGTAATTCCCTACAATTGGTATCAGAGCCCATGGTTGTGTGCGGTGAAGGTGGTGAGGTGTGCATGGTCCTTACTCAACAAGGACAGAGAAAGCCTAAAAGGTCCACACACAAAGATCTTGGATGACGCAAGCGGATGTGTCAATAATTAGGGCGGACGTGGCAGAATGATGTCAGCAATGACGTCCGCAGGCTGCTATTGGCGCGTGGAAGCATGTGAGGGTGCGTGATCAACAGTGGTGGCGCGTAAGGGTGCGTGGCAGTACTACCGAGATTAGCAACGGCACGTGGAGGTGTGTGGCTTTCGACGCAGATTACTTTGGAGGCGCGTGTGAACTTCGTTGGCTGCGGGACTTCCACGAGTGAGTAGATCGGCACAAGACGATCTCAGTGGTACTTGCAGAAAATTAATCGAAGTAATTTTGGAGTCGGTGATGAGAAGAGCAGTGGTCTTTGTGGTGTAGGACTCCTCAACGGCAGCGGTTACAGGTCCGGAACCTAAGGACGACGGTTGGGAGACGTCGGAGGTTCAACGGCGAAAGGCTGCAGCTGCTATGACGGCAGAAGTGATGTTGAGAATGGAGTAACACCAATAAAGACAAGATTGCTAGGAAAAAGTTAGAGCAGTAGCTCTGATACTATATTAGAAATACTGAATGACTGTATTGTATTTTTCCACTAAAGAATATACATGTATGTCTTTTATATAGGAGGCATAGGAGTGCAGTATAAGTAAAGTGTAGTACAAGAATGTGTGCTATACAAGTAATTTAGTTGGGCCTAAAGCCCATAACACTATACACGTTAACAAATCTCTTGCTGACAATAATTATAAAAAAAAAAACAACAACAACAACAACAACAACTAGGATTGCGTTCTTGGTTTTCTTGTTTTTCTATAAAAAAAAAAAAAAAAAATTCACTAATGACCTGTTTGGTAGAGTGGTTTAAACCTACTTTACCAAATTTTAAACAACTTTATACACTTTTTTACATACTTTTTTTCCCACATGTATTTTAAAAAACTACAAACAACCAACTCAAACTCCTCTACCAAAGAGACTAATGAGGAAACTTCCTTTTATTTACCCAAAATTCTCCAACATACATACCCCACCCCCATCAGGTTAGTGGAAAGAGAACTATATAACGTCACCACGAAATTACTTGCTACTCTCGTCTTCTTGTTCTTGGTAGGTGGGAAAAAGAGAAAAAGGGGAAGATGCATGCGCTAAAGATAGTGGGGGAATCAATGACTTGCTGCAAGTCTTGCATATATAGCGTTAAAGACTGTAAAAGTCAAGGGTACAAGCACTCAAATAAAGCCTGTAAAAGAAAAAGAAAAAGAAAAAAAAAAAAAAAAAGAAGAAGAAGATGCAGACATACTTGTAAGAAGTTGAAGTTAAAATAGTATGAAATATAACTGAAGAAAACTTCAAATCTTGTGGGACGAAGAATTGCCTATCAGAAAAACCCACATAAATTATGTTCATAATTTCCTTCAGCGCTTTCATTAAACACAGTGTTTTAACACTTGTGAGTTACTCAAATATGCATTTATAAGCATGACATCATTAGCTACACAATATTTATATAATTGGTATATTTTGTGGTTTGTATAGTTCGAATCCTATCTCTAATAGTCTGTTTTGAAATTGAAACTGAAACTGAATTTTTTTTTGAAAGTACTATAAACAAAGTTAAGAGCTAACTGAAATAAGACAAGAGACCTACGAATAATTTTAAAATATGCAATAAAACTCATAAATAATAATAAATAAATAATTCTGTCGTTTTAAGCTAATACCAATTGCAACCTAACTTTCCCTCCCCATTATCAAAATCAACTTATAATAAAAATATTTAAGCAAACTGGAAAACTTGGCACAATTGGGTTATTAAAAAAATTTAATTAAATTTTTGCCACCTGTGTTCAGATTGTCCTCCTTTGGTTGACTGTAGTTGTGTGACTGGCTGTACTAGTATCAAGTCTACATTTTATGTCTTGGGTTACGTTAGATCAATTGGTAATTCTTTTGTGATTAAATAAAAAATTTAGATTTAAATTTTATTTACACTAAAAATAAAATTCAATTTTTATCTATGTTTGGTGATTAAAAAAAATTATTATTAAAAAAAACCTTCTCCTCTCTTCCGTGTATGTTAAAAATATTTAGTATTCTAAAAAAAAACCTCTTATCATATAAAAAAAGAAAAAAAAAATAATTGTATTTACCATTAACACTAAAGCAATTTATGCAGCTCATTCCATTTCCATAGATAAATTGTTCGTACTTTATGCTTTATAGCTAAGCTCCATATAATGAGATCTTCATGAACTCCCTCATTGCATTCTATCCGACTATATTTGTCATATATTCACTAAGTTTATTTAAAGCAAGTCTAACTTTTTTCCATTAGAAATATTCTTATAGTCAAATTAATAATCTAAATCAAGTAATCAATTAATCAAGAAATCTTCTCTATAAAAATAAAGATTAAAAGTTACCATTCTTTTATAAGACTTATAAAAACCTCACTTACTAGTAGGTTGCTCATGAGTTACGTGGAAACGACATTTATCCTTATTTTTTTTATGCTCCAACAGTACTATTTTAATAAAGATATTTGCAAGTGCTGGCTCTATGTCATGTAATACTTGCTAAGTGTCACATTGATCATGATAGTGAATAATTTTCATCATTAGAATTGCTACCATCTCATATGTTATCCACTAAACTAAGATAAGTTAAGGTTTTGATACCAATTGATGTTGTGAGTGTGGAAGTTATAGAAAACATAACACAGTCTTTTTTTTTTTTTTTTTAATCCAGTTCATCAGAAAATAATAGTGAAAAACTCTAATTTTTATTAAATTAAATCTAAATTGTTAAAAGACGTTTAGAATAAACTTGAAGACTTATTTAAAAACTTAGTAAAACTTGATAAACAAAAATATATTTTAAAATAAGTTTTAATTAGTATTTTACCATGATAGAAATAGTTTAACTCTAAACTAAAAATAACAAAAATGATATAAAAAATACTAAATTATAAAAATTAAATCGTAAATTCTGTGATATAAATATACCAAGATCACATGTATTTTGTTTTCTTTTAAAAACGACGGTGGACGTGGCTTTCAAGAAAGAAAAAGACTCGTTTATTTATTGTTCTACTTTGTCAGTACGTTCACTTCTTAGTTCTTTCACAAAGAAAAAAAATAAAACTTTCATGGTACTTTCTTGTTTTTCATGTGTTGACAAATTGACTTGGACTTGTACGGTAAGTAATCAAGCTTTTTCAGCCACACATTTCACATCGAAAAAACACAACAAACTAAAAAAAAAAAAAGGGTGCGTACTAGATAAAGCTGGTTCACATATCACAATTCACACTTCATTTTACACGAATAAAGCAATCAGCCAATGACAATTGACTAAACACTGGTTTGAACTCTGAAGTTAAAGTTGGCTAGGCTTGACTACGACATTGAATTGTCGTTGAAGGCATTGAGTTTTTAGAGGAGAAAATATCTAGGGGCTTTTCGGGAAAGTGCATGGAAAGGGGTTAACTTATTCACGAGTATCCAAAAGCCATGATTATTCGACTAATTTTTAGGTGTAAATGTACTTTTAGCTTTTATATTTTGATATTTTTTTTTTTTAATTTTTATATTTTATTTTTATCACTCTTAGTTCCTAAATCAATTAGCGTATGTTATTTTCATTAGTCAACTGACGGAAATAGCTGAGATGGTAGTCAGAGACATTAAAATATTATTAAAAATGTCACATTAGTATTTATTTTTTTAAAAAAAATTTGTCAATTTTAATTAAATAAAAAACGAAAATAAAACAAAAAATCACTAAAATTAAGATTAAAAAGTATCTTTACTCTCTTTGGTGTTTTCTCTACCATCTCATTTTCTTAAATTAGTTTTGCTTCTCTCTCTCTCTCTCTCTCTTTCATTCGTGTCTCACTTTCTCTCAAATTTTCTCATTCTCTTCTCTTTCTCTCTCTCTCTCTCTCTTATTCGTGTTTCTCACTCGTGATAATTGATGGTGCAGTGGCTCGTGGTGGCTGTGGTGGGTTGAGATTGGGGTGGGATGGGTTGAGACCGACTAGGGTGGCTTGAGTCAGGGTGGCTGGAGTTGAGTTTGGAGTGGCTAGGTTTGAGTTTGGGTTGAGGTGGGTGGGTTGTGGGTAGGCGTGGGTTCGTGAGGCCAAACTCCTCTAACCTCTCTCTTCTTTTACTTCTTTCTTTTTCTTTTTTTTCTCATCTCTTTCCCTCACGCTCTCTACTCTCTTCCTCGGTGAAGCTTCTCTCTTCTCAAGATGGGTTTTGGGTGGGTGGGCTTCAGATCGGTGTGGGGTCGTTGGAGTTGTGGGTGGTTGTGGGTAGGTGTGGGTTCGTGGGGGCGGGGGTAGCCATAGGTGGGTGGTTTTGCACACTGTGGGGTTGTGAGTAGCCATGAGTGGGTGGTTTTGCTCACCATGGACGTGGGTAGTCGTGGGGTTGTGGGTCTTGTGCATGTTATGGATTGGTGTTGGCGTTGGTGGGTTGTTGTTGTTGTTGTTGGTGGTGGATGTGGGGTTTCTGTTGTGGGTTGTCGTTGCTGTTGTTGGTTGCAGGTGATGGGTATTTGGCTGTGATTTGTTCTATGGGTTCAGATTTGGTTGGGTTTGGTTTTTGAATTTTAGTTTGGGTTTTGGGGTTTGATTTAATGTTTAAATGGAATTTTAGAGGTGGTGGTGGTTGGGTTGCAATAGTGGGTTGGGTTTTTTCTTCTTGTTTTCATTTATGTCCTAGTGATCTGGGTTTGGGTTCTTGGGTTGCTAGGTTTTTGTTCTTGTGATGGGTTTGAGTTCTTGGTTGCTGGATTTGATTTGAGAAGAATATGAAAAACAAGTTGTAAAATGAAGAACAATTTGAAGAACATGATGAACAATCTTAATTAATGTGAATTTTAGTTTTTAATTCTATTTTTATTTTTATTATTTAGTTAAAATTAATAAATTAATTTTTAAAATTTATATGCTGATGTGTCATTGGTGACATGACATTTTTTATAATTTTTTAATTCCTCCGGCAGCCACCTCAGTAATTTCTGTCAATTGACTGACGGAAAGGATAAAAATAACACGCATTAATTGGTTTAGGGACTAAAAGTGGTAAAATTAAAATGTAAGTCTAAATAGAAAAACGTCAAAATGTAGGGACTAAAAGTACATTTAGAGGAAAAAATATCTAAGGGCTTTTCAGGAAAGTGCATGGAAGGGGGTTAACTTATTCACGAATATCTAAAAGCCATGATTATTTGACTAATTTTTAATAATAAATATTAATTATTATCCTATTCATATTTTAGAATGATTGTATAGGGTATTGGCTTAAAAGCTAGTCTTTTTTACTATTTAATTTATTTTTACTGCTATTCAGTTTATTTTTACTATTATTCATTGATCTTATTACACTTTTTAGTACTATTTATAGGTCACACTATATTATTTCGGCTACCTTTTAGCTTTATTTATAGTACTTTCAGTATAAAAAAAAATAGTTTCAACTAAATAAGCTGTTCCCAAACGGACGTTAAATTAATTGAAAAATCAAAGCATACTTTACATGATTCTAGTGCGCTCACTTAGAGCACTTGTAGCAGTGGAGCTAAAAAGCTATATAGTTATTTTAGCTCCACCAAAACACAAAAAACCATCATCCAGCAATAGAGCTATAACTATTTTTTTTAGCTTCATTGCATTATGCACATCTATCTATAGATGTGCACTATAGCTTAGAGCTATAAAAAAAAAAAAAAAAATTATTCCCTACTCGGTTGTGTGTGTGGCTGTGATGGTTGTGTGTAGCGGATATATTATTTTATTGTAGTAGATATCTTATTTTATTGTGATGTTTATATTATTTTATTATGTTGAAAGCTAAAATAGATTCATTGCTGCAACATGTGTGTAGGTAAAATAGATAAAGTAACTTTTTGTAGTGCCAAATAACTAAATTTTTTGCTTCACTACTATGGATGCTCTTATAAGCTATAGTTTCACAAGTTATGCATAGTGAAAAATTATTACGAAAAAACACTAGTTTAGACCCTAATTACCACTAATTACCAATTACCTTTGAAACGAAAAAAGAAAGGTTGTAAATGACAAAAAGAATTGGGAAGAAGGGACTTAATATCGTATCAGAGGTCATTTTAATTTGATAAAACAAAAAAAACAAAATATTTCGATACTAATTAATTCCGGTGTATCATTTCGGAATTATTACTAATTTTATGTAATAAAGGAGAGCATGCATTATACTACTACATTATAAGGCTCTTGACTTTTACATGGTGACTTTTTATTTATTTATTAAATGGCTAATTATCATGATTGCTTACTCTAGCTTAATCAAAATTTTTGAATTCCAATCACAATTTTTAATGAGACAAAAATTTCCCTCTCTTTCACATTGTATCTCCCACCAATTTCTCACTTTTTCAATATATTTTTTTTATTTCACTTTGCATCACTACTTTACCAACATAAAAATTAAAAAATAAAGGGAAATGTTAACAGATTCTCTAAGGGTATTGGTTAGTGAATCATTTTAGAAAAGTTTTTATAAGAAAAAAAAAATAATTAATATTTTGACAGCTTTTTCTGTTTTCCATAAAAGTGATGTCAAATATTTTCTAAAATAGTTTGTTAACAATTGCCCTAAAGATATCATTTACACGACCCAAAAATAAAAAAATAAAACAATAGAAAATACTTGGGAAGGATTTGGGAAAGACTAATCATTATAGTTACTAAAATATTATAAATTATTTAGCAACACATGCAATACACGAGAAATATAACATAATTTTTTTTTTTAAATTTGAAATTTGATAATTATGGTAGTTATTAATAGAAATTTATTATGATTATGTTTGTACGTGGAACTTTATATTCTAGCATGAGGCATTCATTAAAATTGTGTTTGCATAAAGAATTTATATTCTACTATTTAAAGAAAGCATGAAATACTAAGATTATAATGGAATATTTAAATAAAGAATAAAATTTAAATTCAATTAAAAAAATATATATAACAATAATGACTGGTAAATTGTGAGGTCTTAAAAGTTTATGTGGCATAATAATATTATAAAGTTAACCAAAAGTCAAATAGCTTCCACTTATATATTTTGTAGATAGATTATAGATAATGTAAAATTATTAAAAAAATATAGTTTATTTTTGGGTAAAATACTATTTTGGTTCTTAAACTTTACCAAAAGTTTGTTTTTTGTCCATAAACTTTAAAAAGTTCTTTTTTTTATCCCTAAACTTTGTAAAGATTTTTTTTTAAATAGTTTAGAGACAAAAATAGGGATGAAAAATAAAAATAATTTTTTTTAATAGTTTAGTAAGGGAAAATAAATAAATTTTTGATAAAGTTTATGGACCAAAATAGTATTTTACCCTTTATTTTTTAATATTCAACTTTTATTATATAATATATACCTTTAGTTATTTTTTTTGTTTATATAAATTTAGTTCAGTTTTCACAGATCCTTATACAAGATTATACAAGACTATTTTTTTCCCTAGACCCATTTAAATATTTCTTTTTATCAATTTTCTCTTTTTAGTTTATTTATTCTTTAATGAGTAGGATAATTAATTTCATTCTAAGATTAAGAAAAAGTAAATACCACCACCAGTTCATCACAATTAGAAAGAACAGTACATCACCCTCAAACATTTTTTTTTCCCTTTATAGCATTGATGGGAACTTTTTTTTTTTTTTTTTTTTAATGTAAACGGTAGAAAGAGTTTATAAGCAGTATGAAAATGTCCATAATATATTAATTACGTGAAAATACCATTTTAGCCACTAAAGTTTGGGGTTATTGTCATTTTTTTTTCATGAGAGTTATTGTCAATTTGGTTCCCTACATTTTGTTATTGCCAATTTGGTAGTTGTTGTTTTCAATTTTAAATCAGTTTTTCTTAATGAGTTGTTGGTAAAGATTAATTTCCTACAACTTAAAAATAATATAAATTAAATTGACGATAATATATATATATATATATATATATATATATATATATATATATATATATATATATATATATATGTAGAGAGAGAGAGAGTAAATGTACAGGAAACTACTTGAAAGGACTCCCACAATACAAATGTTCCAATAACTCTTCTCTTTATATATATATATATATATATATAAATTTTTGGAATGAAATCTGACATGTAGTTAACAATTCCAAGAAACTGTTGGATCTGTTTGGTGCTGGTGAGTGTATCTGGAAATTCACTGAGAGAGACCGCTATGTGAGGCTGCAGAGTGTACTTTCCATCTGAAATGTTTACTCCCAAGAAATCAATAGAGGATACTCCTATGACCATTTTCTTTTCTGAAAGCATTATCCCCTGAGCTTTTACTAAATTGTAGAATTCAGTAAGCAAATTTTCATGGGATTCTGCATCTTTTGAGAATAGGAGGATATCATCTACATAGATCAATGCATTTGACAACAGTAGTTGAAACAGAGTTACCATTGCTTTTTGGAACTGGGATGGAGCATTTTTTAAGCCGAAAGGCATTACCGTCCATTGATAATGGTGGTTTGGAATGCAAAATGCTGTCTTGTATCTTTCTTCTGGATGGATTCCTAATTGCCAAAATCCTGCTTTGAGATCAAACTTTGAAAATACTTTGGCATTGGAAAGATGCTGGAAGAGAGCACTTTTGTTTGGCAGTGGAAACTTGTCATCAGTAAGGAAATGATTAAGATCTTGGTAATTGATTACCAATCTGAGCTTTTCTCGAACTTGTTCTGCATGCTTGTTAATATAGAAGGCTTCACATGCCCATGGAGAAGTTGTGGGTTCAATGAGGTTTTCTGAAAGAAGGGTAGCTAACTCCTACTTAGCTAGGGACAAGTGTTCTGGGTTCATACCTCTATGACTAGCTTTTGTAGGGTTAACATTTTCATTCTTTTTGAAGGGGAGGGTTATGAAAAAGGCTGGGTTTTTCCACAAAGGATTTGGGTTTTTGAGGAGGAATTCTGAGTGGGTGGCTGCACAACATTCATTGATAATCTGGGCTTTTAAAGAGTCAAAAGGGTTTATTGAGAAAAAATGTGGTACCTGGGTCCATGTGAGAAGGTGTTGTTTATGTAAGAGGCCTTTTGAGGACCATCTGAGGCTGGGTATCTAGTGAAGGAGGTCAAATCCTATGAGGAGGTCTCTGTCTGTGAGGGGGGATCCAAGAACTTGGTAAGGGTTGGGAATATTCTAATGTGAATGAGTTTGCTTTTCTAGGTAATCAGGAATGTTTCTCCATTGGCTGCTCTGAACATCTGATGATGGGGTAACCAAAAATCTTCGGGTAAAATCTTAGGGTGAAGGATTGTTGCTGCTGCTCCTGTATCAAACAAAGCTATTACTGGGATGGGTCTGGAATAGGTATCAAGGAGGATGTGAACTTGGGCTATTGGTGTGGGCCAATTATTGGGGCTATAAGAGGCTGAGATGTGTATATGGTTTGGATTTCTGGATCTGAATCATATGTAATGTTTGAATCTGACTCATCTTCTGAGATTGAATAAGCCATGACTACCAAGGCTTGGGGAGTATAATCGTTATCAAGGGAAAATAGTGATTCAACATCTGAAAATGGAGTATCATCTGCATGAATCTGGGCTTGCTCCAAAAGCTTTGCTGTTTTTTCTCTTTTTGGACAATTTTTTGCAAAATGACCAGGCTTTCTATATACAAAACAAACTTTTGGAGTTTTGCCTTTGAACTGCTTTCTTCTGAGAAACTTCCATTTCTTTTTTCTGAAAAATTTCTTCTTTGGATGAGAATGTTTGTTCTTCCAAGAGTACTTCTTGTAATGATCTCTTCTCTTTGTTGGACAAGAACATGTTTTGTCATAACACTTGATCTGCAAATCTTTCCTTTTACAATTGTCTTTAAGCTTGCTGTGGATCTTGTCAATCTCTGAAAGAAACTTTCTTTGATTGCAAAGTTTTTCCAAAGCAATAAGGACATGGTGATAAATCTCACCTAAAGAGGCTTGCTGCAAAGTGATTTTTTGAAAATTCATCATACGAAGAGTCTCATCACCAAGTAGTTCTGGGAATGAATTCAAGAAAGTGTGCTTGGAATTCACATCATCCATGCCATTAAAGGCGTAGTATCTGCTGGACATTCTGTCAAAATGTTTCTCCAAATCTTTCCTTTCAAAAGAACAACATTTCATCAGTAGGAATTCATCTCTCGCTATTTCAGTGTAATGGGCTAATGAACCAAGAAATTCATTACAGAGGATCGTGAAAAAATCCTCGAGTGTGTTACACTGGGCTGCTTGTTTTTGCCTATATTCTCCAAGGTTAATCCACCATTGTCTCAGTCTACCTGTGAGTCTTGCTACAAATTTGACAATAATCTGGGCAACTGTATTGTTTGGGGCTTGAAGTTTTGCTGTACACCATGAATACATGTTGAAAATCTCATCATGCCATTTTGAAGGAGGATTGTTATCAAGGGTAAACAAGTGCTTTGAATCTGTGGTTGATGAGTAGGTTAATTTTGAAGTTCTCTTTATAACCCGGTCAATCGGTCATCATGCTCGTTGGCCCGCATGCACGAAAGTCCCTAATTCTAAGCCAAGTTCACACTGCAGTCTGTAGGTTGTTGTGCTGCGTTCTAAGCCAAGTGCAAGCCTTCGATATCTTTTTTTTTTTTTTTCCTAAAGAAAATAGCACTAATTTAAAAAGTCCAAAAATACAATAAAATGTGACAATTTTTTTACAATATTATTTGTTTTTAATTGCAGTCAATTTTAGGGTCCATTTGGATTGAACTTATTGCTGAACTGAAAACTGAAATTACTGTAACAAAATAATTTTAAAAAGTGTGAATAGTGCTGCAAGACCCATTTTTAATAAAAGTACATAAACAGTATTGTGAATAGTATCGTGAACAGTGTCCGTCAGTGATGAACAATATTTTTGTTCCTTAAAAGCTGAAAAACTGCTTTGAAAAAAAAAAAAAGTGCTGAAACGTGAACGGGAAAACGTAGACGCAGATAATTTGTATCCAAACAGATACTTAGGCTGAGTTTGGATAGTTGAACGCACTTTTTTTTTTTTTTTTCTGTCACGTTTTAGAAAAGCAGGAAACAAAATGCACAACGCACATTGTGTGCATACTGTGCACGCACTGTTTACATACTTTTCCAGTAATTTTTTATTAAAAATAGATCCAATATAATTCACTTATTTATAAATTATTTTATTATATTTTTAGTTTTCAATTTTCAATTTAATACTTCAACTGTTTTGAAATTTTTGTGATAATTTATTGTGTCCTAGTCCAGTTGTAATTTTCATTTTGTAAATTTCCTTGTATGGACACGTATTCCACTCTACCTTTTACTTTTATTTATTTTTTATTTTTTTATTTTTTTCTTAACCACACGTTTCCTTTCGACCTTATCTTCTTCCCCCTTTATATTCTCCCATCCTTATCTTCTTTCTCTCGCTTCTCATCTTCTTTCGCTTCTCATCTTCTCTAATAGAGCTAGATTTACGTTCCTTGCCATAGGGCATTCTACTTACAGAAAGTAAGATCTCATAAAGCCCCGATAACTCTCTTTCAAGGTTTCCATTTTCTTTGTTCTGCAACTTTCTTTGTAACTTTTCCACAAAAAAGCTAGTTACTAAGTTTCCAATGGCTTTCACTAGCTCCGAAACACCCTCTTTACTTGGTTCGAACTACGTTGTTTTTCTCGGTTTTCGGGGTGAGGACACCCGCCATAGCTTTACGTACCATTTATACGAGGCATTTAGATTGAGAGGCATTGAAGCCTTTAGAGACAGCAAAAAACTCCAACTAGGAAAAGAAATTGCTTCGAGCTCATACAAGCAATAGAAAAATCCCGCATGCAATCGTTGTTTTCTCAAAAAATATGCCGATTCCAAGTGGTGCTTGGATGAACTTGCTAAAATTGTTGAATGCAAAAAAAATAAGGGACTTACAGTGGTGCCCGTCTTTTACCACGTAGATCCCTCCGACGTACGGAAGCAGACTGGGCCATTTGAAGAAGCCTTTGACAGGCATCAGAAAAATGAAAAAATCGACAGAGAGGAGATCCGGAAATGGAAGGATGCTATGAGAGAAGTGGGGTATCTATCCGGCGAGTACATACTTCCGCATCAAAGGTAAAATCATGGTTTTTTTAGTAGCGTTTTTTACTCTTACACGCGTTTAAAGCATTAGCATTAACTTGTTTAAAAGTTATGTCTATTTTAGAATAAAAATTTCCCTATTTGTCTTATTTATTCACTTTTTAAAATTTTTAATTTCAAATTATCTATTTTATAAAATATTTCATTTAAAATTCTAATTTTTGTTAATTTTTTCTCTTTCTTTCGCGTTCAAAAACCATCATTACCTTTTTTTTTTTTTTCCTTTTTTTTTTCTTTCATTTTATAAATAAATAAAAAATTAAATACAAAATAAATAATATCAGAATAAATTTTCATGGTAACTATAATAACTATGTATTTTTATAGGACTTTACATTACTTTTATGATGGTAAATTTTAGACTTAATTAACTAAAATGTAGTTCTTTTCCTATTATACAAACAACTAAAATGGTGACTCTAAGTCATTTCAAGCAAAATCGTACTATTTCAAGCGTGTATGACAACTTTTATTCTTTTTCTTTTACTTTATCTGCAATTTATGTTTCTTTTACCACCCAGTCAAAAAAGCTGTCTCCTTGGGAATTTTTTTTTTTAAATGGAAGAAAACTTCAAACATAAAGAATGAAAAAAAATATATAATAAAAGTAAGACTAGGTGTGTGGGGAGTAAAAATATCTTAATAGGGATATGGGCCATTGGGCCTTGCTAAGGAAGGCCGACCTACTCTTGAGTTTAGGGCTTGTTGATAGTTTAGGTCGGCCCATACGCCGAGGATCCGAGGACCTAGCTGAGGATGTTTTTCCCCTCGGACTGACATCAGAGAATCTGAGACTTCATGGTAAAGGTTAGGGAATGACACGGTCAAGACCAATGGTTAAGGGGGGTGAACCCCAGAATGTCCCAGAAGCACCGGTGTTGAAGAAATGTCAAAAATAAAGGCTGCTACCTCCACATTAAAGACCCTGCACCTACCACCCTGGCCGCATTAATGGGGAGGTGACACTTGAACAGTGGAAGGGAAACTTCTAGTTACTGTTCAAAGGCACTAGGAAAAGAAATATCTAGGTTAAGGGAGGAATTGGGGCAACACGTGTATAAAGTACTAAAAAGAAGGGTATTTAAAGGGGGATCTGGAACAGAAATAGGGACGGAACGTTTTGTAACCTAAAAAGACAGGAGACTAAGGGTGAGATATAATATAAGAACAGCTCTCGGCTTACGTCCGAGGAGGCCCAGTTACAATATTCCTTGTTGTTTTCAATTACTTGCAATCCTTAGTTTGTCATTTAATCCTCATATACTTCTAACCTGGGTTTCAAGCCCACACTCTACAAATTCTTATTGTTTAAGGCTCATTGGGCCTGAGCCCATAACTGTTCTTGGGTCCAGGTGCAACTGTGCACTTACAATTGGCGCCGTCTGTGGGAACCTAGCCTAGGAGTAGTAGGGATATTATGGCAGGCTTAGGCTCTCACCATGCAGAGTCACAAGGATCACAACCAGAAGATCATTTCGAACGTCTTGAACATCGTAGGGATCACGAAGGAAGCGTCCATACAGAATATCCAGGGGCTAGCCATACTCATGAGGGGGGTAGCACTACCCACGATGAGGGCTCTAGATCCATGCAGAAGGAAATTAATCGTTTGAAGAGGAAGTTACGCCGTGCTAAACGTAAGGTTTCCCCGTCCTCATCTAGTTCTTCCTCAGAGAAGGATAAGGGACATGGCTACAGTTCAAGGTCATATTCCCCCACCAGTGCAACATCCTCTGGTGAGGAGAACGACCAGCCAACCCGCAGACATAAGAAGCTTCGTCCTAGGGGCTTAGGCAACGATACCATGAGTAGGGCGTTGCATCAACTCTCTAAATCTCCGTTCTCACGGAGGATTGAGAGGGGGAGGCTTCCCAGGAGGTTCACTCAGCCCACGTTTACCATCTATAATGGCCGGACTGATCCGGTGGAGCACGTGAGTCATTTCAACCAAAGGATGGCAGTGCACTCTCACAACGAGACTCTGATGTGTAAAGTCTTCCCCTCCAGTTTGGGACCTGTGGCTATGAGATGGTTTAACGGTCTCAAATCGGGGTCTGTGGGCTCGTTTGGAGAGCTAACTAGGGCGTTTGCTTCTCGGTTCATTACTTGTAGCAGAGTCCCTCGGCCACTGGACTCATTGCTATCCATGGTCATGAAGGAAGGGGAGACACTGAAAGCGTACTCCGACAGATATTGGGAGATGTTTAATGAAATAGACGGCGACTTTGATGAGGTGGCGCTTAATACCTTTAAAGTAGGCCTCCCTACTGATCACGACCTAAGAAAGTCTTTGACGAAAAAGCCCGTCCGCAGCGTACGTCGTCTTATGGATCGTATTGATGAATATAAAAGGGTAGAGGAAGACCAGCAACAGGGAAAAGGAAAGGAGAAGGTTATCCCGCAAGAGAGAAGGGATTTCAGGTCGGATAGATATCACAACAACAAGCCGAGGAGGGATTATTTCGGACAATCCGGCTCAGCAGCACCCCAGGCTGTAAATACTGTGTTCCGAGAACCAGTGCATCAGTTATTAGAAAAAGTTCGTAAAGAGCCCTTCTTCAGATGGCCCGGCAAGATGGCAGGAGACCCTGCGAGAAGAAATCAGAACCTTTTCTGTCAATACCATCAGGATGTGGGCCACACTACTGAGAACTGTCGGACCCTGTGGAACCACCTAGAGCAGCTCGTCGGTGAGGGAAAGTTGAAGCAGCATTTGTGTCAGCCCACTGGGCAGGTCAGTCAAGTTGGATCAAACAACCAAAGGAACAGTTCATCTCGGCCAGCATTGGGAACAATTAATGTTATCTTCGCCGCACCTGGAAGGACCGGCTCAGGTCCCTCTAGGGTCATGGCGGTTTCCCATCCGCAGGCCGAGGATGTGGGTGGTAGGCCGAAGCGATTAAAGAGCACTTTACCTGTCTTGGGTTTCTCCGAGGAGGATAAAATAGGGACTATCCAGCCCCATGACGATGCTCTTGTGGTTACCCTCAGAATAGGGAATTATGACGTAAAGAGGGTGATGATCGATCAGGGCAGCGGTGCGGATATCATGTACCCTGATCTATTTAAGGGGTTAAGGTTGGAGTTGGAAGATTTAACTCCTTATGACTCACCTCTTATTAGCTTTGAAGGGAGAGCCGTTGTGCCAAAAGGACAGATCCGTTTACCCGTTCAATCCGGCACAGAAACGGTTGACGTAGATTTCATTGTGGTTGACGCGTACTCTCCATATACAGCCATCCTCGCTAGGCCATGGCTGCATGCCCTGGGAGCCGTCTCCTCTACCTTGCACGTTAAGGTTAAATTCCCCTCGGGGGAACATGTTGAGGAAATCCTCGGCAGCCAGGTAGTGGCCAGACAATGCATCTCGGCAGCAGTACTTCGTCAGTCTGAAGTTGAGTTATCAACCTTGCCCATCCAGGAGTCATAGCAATTAACAGCTCCGGAGGCACCTGGAGCGATGACAGAAGATGGGGCTGTTTGCGAGGGGTTAGAGAAATTTGTGATAGCAGATGATCCAGAGAGGTTCTTCCAAGTTGGCATACTTTTGCCATACCAAGAGAAGATGGAGTTGTTGGAATTCCTGAAGGACAATGTAGATGTCTTTGCGTGGGACCCTTATGAGGCTCCAGGCGTAGATCCAAGCTTTATTTGTCATCATTTAAACGTCAATCCGGCCATCGTTCCGAGGAGGCAGCCACCTCGGCGATCTTCCCGAGAGCATTCTGAGGCTGTGAAGGAAGAGGTTCTTAAACTCAAAAGGGCGGGGGCTATCAAAGAAGTTTTCTATCCTGAATGGTTGGCTCATACTGTTGTCGTTAAGAAGAAAAACGGCAAGTGGAGAGTATGTGTGGACTTTACTGACCTGAACAAGGCCTGTCCTAAGGATTCTTTCCCAATGCCACGGATTGATCAACTGGTAGATGCTACTGTCGGACATCCTCGGATGAGTTTCTTGGACGCCTTTCAGGGTTACCACCAAATTCCCTTGGCGTTGGAGGATCAGGAGAAGACTGCTTTCATTACTCCAACGGGGAACTATCATTATAAGGTCATGCCATTTGGGTTGAAAAATGCTGGGGCTACTTATCAAAGAATGATGACCCGAATGTTTGAACAGCAACTGGGGGAAACCATAGAAGTATACGTGGATGATATGGTGGTAAAGAGTAAGACGGTACCTTCGCACATGACAGATTTGGCCGACACCTTCCAGATGCTGAGGAAGTATAAGTTGCGCCTTAACGCCTCCAAGTGTTCTTTCGGCGTGGGATCTGGAAAGTTCTTAGGATATATGATCACTCATAGGGGCATAGAGGTGAACCCAGTGCAGGTTAAGGCTATTCAAAATTTGCAGCCGCCTCGGAACCCCAAGGAGATTCAGAAATTGACCGGAATGATTGCTGCGTTGAACAGATTTATTTCTCGGTCAGCCGACCGGTGCCGTCCTTTCTTTCAGTTGTTGAACAAGTGGAAAGGGTTCCAATGGACCGAGGATTGTGAGTCAGCTTTCCAACAGCTTAAGCAATATCTATCTCGGCCACCCATTCTATCTCGCCCTGATGTGGACGAGGTGTTATTCGCTTATCTAGCTGTGGCCATTCATGCGGTGAGTCTAGTCCTTATAAGGAATGAAAATGGAGTGCAAAGGCCGATCTACTATGTTAGTAAGTCCTTGAATGAAGCCGAGGTGCGCTATTTGCCCTTGGAGAAAGCACTTCTGGCTGTAGTCCACGCTACGCGCAAACTTCCTCATTATTTCCAATCTCATACGGTGGTTGTTTTGACCCAGTTGCCGCTCAAGGCTGTGTTGCGTAGTGCTGATTATTCTGGCAGAGTGGCAAAATGGGGAACCATTTTGGGAGCCTTTGATGTTAAGTACAAGCCTCGCACCTCGGTGAAAGGTCGTGTCCTCGCTGATTTGGTGGCGAGTTTGCCGAACCATTGTTAGAAGAAACTTCGCAGGGAGCGCACATGGGTGAAAAATCAGTTGGTGTGATCACAGCCGTATCGCCCTCGGCTTGGAAAGTTTATGTGGATGGGGCTGCTAATCATAAAGGGTCTGGCGTCGGACTTGTTCTAATGTCCCCTGAAGGAATTGTCTTTGAAAAATCTTTGAGATTGGCTTTCTCGGCTACTAATAATGAGGCTGAGTATGAAGCAGTCTTGGTAGGCATGCGAATGGTACATAAGATGGGTGGCAAAGAAATCCATGTGTTCTCGGACTCTCAATTAGTGGTCGGCCAAGTTATGGGGACCATGGAGGCTAGAGACCCCAGAATGCAAGAATATTTGGCCCAGGTTAAACGTCAGCGAGCTGAATTCGACTCATTTGCCTTGGCTCATGTCACTAGGAGTGGAAACACTCATGCAGATTCTTTGGCTACATTGGCCACCTCCTTGGCTCAAGGTCTACCAAGGGTGATTCTCGTTGAGGATCTGGTAGAACCTTCTTTTATAGCTGCTAACGCACCTCGCATCCATCTAGTAAGGCCTGGTCCTAGTTGGATGGATTCGATCATATCTTTTCTCAAAAATGACATCCTTCCCGAAGACAAAGTTGAAGCAGAAAAGGTACGTCGAAAGGTGCCACGTTTCTGGTTGTCCGAGGACCAGAAACTATACAAACGATCCTTTTCGGGACCGTATTTGTTGTGTGTACACCCTGAATCAACAGAATCATTACTGGAGGAGTTGCATGAGGGAATTTGTGGAAGCCACACTGGAGGAAGGTCCTTAGCCCATAGAGCTCTGACTCAGGGTTATTGGTGGCCCAATATGCAGAGGAGGCTCGGGACTATGCCGTAAAGTGTGATCGGTGTCAGAGGTTCGCCCCTAATATCCACCAACCTGGAGGGGTTCTTAATCCTCTCTCCAGCCCTTGGCCTTTCGCGCAATGGGGCTTGGACATTGTAGGGCCCTTTCCGAGAGCTGCTGGAAACAAAAGATGGTTGCTCGTGGGAACAGACTACTTTACTAAGTGGATCGAGGCTGAGCCTTTAGCCAATATCCGAGATGTTGATTCCAAGAAATTTATCTGGAAAAATATTGTTACTAGATTCGGTATACCACATACACTCGTCTCGGACAATGGCGTTCAATTTGACAGCAAGGCCTTTAGGCAATACTGCGGTGAGATGGGTATTATAAATAGATATTCTACTCCAGCTTATCCTCAAGGAAATGGGCAGGCCGAGGCCGTTAACAAGGTCATAGTCAACGGGCTTAAGAAGAGGTTAGACGATGCGAAAGGCAGGTGGGTAGAAGAGCTCCCTCATGTCCTGTGGACGTATCGGACCACACCGCGGAGGTCCACTGGAGAAACTCCATTCTCTATGACTTATGGAGCCGAGGCGGTGATACCACTGGAATCCGGTTTTCCTACTCTAAAGACAAGTTCTTTTAGTCCAGAGAAAAACGAGGAACTTCTAGAGAAAGATCTCGATTTACTTGAGGAACGGCGTGAGGTAGCTATGGTCCAATTGGCGTATTATCAGCAGAAGCTAAAACGAGGGTATGATGCCCACGTGAAGCTAAGGCCACTTGCACCTGGTGATCTTGTATTAAGGAAAGTTGTAGGCACTTCTAGGAACCCAGCATGGGGTAAGCTAGGACCTAACTGGGAAGGCCCCTATCGCATTGTTTCAATAGCAGGCATAGGGTCGTATAGGCTAGCTGACCTGGATGAACGAGTTGTACCACGCCCTTGGAATGTAAATAATCTTAGAAGGTATTATTATTAATCAAATAAGCTTTTGTCAATTAATATTACAAAGTTATGGCTAGCTCTCGTATTTGAAGTTACAATTTTTAAGAATCAAACAGAAACTTGGTTAAGTGCAGTCCTCGGACCACAAACCTTGTGGAAATTGATGTCTTGTCATTTGTTAAACAGAACCTAAGTTATGCCGGGTCTTCGGACCTCCTACTTTGGGAAAATTAACATTTGAAGTTACAATTTTAATTAATAAAAAAGAAACTTGGTTAAGTGCAGTCCTCGGACCACAAACCTTGTGGAAATTGATGTCTTGTCATTTGTTAAACAGAACCTAAGTTATGCCGGGTCTTCGGACCTCCTACTTTGGGAAAATTAACATTTGAAGTTACAATTTTTAAGAATCAAACAGAAACTTGGTTAAGTGCAGTCCTCGGACCACAAACCTTGTGGAAATTGATGTCTTGTCATTTGTTAAACAGAACCTAAGTTATGCCGGGTCTTCGGACCTCCTACTTTGGGAAAATTAACATTTGAAGTTACAATTTTTAAGAATCAAACAGAAACTTGGTTAAGTGCAGTCCTCGGACCACAAACCTTGTGGAAATTGATGTCTTGTCATTTGTTAAACAGAACCTAAGTTATGCCGGGTCTTCGGACCTCCTACTTTGGGAAAATTAACATTTGAAGTTACAATTTTTAAGAATCAAACTAAACTTGGTTAAGTGCAGTCCTCGGACCACAAACCTTGTGGAAATTGATGTCTTGTCATTTGTTAAACAGAACCTTAGTTATGCCGGGTCTTCGGACCTCCTACTTTGGGAAAATTAACATTTGAAGTTACAATTTTTAAGAATCAAACAGAAACTTGGTTAAGTGCAGTCCTCGGACCACAAACCTTGTGGAAATTGATGTCTTGTCATTTGTTAAACGGAACCTAAGTTATGCCGGGACTTCGGACCTCCTACTTTGGGAAAATTAAAAAATGAAGTTAATATTTTTAAGATTCATAACGTACCTTTGTTAAGTGCAGTCCTCGGACCACAAACCTTGTGGAAATTGATGTCTTGTCATTTGTTAAACAGAACCTAAGTTATGCCGGGTCTTCGGACCTCCTACTTTGGGAAAATTAACATTTGAAGTTACAATTTTTAAGAATCAAACAGAAACTTGGTTAAGTGCAGTCCTCGGACCACAAACCTTGTGGAAGTTGATGTCTTGTCATTTGTTAAACAGAACCTAAGTTATGCCGGGTCTTCGGACCTCCTACTTTGGGAAAATTAACATTTGAAGTTACAATTTTTAAGAATCAAACAGAAACTTGGTTAAGTGCAGTCCTCGGACCACAAACCTTGTGGAAATTGATGTCTTGTCATTTGTTAAACAGAACCTTAGTTATGCCGGATCTTCGGACCTCCTACTTTGGGAAAATTAACATTTGAAGTTACAATTTTTAAGAATCAAACAGAAACTTGGATAAGTGCAGTCCTCGGACCACAAACCTTGTGGAAATTGATGTCTTGTCATTTGTTAAACAGAACCTTAGTTATGCCGGATCTTCGGACCTCCTACTTTGGGCAAATTAACATTTGAAGTTACAATTTTTAAGAATCAAATAGAAACTTGGTAAAGTGCAGTCCTCGGACCATAGACCTTGTGGAGATTGATGTCTTATCATTTACAGTTACAATTTTGAAGAATTAAACGAAAGATTGCTTAAGATTTGTCTTCAGATTATGACTTTGATTAAACTTAACTTCTGATTGTGTCTGGATGTTAATACCTTATTGTTTGTTAACTCGGATCTTAAGTTTTATATCTCTAAGTATTGTGTAAATTTGTGTAAGGAATGGTCCTCGGATCTTACAACCTACTAAAAACAGTGTTGTGCATTATAAGGGTTTAATTGTTATATGAAGTCCTCTTCCCTTTTTTAATCGAGGTATTATTCAAGTGAATTAACCATGTTGCCTTGTATTAAATCTTTAATAATATACGCGTGATTATGTGAAAGTTATGATTATGCAATCCTTGGAGTTAGATTTTGATGCTCTGAGAAACTTCTGATATGACTTAATGGGAAAACTTTTGTAATAAGTACATAAAGAATAAAGAAAAAGCAGACACAATCCAAGTGAAAAGCAAACGAAATTGTTCTTCATTAATCAAGGTGAATATACATTACAATATATAATTCAAAAACAAAAAAAGAATGGAAAAAGAGAAGCCCTAAGCTAAGTCCTAAGCTGTTGGAGGAGGATCTTGCTGAGAGGTACTGGTGCCCTCGGTCTTTCTCAACTCCAGCTCAAAAGGAGTCATAACCTGCTTTCCTTTATCCGCTGTCTTTGTTGGAAGGACGTTGGGTTCCACTATCTGGTTCAAGTCCTTCTCTGCATCCGCTCCTCCTTCCTTTTCTTTATTGGAACCAGAAGGTTCTGTAGGATCAGGAATTTGCTGTGGAACCATCGGAGGTAGGACAGGAAGAGTTGTCTCAGGGGTAGGAGTAGCAGCAGGAGCCTCTTCAATCTCCTGTATTTCTAGGGGAAGCCAAACGTTCTCGGACTTCCTCAAATCCGAAGACTGGGGAACTCCTGCTACGTTTAAAGCTTCCCCCCATACTTTTTGACAGTATTCGCGGCATAAAGCCGCGAATTCCTCTGTCAGCTGTTCCTCGGTGGTCGCTACCCCTTCGTCAAAACTTGCCTGTTTGGCAGCTTGAAGAGAGAGTTGGAAGGAGCTGGCTTCTTCCTTCATCAGAGCCAGTTGTTTCTTCAGATCCGAGCACTCCCTTTGGGCTTGGGAGAGCTCTTCATTTCTTTCCTTAAGGAGTTTGCGTTGTCCTTCTATCTGGGTCTTCATGGTCTTCAAGTTTGACTCGACCCCATTCTTCTCTCTCCTCAGCTCTGCTACCTCCGAGGTCAGTTTTTCGTTCTCGGCAAGGGCTGTACCTAAAGTCTTCTCAGTCTCCACCCTAGTTTCGAGCTCAGCCCTGGCCACTTTCCGAGCGTCTTCAATAAACTTTTCAGCTACAAAGACCTCCTGAATAGCCTGTAAAAAAGCATGATGGAGTTAGGAATAACAAAAACTAATTTACTCATAAATAGTGTTAAAAGGAGAAACATTTACCAGTGCTAAGTCTCTTTTTAAAGAGAGGAATAGTTGTGGTTGGCCCATCTTTTCCAAGGTCTCCATGTCCTTGGGCAGCAGAAGAGGGCGTTCTAGGACCTCGGCCAGGTGGTGGGCGTGGCCTTGTTGAACTGCCCTTATACTGGACTGGCAGGAGATAGGAGCGCCGTCCATCCTTAGATCGGGGGACCAGGCGGCTGGTGCTCGGTGCACTACAGCCTCATCCCTGATTTCCCCAAGCTCAGCTGAACGTGCTCTGCCCTTGCACTTGTCCAGCTTCTGCTGCTGGGCCGGTGGGAGTTGTTGGCGTGGTTTCTTGGGGTCTTTAGTGATCGCCCCGTCATTATCCCCCTTCCTCTTCTTCTTGGGATCCTCGGCTGGCAGTTTTGGCTCGGCTAGAGGAGGAGGAGGAGGTAAAGCTGGGGGAACTTGGGACGTCCCCGTCTTCTTCTTCTCTGCAACTTTGGCAGCCCTGTTGGTAAGGAGACCTTCCATTCGTCCCATGTCTTCTTCTACTTCGTCTTCGGGAAGGGTAACTACAAACCCTGCGATTCCAGAGGCCTCGGTGGCTTCTTCCTCCTCGTCGGAAAGTACCACGAACTGGTTTCCGCGAGGTCTCTCAGTGTCTTCGAGATGGAATTGGTCTATCTCGTCGTCAAGAGTGTGTGAAGAAGACACCTCCTCTTCGGAACGACAGCTTGTTTGTGAGTGTATGGCGAGGGGACTGCTGCTATCGGCCGGTTGTACAAAATAGTGTCAGGAGCGTCCGGGAGGTCACGGTCGTCCAAAAAATGGGGCCGAGCTACGTTTATCCTCTTTCGTCTTCGGTCGCCGGCAATAATGGCGTCCTCTATCTCCTGAAAGTCTTTGGAAAGGGGGGTGTATCCTAGAATAAGATGAGCAGCCCGGAGTTGTAGGTCTGCACTAACGAATACCTCGGAGCGAAGTACTCGGTTTAGATCGGCAACGTTACAGTGACTCAGGCGAGGACGCACGTGCTGTTTATCTGCAAAAAAGACATCAAAGTAAACAAACCTGGTCAGATTCACACAAATATTTAACGAATTTAAGTAAATACAAATACGCATTTCTGTGTGTGTGTTGGGAGAAGTTGTGTTGTGGGAAGATTAATCCTATGGTGTCGCACCTGGATCCCCCCACTGAACTGGGCAGTGGAGGCCGTCGTGCCAGTTCCCAGACACGATCAAGTAGTCGTCCTTCATGCCTTTGTTTGATTTGGGCAGACAGGAGATTAGCCTAACGGTGCTAGACCGAGATTTCATATAATAACCTACTTTAGAAAGTTTGTGGGACTCATATAGGAACACGACATCGTGCCATGTGAGGTTTAAACCCATCTGCTCGTTTAGAGCATCTACACTACCTAGAACTCTAAAAACGTTTGGAAGGCATTGATCGGGGCACAACCGGTGGTTGCGAAGATACTCCCTCATTACGGGTTTCATTGGAAGGGTCATCCCACCCTCTATGAAGGCTATCATAGGGATGATAACCTCTTCCTCTTTCCTAGAACCGGCCACGGCTGTTGCCGGGCAATATTCTAGCCCTACGTCGCTGGGAATATGGTATTTGGCTCTAAAGCCTTCCATCCCAGCGGCGGTATCAACTAGACACTTAAACTTACCCATTAGAAAAGAACGAAAGGTTAAACTCTAGAGGGGAGGGTGTTTACGAAGACAGCCGAGGACTGTATCCGAGGAGAAAAGGTCAAGAATAGAGAGAGTAAGAACTTACAAAGTTGAAGGTACGGGTTTCCACGGTTTTCTGTTGATGAAGAATGATTGTTGTTGTTTTGATGGGATTGATCCCTGATGACTTAAATGAAGGCGCAGGTTCCCGAAGCGTCACGACGTGCGAAAGGGCGGCCTCAAAATTATGTCTGTCCCGCCTAAAATTTCGTGGAGTAATGAGAACCGTTGGATGCCCATCTCACCGTTGAACGTGGCAGACAAAGAGTAACTTACAGTAATAAATGCGCGCGCTTTTTAAAATAAAACCGCCAAGTGTCATCTTCTGGGACGCGAAACGATTTCCACACGTGCCGTCATTTATAAAGTGTGCAGAGCAGGTTCTCGTCAGATCAAAACCCTATTTTTCTCCTCGGACGTTGAAAATTAGAGTTTTGAGGGGCTATTGTGGGGAGTAAAAATATCTTAATAGGGATATGGGCCATTGGGCCTTGCTAAGGAAGGCCGACCTACTCTTGAGTTTAGGGCTTGTTGATAGTTTAGGTCGGCCCATACGCCGAGGATCCGAGGACCTAGCTGAGGATGTTTTTCCCCTCGGACTGACATCAGAGAATCTGAGACTTCATGGTAAAGGTTAGGGAATGACACGGTCAAGACCAATGGTTAAGGGGGGTGAACCCCAGAATGTCCCAGAAGCACCGGTGTTGAAGAAATGTCAAAAATAAAGGCTGCTACCTCCACATTAAAGACCCTGCACCTACCACCCTGGCCGCATTAATGGGGAGGTGACACTTGAACAGTGGAAGGGAAACTTCTAGTTACTGTTCAAAGGCACTAGGAAAAGAAATATCTAGGTTAAGGGAGGAATTGGGGCAACACGTGTATAAAGTACTAAAAAGAAGGGTATTTAAAGGGGGATCTGGAACAGAAATAGGGACGGAACGTTTTGTAACCTAAAAAGACAGGAGACTAAGGGTGAGATATAATATAAGAACAGCTCTCGGCTTACGTCCGAGGAGGCCCAGTTACAATATTCCTTGTTGTTTTCAATTACTTGCAATCCTTAGTTTGTCATTTAATCCTCATATACTTCTAACCTGGGTTTCAAGCCCACACTCTACAAATTCTTATTGTTTAAGGCTCATTGGGCCTGAGCCCATAACTGTTCTTGGGTCCAGGTGCAACTGTGCACTTACAAGGTGAATACTCTATATGTTTACATGGAATTTTAGTATCTGGCCCAAATTCTTCTTGGCCCCCTAGAATCTAATTTCGATTCTAAATTGAACTTTCTTTTTAGCTTTCATTTTAATTTAATATACATAATGATTTGGATTTTTATTGAACTTTCACTTTAATATATTATACACATAACTACATTTATAGCGGGGAGGGGCCTAATGATGGTTGTAGTAATTAGACAAATAGGTAATCCTATTTGACATAATTCTTTCTATTAAATAATAAAAAGAATACTCCTTATCTTTAGTCCTTTTTTGAACCGTAAACATACCTACATACATGTTCATGGTGACATATTGAATCACAGGATGGTAGAATCATGATAAAAGGCTCATATTTAATTTTTATTGTGAATTGGATAGAAAAGAAAGTTCACATCTGCCATGTAATACAAGATTTCATACTGAATCATATAATTAATTTTGTGCTTTTAAGACTCTTTTGGAGTAATTTTACTACAGTAGTTTGGGTTGTTGCTTTATCTTAAATTTTAGATAGCTTATATAATCCTCTTCAATTTTCTAGATTTTCTTAGGGGGTTTGAATCCAAGTATGGAGAGAACTAAGCAATTGCATTGAGTTACAAGACTCTTGACATTTCTTTGTTATCAAAATGTTGTGTGGAAAAGAAAAGAAAAGAAGTAGAAATCCTGTGTTTGATTATGTTGACTGAATAGAAAACTATATATTAATTGGCTTAAGACAAAATAGAATCCCAATTTTAGTTTTAACCTACTAAACTTAATGCCATAGATTTAGATTCACAACTTATTGTTCTCTCTTCTTTGTAGGTCTGAGGCAGAATGTATCCAAGACATTGTGGAAGTGATATTAAATAAAGTGAGAAATACATTCTCAGCACATACCACAGAACTAATAGGAATGAAATCCCGAGTTGAGAAATTGAAGTCATACTTAGCTATAGAGTCAAATGATGTTCGCATTATAGGAATTTGGGGGACAGGAGGAATGGGTAAGACAACTCTTGCAAGAGTTGTTTATAGTATGGTTTCCAATCATTTTGAAGCTTGCTGTTTTATTGCTAATATTAGGGAAGAATCTAAAAGATGTGGTTTATGTAAGTTACAAGAAATACTTTTGAAAGAACTTTTGATGCTAAAAAAGTTGAATGTTCAAAATGTCGATGATGGAGTTCAAATGATCAAGAATAGGTTACATAACAAAAAGATTCTTCTTGTTCTTGATGACGTAAATGAATTAGACCAATTGGAGAAGTTATTAGGGGAGCATTGTTGGTTTGGTTCAGGTAGCAGAATTATGATAACAACAAGAGATAGACATTTGTTGGTGTATCATGAAGTAACTGAAATATATGAGGCTGAAGTATTGAATAATGATGAAGCTCTTAAACTTTTTAGTTTGAAAGCTTTTAAAATGGACCATCCAACTGAAGATTATGGAAAGCTATCTCAAGCTTTTGTAGATTATTCTAAGGGGCTTCCTTTGGCCCTTGAAGTTTTGGGTTCTCTCTTGTTCGAAAAAAGCATTGATGAATGGAAAAGTGAATTGGATAGGCTCATGAATGAATTTTTTGACAGAGAAATTCTCAATGTGCTTCAAATAAGTTTTGATGGGCTACAACCAAAAGAGAAGGATATTTTCTTAAATATCGCATGCTTTTTTAATCTCAAGAATAGAGATTATGTCATAAAAATACTAGACTATCTTGAGCTTCATGCTGAAATTGGATTGAGGGTTCTTATTGATAAGTCTCTCATTAAATTGGATAAAAATCAATTGTGTATGCATGATTTGCTACAAAAAATGGGTCGATATATAGTTTGTCAAGAGTGCCAATACCCTGCGGAACGTAGTAGATTGTGGTCATTTAAAGATATCGACAATGTGCTGACAAAAAATACGGTAAGGGGTTATTGAAAGAAACTAAGCACATATCTTATTATATTATTCAACATAATTTTTTTTTACAAATAATAATGGAGTTTAAATTATATTAGTCTAGTAATTATACATTTATACTAATCCCTTGTATTTTTATTATTAGGGAACAAAGGAAATTCAAGGCATAGTGCTAGAGTTGCATGAACCAAAAAATGTAAAATGGAATCCTGAGGCCTTTTCAAAGATGCAAAAGCTAAAATTGCTTAAAATTTGTGGTGTTCAACTTATGCATGATCTCAAACATCTTCCTAGTAGCTTAAGAGTTCTTGATTGGAGAGAATACCCTTCAAAATCGTTGACATCAAGTTTCCTATCAAAGGTAATTTGGGTACCCTAATACTACTTTTTAAAAAAAAATAATAATAATAAGTTTGTAGAAGCTAATTGTTTTACTCTTTTCTTTTTCTTTTTCTTTTTTGGTTTTTAACAGTGGTTTGAGAATTTGAAATTCATTGCTCTAAAACTTACTGAAGGCCCAGAAATCATTAACGTCCCGAATCTTAAGAGTATGGTTCTTGAAAATTGTATAAATTTACGTAGAATTCACCCATCAATTGAAATTCATAAAAATCTTACTATTCTTAATTTAAATGGGTGTAAGAACCTCACAAGTCTTCCAAGGAAGTTTGAAATAGAGTGTCTTACGGAACTTAATCTTTGTTGGTGCTCAAAAATAACAAAAATTCCAGAATTTGGGAGAAACATGAAACGTGTACGCAGACTTAATTTAAGTGGTTCTGCAATTACAACACTACCCACATCAATTGAACATTTGACTGCCCTTGGTTCTTTGAGGTTAGACTATTGCAAAAATCTTGTGCGTTTACCTAATACCGTTTTTAATTTAAAGTTGGTTGGATTCGTCAATCTTCATGGATGCTCAAAACTGGATAGACTGCCAGAGAACCTAGGGAATGCCGAAAGTCTAATGGAGTTGGTTTTGAGCAAAACTGCTATCAGAAAGGTTCCTTCTTCCATTGGTCTCTTAAAAAATCTTAAACAGCTATTTATCTTTGGATGTAAGGGGTTATCATCTAATAAATTGTGGTATGAGCTCCTCCCGTTTTATTCAATGCCAACAAGTCCTCATCCCATTGACTTGCTATTCTCTTATCTATCTCTATCACCTGCGTCTTCTTTGATTAGCTTGCATTTAGATGACTGCAATCTCAAGGCAATCTCCAATGATATTGGTTCCTTATTCTCTTTGAAAGAATTGGATCTAAGTGGAAATGATTTTGTTTGCCTTCCGGAAAGCATCATTCAACTTTCAAAATTGAAATGGATGAACTTGATTAATTGCACAAGTCTTCGATCATTGCCAAAGCTTCCATTGAATATCGTCGAAGTTACGGCAGAAGGTTGTATCTCACTGGAAATGTTACCAGATCCATTAAAACAAAGTGATTCATTGGAACCATCTCTCTATCTTCAAAATTGCTTTAAATTGGCTGACAATCAAAGCTACATAGACAGGTTTATCTCAGGAATAAAAAGGTCCCTCAAGCTCTCTCCCTCTCTCCCTCTCTCAGTCCTAAAAGAGGAATATAACATTGTTATTCCTGGAAGTGAAATTCCTGAGTGGTTTAGCCACCAAAGCATGGGGAATGAAGTGAAAATAAAACTACCTTCTCATTTGTGTAAGAACATGGGAATTGCAATTTGTGTTGTGTTTTGTACAGATGATTTTGCTCCCTTTCTTAGATATTCGTTGATAGCCAATGGAAAAAGAATTTTTATTGGTGACCATCAATCATTTGATTACCTTTCATCTGATCACCTTTGGCTAGTCTATGTGACTCCTCAATTCTTCGACGAGGAATCAAATAAATTATTGTGGGAAGGTGACGTGAATGGATTCAGTCAGATTAGAATTAAAATTGAAACCTATTATTCAAGCGTGAAGGTAAAAAAATGGGGGTTCCGTATGATATACAAAGTCAAGCGCAGTCGTGATGATTACAATGGGGCTGGACCCAGTAGAGAAGGAAGCTCTACTGACATACCAAACCCAAAAAGGATTAAAAGCCACACAGAAGCCCATGGTAAATTTGACTGTGAGGAGTCAAGTGAGTACAAGGATTGTGGTGAGGAGTTAAGCCATTGGGACGATTCTAATGACAGTAACCCCGATGCTTAATCAACTTTTCAGTAAGTAACTGTTTTTCCTCTGTTGGTTTTTGCATTTTCTTTTTCTTTTTTCTTTTAGTGTACATTTATTAATGGATTGCGCACCATATATTTGACTAGAGTTGTCAATGAGACTCTTAGCGATTTGACAACAAAGAATGGCAAGAAAATGCTTTTGTTGGTGTTTTAAAAGCATGCTTTTAATGTGATTAAAAGTGAGTAAACGTCAAAACTAGTAGTTTTTGCTGCCAAATCTCATCTAAAATAGACATATATTTTTCCTTTGCATTTTCTTAAATAGACTTTTTTTTTCCTATTCTATTTTTTCCTCCCCAGACATTTAGGAGCTTAACATAATATATATAATGTCAAGTTTGAATGGAAAGGGTGCTATAGCCTATCACATGCATTGCCTCCATTTGTAATATAATTACCTCATTTATCTGTGATATTAATACTTAAAACTCATTTTATAATTGCTCTTTAATTATGAAAGTGTTTGACATATGATTATTGTTCTTTGGCTCTTGATATTCTTGAAATTTTCCAGGTTTTTTCAAATCATGACCAAGTTCAACCACCCATGCCCATCTCACATATTTAGCTTTATAGTAATTAGACCCAAGCAGACAATCAAGTATTTAACAAGATTGAAAATGGGAGAAGTATGCTTAGATTTGTAAACCCCACTTTACTTGTTATTGTCGTTTTGATGCATTACACCTACAACTTAAGTTTTGTCACATTTTCGTCATTGTTTTGCCATTTTAGCCTGATTTATTACATCTCATAGTAAATTGATAATATACCTTTATAGACATCCTAGTATATACATATGGTTCCAACTTTTTTGCACGTCAATAAAGGGGTGTCCTATGAAACTGTTTAGTTTCTGTAAATGTTGTGGCAGATGTGCTAGTCAAAGATATTTTTAGCTCGGGTGGAATTCTGGATTCGTTTGAAAACTCTATAGCCAAAATGATTCTGAGAGAATTTTACAAATTCATGTTTGTGTTGTTGACAAGCTCATAAGGTCTCATTTTGAATCTAGTGCTTATTTGGTTGAAAAGGATAATGGCTGTTGCTTAGCAGAAATCGTAGAAACCATGTCGGCAGGTCCTTTTTTGATCTCACTAGCACAACCATAAGTGAAGACCTTGAGCATTGGAGCCATTTTGTAGGTTACAATCACCTTCTAAAGTTATTGTCGTTCTTTGGAGGATTTTATTGAATTTTCTTCTTGTGAGGGCAGAATTGAGAAGACTTGTGAGGACTTTTTTCCTGTGTCAAAGCTGCAGAAACCTTAGACCTTATTTTGGTTTGATCTGTCCATTAGAACTAATTTCATTCAGCCTTTCTTGATTTAGGCATGGATGAGGAGAAATCAGGGCAATTTAGAGAACTTAAAGTACTTCTCGTTGTCTTTTGTCTCTATCTTATGGTCTATTTGGACTTATAGGAAGAAGGCAACCGTGAAGAAAGAGCCTTTCTCTGCCACTAATGTGGCCATGTTTTTTAAAAGTTTGTTTGATTTCAATGTGTAGGGTAACTAACAGTTCAAAAAACCAAGAAAAGCCTCAACAGCAGCAAGAGAAGCAAATTTAGAGCTTTAGAGAGGGTTCAACTGCAACCAATCCTGTTGGAGGAGAGCTGCAAGGGTAGGGGATGGAAATAGAGGGGATCCAATTTCTTTTTTAAAAATAGAGAATATACATGTCCATAGCTGCTTGTGAGGAGTCAAGTGTGTGATTAGTGACCTGAGATTTTTACATTGGAAGGAATTTTGTGAAGTGACCCAAAAGGTTGATCAACGTTTTTCTCTCTATCGCCCGTAAGTCACCATCCTTCTTAATTTGAGTTTTGTTGGTTGATGCATCATTACTTTCCCTTTCCTTTGGCATATACTTGTACTCATTTGGGTTAATTTTAACTTCAAAAAAGTTTCTTGCTAGCTGTACCTTAGTTAACTATTAGCACTTATTCAAACTCCCTTCTCCCTTCTGGTTTGTTTCCTTAATCAAAAAACACAAAGCAATACTCCTAGCTAATTTAATACGCATATAAAAAACAGAGTCTTATGAAATAAACAATGATTAGGGTCATCTTGGTTTAGTGATTGTGTTACTTGTTGGTGCTGGTTGCCCCCTTGATGTTGGATCATTGGACTATTTCATGAGGTGAATCTATCACATGGCCAAGAGACAAAAAGACAAGTGCAGTCCGTTGTATGCTTTTTAATTTCTCTCGTCATTGTTTTAAAATTTTTCAAGTTGCAAAAACAATATATGCATGCTACTGCAAACATTACAATCAAAATTATTTTTTATCTCTTTACATATTATATATGTGAAGTTATGCATAGATTGCAGTCAGAATGATTAGTCTAGCTAGGGGTAGCATCTAGCCTCCTCCCTAGTTGAAAGTTCTCTAAAGTTGTGTACTAACCTTCAACCAAAGAAAATGCTTTTTTCTTTTTCTTTTTTCCCTTTTTTTTTTTTTTTTTTTTCCTGTTTAAGAGAACAGTTGCGTTTTCTGTTCTAGTTCTTGTTCCTTTTATTTTTGTTTTGCTCCAAGAATTCTTATTAATTTAAAGTATGACAACAGTTATATAACTTTTCTCCACTCCACTTGCTATATAGCTAAGACAATCAGGATTCCAGTTCTAAAATGTACAAACTTTACAATCAAATGTAGTTATAAAATTTAAAATCTTCAGCACTGAGGAACTTGATAATAACTTTTATGAGGAATTAATTTGGATATTTATAATATCTGTAAAGAACAAATCATTAAAACAAGTTCTTGATACATTCAAATATCAACATTATTGACAATTGATCGTATCGGATAATTAGTCTTCCTAGAGGTTGTGTCTAGCTTCCTCCCTTGTTGAAGGTTTTTTAGGGTTGTTTACTAACTTGAAACCAAAGCAGATGCTCTTTTTCTGATTTAAGAGAATAACTGATTTTTCTATTCATTTCTTTTTATTTTTTGCTTTTGCTTTTCTCTGAATTTTTATTATTTAAAAGTATGACAACAATCATAAAGTTACTAAAATGACTTGTATTAGCATGTTTGAGGACATTGTTATTGCAATTTTCATAATGCAACAATCTTTAGAATCAAATCATGGTTAGTGATGGTTCAAAATTTTCAACCATGAGGAGCTTGATCATAACTTACCTTAATGGGGATTTAATTTTGATATGCAAAATTTCTTCAATGACCAAGTCATTACCATGTTCTTGATATATCCATATATTGTCATGTTGTTGACAATTGATCAGTTCATTGATCAACAAAGAAAGGTCTGCATTAGTAGTAGTAATATTCTTGGTGAACTGCTTAAACTATCAGCATTGGGAACCTAAGCTTGTACCTATTAATATGTTAATAGATTTGCCATCACCAACTAATTGAGAAGCTCTCACGGGAGACAATCTTCAAAGTTAAAAGCATTTAGTCCAATTTTATGTGTCACCAAAAAAATGTTGTGAATGATTGCATATTACTCAATTGTTAGACCTGTCTTGTCAGATTTGTGATTTACCATAAGAGAAGCACGTTTGGATCTATTACTAAATGACCTTAGCCATCTGATGCCTTTAATCAATGTTGGGAAATCATCAAAGACTTCATCTTCCCATGTAATGCTTGTGGAGAAGAATTGGTGAGACCTTTATCATATTTGAATTTCATTTTTAAAGTGTCATATCTTTCTTCCTTTGATTTCTTATTTAGATATTTCTTTCATTCATTCTTTCTTCTCCTTTCTCTTTTACTTCAGAGATTTAGGAGTTTAATAGGTGCCCTGTGACATATCTTTTTTCTATTGGGCTTTCTTATATATATAATTTAGTAGACAAGTACTACCACATGTAAATGCCCCGTTAATTTTTAATAATAATAGTTTAAAACTCTTTTTATATGTAGTACTGCTCTTTAATTGTTTAAGCTTTTACCAAATAAATTTTGTGCTATTTCCTCTTGATGTTCTTGAAGTTTTCTAACTTTTATACCTGTAACTCTAAATGAAATTATTGACGGAAATTTGTACTTACCCATATCAGATCACGAGCTGGGCAAAACTGTTCATCCTCATTTCACATGATAAAACAAACCAAAAGACTTATCTCCATAGGTAACTTAGCTTGGCTATCCTATCAAAGTGACTCAACTAGAATTAGAATCAAAGGATAATAGAAATTAAACCTGAGCATACAACAAACTTAGCCATAAATTACTAACCTAATTCCCTGGTGCATATTCAATCAGGCAAGCAACTATGCAGAAAAAGTTGAAAAATAGAGAAGGTATCCTGCTTTGATTGATAAGCCTTGCTCTAATTGTTATCATTGTTTTGATGCGTTACATCCAGAATATAAGTTTTCATATTTTTCTGCTTGGTTGTCTTTTTAGCCTGATGTATTGTATTTTGTAGCGGAAAGATCCTACAGTTTTATTTTGATGTGTTTTGTCCAGAATTTAAGTTTAGTCATGCATGTGTGTATCAATCTTTTTCAATAATACAAAAAATATTATTTTGCTAGGTTATAAAACCCATACTTTAGTAATCCCTCAATTAAGTCAAAATAAGCTACTACTATTAATAGGTATTTAAACTTATCTTTACACTTTGGCTTGAAAGCAGGACCTGATTAGAGAGCTGTACTCTCCAGAAGTGGCTGCTCAAATTTTAGCTATCCCTATCTCAAGCTGTTGAGTTACTGATAAGCTGCTATGGCCACATACAACACAGCATAGTGAGTGAAACCAAATGTCTTGTGCAATGAGGAAGAGAACTTGGATCGTTTATTCCTAAAGCACAGTCTTGCTTGGGCTGTATAGCCACAACACAATGGTGTTTGAGGGACGAGGGTGCAAAACAGTGTACTCATGATGTGCTAATGCTCAGTAAAGTTTTGTTTTGTAGGTGTGCACAAGCCTATGATGCACAACATGTTGATTAGAGAAACTACTAGAGTGTCCCAGGGCAAGTGTGTCCAGTCGTGGAAGGATGGCAAGTGTTGCTGACAGTTGAAGGGCACTGGTAGAGCAGGTGCAAATGGGTTTGTTTTGCCTATGTAGCTAAATCATGTGCTGGCAGATAATTTTTTGGCTCTTCCAATAATGCCGTATGCAAACGAGTGGAAGCTTACTGTTTGAGAAGCATTTTTTCCAGGCTTGTTTTGGTTAGTGGAAGATTGGAGGACCTGTGTTTGGAAAAGAAGAAGGTTCCTTGGCAACTTGCTGCGCTGACTGAAGAACACGAGTGCAAGGGAGTTGGAGAACGCCAGTGGTGTACATTGGCTATGCATGGGAGTCACTAATGAGGCTAAAGCCCAGGTTCTCTTGCTTCTAACTCTCTTATGAACATTTTTTGAGCTTGTAACTCTATTACTAGAGAGTTAACTTTAGCAGTCTGGATAATATATAGCCAATTTGTTTCAATAGTGGGACTTTAGAGTTACTTTCAGCAAAAATTGTTCATGTTTAGTTGATATTCTCCGCATGTTAATAGATAGTCAAAATTGCCAATGAGCTAGGTAGCTCAAATGGTATTTTCTACCCCCCAAATTTTATACCAACAGGTAATCACAAGGCTCATGAGCCTGAGAGTTGGCTTGGAACGTCAATCAACAAGGCTAGCCAAATTTGGATAACATGGGTAAATTACTGATTTTCCTAAAAGTTTAAATTGTTAAGAAATTGTGAATTTAATCATTTAACCATAATTTTAACACTTTCCCTCACATGTGGACCTAAACCTCTTCCTAAAAAGTAGGGCCCAACTTGTGGGGTTTTTAACATTTTAAATTAAAGATAGAGTGGAGACAGGATTGAAATAAGGATCTCATGCTTTTATACCATGGTAAATTACATGTTCACCTAAAAACATAATAATTACTTAATTAGTAATTTATCAAAGAGTGGAGACAAGATTGAACTAAGGTATCTATACTTAATTAGTATAGTTGCAAGTTGCAACTCAAGAGTTATCTATAGCAAAGTAGAAAATTACTAGATTATAAACGAATCTAGCTAAGGAAGAAGCATTGCCTTGCAGGCTTGCATTTAAAGCAGATAAAACATTAGCTCACAGTTTCTCTTAGCATCATCATACATTTTGTCATAGTGAAAGGTCTGAACTTTGTACAAAAGGACAATGATTAATGGCAACATCACTCAAAAAGATCAAAAATTGACAAACAATGCAATTATATATCATCCTATCTGGTGACATTTTTACTTTTTACCTCATATAAATGTAAAAGAAAACTAAAGTAATATGATCTGCTTGAACACTTTCTTCAGCTACTTTACACTGCTAATACTAAATTAATTAGTGGATGTATTAGTCATAAAGTTTCCAGATTCCACTAAAGCATTTGCACGTGATACATCATGGTGGAACCTTGATTGTGAATAGATAGATAGAAAGAAAGCCATACGTATAAAAATAAGTTTATAGCTTTTCAAAAAAAGTAATACAAGCAGGACTTTATATAGCTGGGCACTAGGAAATTACGCAAAATGTGTAGGAGTAATTGTCATCAAATTTCCACTAAAGTACTAATCCTAGAAAATGTAAAAAAAAAAAAAATCATAAAAGCATGATAAAGCATATTCATCCGATTACCACCACCACCAGCAGAAGATTTTGATTCATTAGAATCTACTCATGCATGTGTCTCACTCTCTCACATGTTTGAAAATAGTTTTGCCCCAATAGTTAATCTTTTTGAAAAATGGGTCAATGCAAGGTCAACACAAAAATTTACACTTTGACTTGGAACACAGGACCTGGTTAGGGAGCTATACTCTCCTGAAGTAGTGAAGTGGCTGCTCAAATTTTAGCCACCCCTATCTCAAGGTGAGGACCTACTAATAAACAATTATCGCCTCAATGTAACACATGGTGATATCAAAATTAAGCTACTGTTGAAAGTAGGGGGGAATTCAAGTAATGGATTCTCATAGGGTCATAGCTCTTAGATGGAGACGTCTATGGGAATTGAAGCTTCCTTTGAAGTTAATAATTGTTATGTGGAAGTTTGGCATGAGGACTTCCTAATTAATACAGAATAGTGAAATGAAACATAGTGAGCGATAGTAATTGTGTGAGGAAGAGGAAAACTTGTTTCATTTATTCTTGAAATGCAATCTTGCTTGGGCTGTATTGTTTGGATAGATTTGAGCCTTAGAACTGAGTTCATTTCTCCCTGCTCTTTGAAGCGGTGGTTGCCTCAGTGGATGGAGGATCCAAATTTTCAAAAACAGGAATATATTATGTTCTCTAGATTGATGTTTAAGGGTGCAAAGTAGCTTCTAAAGAAGTGCTAATGCTTTGCTTTGCAGGTCTGCACAAGTCTTTAATGCACAACAAGCAGATCAAAGTAACTGCAGGAAAGTACCAAGGTAGGTGTTTCAAGTTGTGGAGGGTTGTAGGAGTTGCTGACAATTTAGGGACACTAGCAGAGATAGTGTGAACGGGATGGTTTTGGCTTTGTAGCCAAATCAAGTGTCGGCAGGCTGTTGCAGTTCTTCCATATGCAATCAAATGGCATACAACTAGATGCCACTGTTCTGAAAGCATTAACTAAGGCTATACACCATGTTTTTGTAGACTTGTTTCCATAATTTCTATGAGTGGAGGACCTATTTTTGAGAAGAAGGTTTCCTTGGCAACTTGCTGTGCTGATTGAAGACCACAAGTGCATGGAAGTTGGAGAACGCTAGTGGTTGTATATTTTGTGCATAAGAGAGTTGCTACAGATGTTGGGGCCTTGCTTCAAATTCTTTTGAACATTTTTGGACTCTACTACCAGCCAACGCTTCAGACATTATTGTATTAATAACCATACCCAAAAAGAAAAAAGAAGATGAAAAGAAATAAGTTAAATTAACACCTTTTCTGGACTAATTTAAGCTATGGCATGCAACTACATGCAATCATTAACATTGTACGACATCATGTAAGAGATTCATGTACTTAACGTGAAAATCATATTCAACTCTCCTTTTAGATTCAAATAAGAGCATTTGAATTAACTATCTAATGGCTCTGACCGATTAACATGCTTTTTATTTTTGTGCCCTTCAAGTGGATTGTTCTGTTAAACTTCTATTAAATAAAAAAATTGAAATTTCTCTTCCTTATGAAAAGGTTGTTATATAATTCGATTGTTTTTATTTTTCCCCACGATAATCCAAAATATTTCATTTGTGTCTTGTGGGTCACATTAAATAATTTTTTAACAGAAAATTTTGGCTCCAACCAAAGTCACATTAAATAATTTTTAACATGACTTGGCTCAAATTGGCTAGAGGGTAATGATAAGAAGATAAATGAAGTTTAGAATAGCGTACTTTTTGCTTTTTAATGGAAGGTTGAAATTTGCCTAATTGATTTTCAATTTAAAAGGATTTAGAGCAGAATTATCTAGTCTTTGAAGCAAAAAAAAGAAAAAAAAAAAAAAAAAGAAAGATAATTTCTGCTATGCTGCAAAACATGAGCATTTGATTTCATCCAAGGTTAGGCAAAACATATTAAATTAGTAACATTTACTAATGAGAAATCTCATTAGTACTTTTTTTTTGTTCAATAAATGTCATCATTGAAACTCTCATATAGCTCATGATGCAAGTCCATTTGCAAAGTCAAAAAATTTTATGAAAGGGTTCCCACTGAATTTTTAGATTACATTTTCAATCTTCAGATATTATAGAATCTCCAAAAAAGATATCTTCGGATATTCAAAATAATTTTAAACAATTACATCTAAAATCAGCAATAGGTCTTCAACTGTTTTTTAAATCCAACCCCCCCTCCCCCACCCCGCGGCAGCCCTCCTTCATTTTCCCTTTTTTTTTCTCTCTCTTTTTCAACGAATGCGGAGAGCTTTCTCTTCCTATCCTATCCCTAACAATTTTTGGGCATTTGCAATACCTTCTAGATCTGCAATACAATAAATCACATAAACTACATTACACATAAAAAAATCAGCTATTTTGTAACAATCATCAATGCATTAATGGAAGGGAAACATGCCAAAGGTTTGATCACATGACACCATTTTTTTTTTTTTTTTAAACTTTTAAAGAACTTGGGTGCAATCATGAGACCAAGATTAGCTTCTTCTTCTTCTTCTTTTCATAATAAGCATGAGACCAGGTTAGCTATTCTTTGAAAAGATCAAACCAAAATATAGAATCAAGTGAAATGTCTACCAATTCTAAGTTTAAAAGTTTTGCAATGTAAAATACATGATTGGACATTGAAAATCTCTCCAAACCAGTTGTATTCCCTGAATTTATATAGTTCTTAGTCCTTCTAAAAGATGTAGGAGTCAAGCCCATTGTAACTTCCAGTGAAGTTATAAAAGGAAGACTAGGAAAAAGAACCCTCAAAAGTAATTAAGAGTGACATCATTATCTTGTTCAATCTTTGTTGCCCATAAATGGCACAAAGATATCAAAACTCACCAAAGAACTGCGTGAAAATGCGCGTGAAGAAGTTCAAGTTGCGGGAAACATTGTAGGCCATGGCAGGCGAAAGAGGTTTCACAATGGTGTCAATGCTGAATACTTGTTGAAGAAACTGCATACACAAAACTCAAAATATCATATCACAAACTCAATTATGAACAGATTTAGATGCAAAATTATACAAAGTAAGCAAATGAAAGAAGAAAAGAGGAGTAAAAATATTATTGAGAGCCAAACAAACATAGATGTAAACTGTATAATTCCAAGCAGTGAGTGATGGATAGGCTATAAAAGTGTCAATCAACAGAAAAACAGAACATGACAATAAAGACCATATCAATTAATTGATATACATCCTACAGACATGCCCTTGCCCATAATAACAATGTGGATATTGATGGCATTCACACACAAACCAAAAAACCCTCAATCAATTTCAGTGATCTACATCATAGAAATCACAAACACGTAACCTCTCTTCATAAAACTGAGGCTTCAACCATATTAAGAATCAACTATATGAAGCCTCAATAATAAGAGGCTTCAACCTCATGTTAGTTGCGTTACTACTTATAAAAAAAGCTTAAACTATTAAGAAATAGTAGATTTAATCATTTAACCATTATTGCAACACTTTCTCTAACATGTGGGTTTATACTCCCCTTTAATAAATAAAGCCCAAAAGATTTGATTTTTAACATTTTTTTTGAATGAGAGGGTAGAGCAAAGATAGGGTTCAAACTCAAGACCACCTACTTTGATACTAAACTATCTGATGTCCCAAAAGTTTGAAGTGTTAGAAAATAGCGAGCTTAATCATTTAACCATTATTCTAACTGTTTGAAACAAAATGACCTGCCAGGGTCTATCAACTTGAAACTCTATATTGGACAAAAGTTCTCATCTGCGACAAGAATAAAAATTTCTTCTTTCTTTCCTTCTGTTTTCAGTTTTCTCTGCTGGGTAGAAGTTATCAACCACTACTACAATGGGTTTTCCCCAGTTGTATTTCTAATTTGGTTTATTATAGTAGAGATATCATTGAGTTGCAACACATTGGCCAACTGGTAGGAGCTCACATTCCCAATTTATCCTTAAACAAATTAACAATCTCTCATATAACACATAACTCAAATCTATTAAAACACAATTGAGAACAACCAGGAATCCCCCAACACTGCAAAAGGGTACACTACTAATGACAAAGACATGAACTTTAAACAACCAATAGCAAGTAATCAAGAAACTAAGAATTGGGTAACCAAAAATACACAAATTAAACCAAGTAATCCAGAATTTTCTCAACTGGGTAACCAAAGAAACACAATTTAAAGCAAGTAATCATGAAACTAAGGATTGGGTAACTAAAGAAACAAAGTTTAAAGCAAGAAATCAAGAAACTAAGAATTGGGTAACCAAAGAAACAAAATTTAAAGCAAGAAATCAAGAATTCTCTCAACTGGGTTAGCAAAATATTAAAAACAAAAACCAAGAAACAGAAATGAAAATCAAGAAAATAGAGACCTGGTAGTTACGTTGAATGCTGTAGCAAAGCTGGGGGTCAATCTCGACGAGGGATTCATCATCGTAATCGTCATGGTTGTGGCGTTTGGACTCGTCTTTCTCCTTGCGAAGCACGTGCATTACTGACTCAGTTTCAGGAACTCTTCTGCTTTGTGACTTTGAGCTTCGCGTCTTGAAACTCTTCGGCGGCTTCCTCTTTGCCCCTCCATGGCGCCGATGACATCAACTTCTTCTTCCCAATTGCCATTTTTATTCAATCGGAGTTTACACACACAGAGATAGAGAGAGAGAGAGGTGAGGTGTTGTTTTGTTTGCATAGGTGATAAGGTTTGTGTTCAGCTATGTGGGTTATTATTGCTTGCATTCTATGTTAGGTTTAGGTTAAGTCCATTCCTGTTTAGTGTAACCTTTAATTAAGAGGGAATCGTTATAGACTTGCTTCAGTATTGGCACTTATTCGGTTCAAAAAAGTATTGGCACTTATTCCAATAATTGGTGTTTAGTAGAGTAATTTGAGATGAGATTTTTATAATTTTTTGAAATAAGTGTGGATAAAAAAGTGTGTAAAAAAATGTATAATATTATTTAAAATGTGAAAATGTGAGTTTGGGATTACACAACAAACAAGCCCTGAAGATTGTTGAACTTGTTTACTTTTTTCTTAATTAACTTTTTCTCTCTTGATTTTGTGTAAGTCAGTGTTTTTCCTTCATAGTTAAAGTTTTATTGGTAGCTGCATTATCTTTTTTTTTCCTTTCCTTTCGACACATTAAGGGTATGTTTGAAAACCACTTATTGCTAAAAATTAAAAACTGAAAACATTGTAGCAAAATAATTTTTAAATTTGTGATTAGTATTGTGGGATCCAATTTTAAAGTTATATTTGCTAAATTTCATACTTGCGAGTCCTGTAAATAGTATACAAGACCTACAGAAAAAAACGCAGACGCGCAAAGCAACGCAAATTTGTTGCTCTCCAAACCCAGCCCAATTTTAAGTTCAAAATATAATTTTGCTAGTCGTGCTTTAGCTTCATTATTGGCACTTATTCCAACTCTCATCTGTTCTATTTCCTTGATCAAATAACATTGCTGTACACCTAGCTAATTTAATATGCATAGTATTAAACGTTATGGATCTGTACAATTGGTAAAAGAGTCACCCCCATTCTTGAAGCAACTCATTTAATCCAAAAACATTATTTAAAAAAAAACATATTTTTATAAAATAAGAAATGATTAGGGTAGTTTTGGATCAGTGATTTGTGTTGGCAGCCCCCTTGATGTAGGATTGTTGGACTTGTTCATGAGGAGAAACTGTCACATGGCCCAGAGACAAGAAGACAAGTGCAGTTCATTGTATGCTTTTGATTTTCGCTCTAGCTAATAGATTGCAAGGTAAAATCTGCACTCTTGTTGCATTTTAGTGCATCTTTTTAAACTTTTTTGTTAAAATTACAAAAGCAATATATGCATGGCACTCCAAACATTATTATTGCACTTGATTAAATTTGTCATTACTTATTATATGTATTATATATGAACTCATGTATAGATCACAATCAGAATGATTAGTCTAGCTAGACATGGCATCTAACTTCCTTGTTGAAGGTTTTCTATGATTGTGTGCTAACATTCAACCAAAAAAAATGCTCTTTTTTCTAATAAAGAGATCGGGTGATTTTTCTATTCTTTTTTTTTTTCTCTAAATTTTTATTTATTTATTTTTGAAAGAGTTTCAATACATAACATCCGCTCCTGAGAGTAACTCTTTATCATCAAACCAAGACATTAATTGGTTTTTGGTATAGGCGGGGATTGAAATTTTTATTCTAATGTAAGATATCAATCATAGAAGTCACTAAAATGATTTGTCTTAGTTGTTCGAGGACATTATTATTGTAATTCTCATAATGCAACAAACTCTACAATCAAGTCGCAGTGGTGAATGTTCAAAATTTCAAACATTAGGAGTTTGATTATAACTTACTTTTTTATGAGGAATTGATGTGGATATGCAAAATTTCAGCATTGACCAAATCATTAAACCGAGTTCTTGACATATCAAAATAATGTCAACATTGTTCATAATTGATTGATCCATGGGTCAACTAAAAAAAGGATCTGCATCAGCATAAGTTATGTTTTTGGTAATTTGCCTAATATATCATCATTAGAAACCTAAGCTTGTACCTTCATGTAAATAGATGTGTGATAACCAACTACATAAAAAGTTCTCACAGGAGACAGCCTTCAAAGCTAAAAGCATTTAGTTTCAATTTTTCCTCACCAAAACAGTGTTATGAATGACTATATATTGCTCGATTGTTAGACATGCCGTGATGGTTCAGTGATTTACAATAATTGAAAATTGAATAGTAAGTAGTAATAAGTGGCCTTAGCTATGTGCTGCTTTATTCTACAATGTAAAGGAAATCATCATTCATGTCACCGTCCTATGTAATGCTTGTGTAGAAGCATCTTATTTCAATCCCGCTTAAAGAGTAACAACTAACATCCTTTTCTCTACCTTTTGTTACTGGGTTATATATATATATATATATATATATATATATATATATATATATATATATATAAAAGATTAATGATTTACAACTCTTTTAATATGAAGCGGCTGTTTAATTATATAAGTTTATACCATATGACTTTTGTGCTTTTGCCCCTTGATGTACTAGAAAGTTTTTCCACCTTTTTAAAAACTTTCGCAAATCAAATTATTGGCTGAAAGTTGTCCATACCCATTTTAGATTGTAACCAGGCAAAAGCTGAAATGAACCAAATGACCTATCTCTTACTTAATTGGGTTAGACCTTGTCAAAGAGACTCGACAAGAATTAGAATTGAAGGACAGCAGTAGACATAGAGAAACCTGACCATAAAACAAACTTGATTATATATTACCGACCATAACATCTGAGGCAAAATTGTCTTAACAGTACTCAGACTTGAGAAGGCAAGCAAATATGTAGACAAGGTTGAAAAATGTAGAAGGTAGCCTGCTTAGGTAAGCCCTCCTATTGTACTTGCTATCATTGTTGTATTATATCTATAAATTAAGTTTTCTCACAGTCTCGAATGTATTAAATTTCACAGTGGAATGATGCTACACTTTGATAACCATTGTCATTCATTTTTGAAAATTTTAAAATCTTTATATAATATTTGGGGTTTCCCTTAGATAAGTCAAAAGAATCTGCATCTTTTAATAGGTATTTAAAGATATCTTTACTCTTCGTCTTTGGAAACAGGATTTGGTTAGGGAACAATACTCTCTTGAAGTTGCTGCTCAATTTTTAGCCACCCCTATCTCAAGGTGAGGAGCTACTAATAAGCTGATATGGCCTCAATGTAACACATGGTTGATATAAGGTCATAATTAAGCTATTATTGAAAGTGGGGGGAATTCAGGTAATGAATTCTCAAGGGAAGGTCATAGCTCTTAGATGGAGGCATCTGTGGGGATTGAAGCTTCCTTTGAAGTTTATAACTTTTGTGCGGAAGTTTTGGCATGAAGACTCATTAACACATAATAGTGAAATGAAACATAGTGAGTGATAGTGAGTGTTATGCAATAAAAAAGAGGAAAACTAGGATTATTTATTCCTGAAGTGCATCTTGCTTGGGCTGTATTGTTTGGATTAGATTTGAGCGTTAGAACTAAATTCATTTCTCCTTGCTCTTTGAAGCAGTGGTTGGCTCAATGGATAGAGGATCCAAAATTTTAAAAACTGGAATATTTGGTGTTCTCTAGATTGATGTTTAAGGGTGCAAAAAAATCTGCTTAAGAAGTTCTAATGCTTTGCTTTGCAGGTATGCACAAGTCTTTAATGCACAACAGCAAGATCAGAGTAACTGCAGGAAAGTACCAAGGCAAAAGTGTCCAGGTGTGGCTAACTATTGTGGGACACTAGCAGAGATGGAGGGTGGTTTTGGTTATGTAACCAAATCCAGCGCTGGCAGTCTGTTGTTGTTCTTCCATATGCAACCAAATGGCATGCAGCTAGATCAGATGCCCAGCTATACAGCTTGGTTTTTGCAGATTTGTTTCGATAATTTGAGAAAGAAGGTTCCTTGGCAACTTGTTATGCTGATTGAAGACCTCAATTGCATCAAATTTGGAGAACGCTAGTGGTTATATATGTTGTGCATAAGAGAGTCACTGTAGATGTTGGGTCCTTGGCTACTCTTGCTTCAAAGTCCTATAAACATTTTTGGACTCTACTACTAGCCAACTCTTCTGACATTATTGTATCAGAAAACCAAACCCAAAAAGAAGAAGAGGAAATTATCTTTACACCTTTTATGGACTAATTTATGCCTTTGGCACATGTCTGCTTGCAATCATTAGAAGCAACAAATCCTTTTCCTCTGCAATTTATTGGTAAGATTTTTCTTTTTCTTTCTTTTTTTCCTCCCGTCATCTTCTTTTCAGACATTTAGGAGTTTGGTAGAATATATATAATGTCAAGTTTGAATGGAAATGGGTGCTATCACTTGATTTTCTCATCAACTCGTAACATTAATAGCATTGCTCTTAAATTATGCATGTTTTTACAATATGACTTTTGTGCTTTTGACATGCTTTTAAGGCCTCTTTCTAACAGTGTGATTTATTTTGTTTAAAAAGTATACTGGCTGTTGCATGCTAGGAATTGTTGAAATCAAGCAGGCAGGTTTGTTGTTGATCTTATTGACACAAGTTTAAGTGAGGACATTAAGCTTTGGAACCAGTTATGTAGGTTATAATTACCTTCTAAACTACTAAACTAATCAGACTTCATTAGCAATACAAACTAATCAGACATTGCTACTAATTAAACTACCAAACTACTAAACTTGGCTTTAACTACCTTCCAGCTATACTTAACAATCAAATACACAGTCAAGACCCCAATTTGATCAAATTTGTCTTTCTAACTTGCTATGCATGAAAGGAAAATGTTTGAAACAGCAGGACCGGCCATCGTCTATCACTTGAAACTCTAGTGTACTACAGTTGTACCTAGAAAAAAATGACTTTAAAAAGTTGCGCATTAGCAAATATGCTAAAAAGATGAAAGCTAAAAGCAGATCCAACACGCACTCAGCCAGTCAGCCATTGTATTATAGACTATAGTTCTCATTAACTAGTAGAATAGATTTGTTCTTTCTTTTCTGTTTATCAATTTTCTCTGATGGCAAGAAGTTCTTATCCTCTACTAATAATTTGGTTTGTTGTGGTAATACTAAGGTTTTAAGTTCCTTAATTCAGAGTCATACTCATATCACAGAGTTACAACACATTGCCAACTGGTAAGAGCTCACATTCCCAAATGATCCTTAAACAAAAACATTAACAACCTCTCATATAACACATAACTCAAATCTATAAAAACACAATTAAGAACCACCAGGAATCCCCCAACACTGCAAAAGGGTATACTACTAATGACAAAGACACGAACTTTAAACAACCAATAGCAAGTAATCAAGAAACTAATAAATGGGTAACCAAAGAAACACAATTTAAAGAAAGTAATCAAGAATTCCCTCAATAGCACCCACAAAATAGAGACCTAGTAGTTACCTCGACAAGGGAATCATCAATCGTTATCATCCTGGAACTCTTTTGTGGCACCGATGACATTAACTTCTTCTTCTTCTTCGTTGTTGTCATTTTCATTCAATTGCTGTTACAGAGAGAAAGAAAGTATTGTGGGAAACTCGGAACACGTTATAGAAAGAGTTATTACCGTGAGAATTGTTTGGTCAACGCTTCTATCACACAAGCTTTATGAAAACCAAAAAGGACATAATGGACTGAAGTGGACCGAATAGGACCAAAGTAGACTGAATAGACCGAACGGTACCGAATAGAACCGAAGTGGACCGACGAGGACATAATAGGCCGAATAAGACTAATATGGACCGAATAAGACCGAATGGACCCAAGTAGACCCAATAAGACTGAATAATTCAGAAGTGAGTTTAATTGGTCAATAGTTTGATTTGTTCAAACGTAGGCTTAATAAGTCTCTATATAATTTTAAAGTCATGATATTTGAAATATCCTAAATTTGCAAGAGCAAATATTTTGTTTTTGATTGTAGGGTTAAATACATAGTTGGTCTTTAAACTTTATAGCCTATAAAAACGTTTAGTCTATAAAATATAAAACGATTGCTTTTAGTAAAATGATATGATCAAACTAAAAACAAAGCGTGTACATGATTGGCTTAGGTTTGAGAAACCTTTTATTCTATATTGACCTCATCAAAGCCAAAAATTTCTCATCCAAGCTAACATAACCCAAAATAACTCTAAAAATCAACTCAACCCAACCTGTAAGGGTCAGATTGGAGCCATTTGGTAAGGTCTAATAAAAAATTATCATTAAATCATTTAAATTCATTATTGAAAAAATTTACAATTTAGCCTAATATTTGAATTGTATTAAAAAACTATCAAAATATTAAAATAAATAAAACCATTAAATTCATACCAAGTCTTTGTTTTTAATTTAAAAAAGATAATAATCAACCAGACCCAAAGGCCAAAGTCGTAATTTCGATATACAATTTTACGAGTGGTGTCAGTAGAAAGAAATTATTTAAGCAAAGCTGAACAAGTGAAAAAATGTGAGTTGCGAAGGACATTGAACATCTTAACCGAACTATATGTCTGAGAGAAGTGGCGGAAGGTTACGAAGCGAAGAGAACCCGTAAAGACTATGATGGGGCTGAAAGCTCTAATGACAAACCTCACCCAAAAAGGATTGCAAGACTCCTAGAAATTATGGCCCACGGTAACTCTGACTGGGAGGAGTCAAGTGAGTACAAAGACTGTAGTGAAGACTGAAGAGCTGAGTGAAATGATTGTTGTGGTAATACTAAGGTTTTAAGTTCCTTAATTCAGAGTCGTACTCATATCACAGAGTTACAACACATTGCCAACTGGTAAGAGCTCACATTCCCAAATGATCCTTAAACAAAAACATTAAGAACCTCTCATACAACACAACTCAAATCTATAAAAACACAATTAAGAACCACCAGGAATCCCCCAACACTGCAAAAGGGTATCTACTAATGACAAAGACACGAACTTTAAACAACCAATAGCGAGTAATCAAGAAACTAATAAATGGGTAACCAAAGAAACACAATTTAAAGCAAGTAATCAAGAATTCTCTCATCAGCAAAAAAAAAAAACCCACAAAATAGAGACCTAGTAGTTACCTCGACAAGGGAATCATCAATCGTTATCGTCTTGGAACTCTTCTGTGGCTTCCTCTATTTGCCCCTCCATGGCGCCGATGACATCAGCTTCTTCTTCTTCGCTGTTGTCATTTTCATTCAATTGCTATTACAGAGAGAGAGGTAGCGTTGTCGGAAACTCAGAATACGTTATAGAAAGAGTTTACCGTGAGAATTGTTTGGTAAACCTATTGTTAACGCTTCTATCACACAAGCTATATGAAAACCAAAATAAGCTAAAAACAAAATAAGCTATTTACACAACTTGGACCAAAATCATTTTAAAGCCGAGAAGGGCCAATTGGCCCAATTCATGAACTCGCCGTAAGACCAAACTGGCCTAGGCCTAGAAACAGTCTTTAGTTTAACATAAGATTGGGCCCTATCCAAAATGAGCTCAATTTATACGAAAATGGCTAGGCCTAAAAGCATTGACTTTTGCTTTTAATAAGATTATGTCCAACCCAAAATGAGTTAAAAGTTCAAAAATCGGCGTTCGGTCAAAAGTGTTTGAGCCTAACCAATAACGTAAACGTTGAGCCCGCAACTACATAAACCCAACACTTCTGGACCTGGTCAAGAAAAATAGAATTGTAGAACAAGTTTGAATTGGGATAAATTTGAAATTAGAGATTAAACCAAAGTAAAATTTAAAAAAAAAAGGAACAAATTTCAGTCAAACTTGAAGAGTTCAATTTCTATTTTAGCCTGTAGTTATTTTTTTTTTTTTTTTTGGGAATCAATTGCGATTGATTTCAAGATGGAAAGATGACAAAATTTTCATCTCTTTGACGCCCCAAATCAGCAGGGGACCAATTTGCTATCAAGGACAGAAAAAAAATCATGGGGTTGCTGCCACCAACCCTCCCTAGCTGACTTGTTTTATGTGGACTTGGGCTTTGTTTTAGTTCATACTTCATAGTTCATACAACCTTGGTTGCAGCAAGTCTTGCATAATGTGTGAACGTGAGAGAGAGAGGGATGAGTGTTAAGAGAGAGGGGTGAGAGAGAGGAGTGAGAAACACTAACTGGACGGGACGCTGAACTACTGCACCAGTTATACTCTCCGGATGATAGGGCTCTCATCAATTTGTTGTAAAATTGTTATGAAAATATTTTGGACATAACATTTTTAATTTATTTATCAACTTTATAACCTCTAATTTGTCTTAACAATTATTTTCAAGGAAATTTTTCTTTTGATATTTAATACTACAAATAAAAATAAATAAAGAAGAGTCAGGTTTGATACTTTAGTAACGAAAGATTTCGAAATTTGATCGTGAGAAACTATTCTCTATCCCTAATTTGCGTTTGTTTCTAAAGAGAAACGAAAGAAGTGTCGTTAATGTAAATGGTTTAGATAACTGGACTGGCTACCGATAGGCCCAATTAAAAAGCCCAATGCAGAATACATATCATACCAAGTCCAAAGCGGTAGAATATATTAAAAATAAAAAAAATTGTGGCGCTTGAGCGGAATAAGGACGGCGGTGATCGTCTGCGAACGACAGCACCGTGAGCTCCTTCAATTACGAGTGCACTCTTTCTGTTTGATTAAAATTTTAGAGATTCTACACCGCTTGATGACAATTAGTTTATGCAGTTAGAGCCATCGGTGAAATTGGTAATCAGTTGGGAAAGAGAGACTGGAATTTCAAAGTGGACCCGTGCACTAGTAATGACCAAAGCTGGTGGACAACACACGTCAATTCAAATCAGCCGTTCTACTACAACAATACTCTCATCTGCGATTGCAACCTCACTAACGATGGTGTATTTAAAAAAATAGAACTCTAATTTTTTATTATGTAGGAAGAGATAACTGTAGATTGGTTGTTATCACCAGTTGTTTGTATTTGTAATTTGAACTTCTGATATAACTGTCATATGCCTAATTTCAAAGGGCAGAACGAATTAATGAAGAAAAGCAATAGACCAACAACCCTTCATTTAACTCTACAAACATCAGGTTTTAACCGTATGTACAGATTATATGCACTAATAAATGTATAACAAGATTTAACCCTTTAATATAACCATAAAACCATCTAAGTGAAATATCCAACCATTCCTCGAAAGCATATTTCAAAATGCACTAACACAAACTTGTTTTCTCCTTATACACTCAACATTTTCTTTCCTGGCCAGACAAATATCTGTCTATGTGCCATCATTGCTGTCGTTTTATCTGAACAAAAGAAAAATTAAAGAATAAGTCAATCACGAATGTTAAGAACTTTGATTAACTCAATAATCAATAATGAAAAAATATACTAAATGTAACACACGTCTATTTTTAAAAAAAAATCCAATTCATCATAAAATAATAGAGAGAAACTCTAATTTTTACTAAACTAAATCTGATTTTGTTAAAAAAAAAAAAAGTTAGAAAACGTTTACAAAACAAACTTAAAGACCTATTTAAAAACTTAGTAAAACTTAATAAATAAAAAATATATTTTAAAATAAGTTTTAATCAATATTTAACCATGATTGAAATAGACCTAAAAAACTTTAAAAGCAACTAAAAATTAGAAAATATTAACTCTAAACTAAAAATAACAAAAATTATATAAAAAATACTAAAATTAATAAATTATAAAAATTAAATAGTAAATTATGTGATATAAATATCCCAAGATCACGTGTATTTTGTTTTCTTTTAAAAAAGACAGTGGACGTGGCTTTCAAGAAAGAAAAAGACTCGTCGTTTTATTGTTTTACTTTGCCAGTACGTTCACTTCTTTCACAGAGAAAAACAATAAATAAAACTTTCATGATACTTTCTTCTTTTTCATGTCTTGACAAATTGACTTGGGCTTGTACGTACGGTAGTAACCCAGCTTTTATAGCCACACATTTCACATTGAAAAAACACAACAAACTAAAATAAAGAAAGAAAAAAAGGTATGTACTGGATAAGCTAGTTCACAGTTCACACTTCATTTGACACGGATAAAGCAATCAGCCAATGACAATTGACTAAACGCTGGTCTGAAGTTAAAGCTATGTCCTACTCGGGAAGTTGCATGGAAAGTTGGCTAGGCTTTTGACTACGAGATTGAATTGTCGTTAAAGGTATTGAGTTTTTCCAGGTGAAAATATCTAAGGCCTTTCCAGGAAAGTGCATGGAAAGGGGTTAACTTATTCTCGAATATCCAAAAGCATTGACTGATATTTAATATTAAATATTAATTATTATCCTACTCATATTTAAAAATGATTGTTATCAACCGTTTAAGAACGTTATGGGTGGGTTTGCCATTGGCTTAAAAGCCAGTTTAAGAACATTAAAAGTCAGATTTATTTACTTATTTAATTTATTTTTATTGTTATTTAATTTATTTTTGATACTATTTATTAATTTTATTGTATTTTTTGTTCAATTTATGAGTACTATTTCAATTACTTTTTAATTTTATTTATGATATTTTCAGCAAAAAATATTCAATTTCAGCTAAATAAGCTGTTCCCAAACGGATGCTAAATTAATTCAAAAATCAAAGCATAGATTCAAGTGGGCGCTAATAAGCTATAGTTTCACAAGGCATGCATAGTGAAAAATTATTCCGAAAATACACTACTTTAGACCCCAATTACCACTAACCAGTAACTACCAAGATATATATATATATATATATATATATATATATATATATATATATATATATATATATATATCTTAGTATCAAACTAATAAATTACCTTGTAAAAGATTTCATAATTAAATTTCTGCTACCTGTACAGATTGTACTCCTTTGATTGACTGTAATTATGTGACTGGCTGTACTAGTCACCAGGTCTACAGTTTATGACTTGGGTTGCGTTAGATCAATAGGTAATTCTTTGTGATTCAATAAAAAATTTAGATTTAAATTTTTTTACATTAAAAATAAAAATCAATTTTTATCTATATATAGTGATAAAAAAAATTATTATTATAAAATTGATAGTTTGATACTATAAACTTAACTCTTATCATATAAAAAAGGAAAAAAAAAATTGTAGTTACCAGTAACACTAAAGCAATTTATGCAGCACATTCCAATTTATCAAACTATCTGTAATTATTAGTATGGCACTGCCATCCTAATAAATTACCTTGTAATTAAAAAAATTTATACTTGGGATTGAAGGCTGAAGCTTCACTTTCCAGGAAAACTATCGAATGCATGGAGGTGAATAAACTTTTATCATCACCCTTATTGAATTAAGCCATCGATTATGTTTTAATTTGATATTTAGGATTCTTCTAATTTTTAATAGATTAATAAGCCAACAGGGATCAAAAAGCTTGTAAGCATTTCGTTGATTATATTATATGCTTGTCTGGGTCTTCAAGGTTTTGGCCCCCCAAAGATTCACTTTTTTGTCAAATCTATTGAATATAGATTTTGTTTTTCATTCTTCTATTGTTTTTTCCTCATTTCACATCTTTAATCAAAAGTTTGGTTGATATACAAATTTGAGTGTGAAGCTTTTGTGGCCAGTTTTGGTCCAGAGTAGATGGAAGATAAGGAGGGGAAACATGAAGAATCTTGCAAGTGTTTCATTTTTCGTTTTTGTGACATGGAGAATTATCAATTCTTTTACCCCTTTTTATATGATAGTTAATGCTGTTTACCAATCATATAGTTCAACTGAGCCTCTCATGTTGAAGCACCAATTTTTGCATCACTAAACAGAAATCATTTTAGTTTGCTATGCTAAAAATGTATGGTATTCTAAAATTTTGAATGTAAGAGGTACAAATTAAATGACACAACTATAGATCCTATGAGTTCTCTAAGAAATGATCGTTGAATAAAATATTGAAAATTTAAATACCATTTACACCAAAAATTAATTGGTGTTTTAGTCTAATGATAAAAATCAATTATCATGGAGCAGATGTCATATATTGAAATTGTATCTTATCTATATAAAAATATAAAATAATTTTCTTTTATTCATGTGTGTTAAGTTTCAACTAAGGTATTTACGCAATCGACACTAAAAAATGGCTTGCATAGAAAAAAGGAACATAACAAGATTTTTCCTTTAAGTTTGAATTCCACTTACACTCTCAAAAAAAAAAAAAAAATTCTAGACTTCTAGTTACCCAAATCTCAAAAAAGGATTTCTAGTTAACACAAAAATCAAGTGCTATTTTAATATAATGATAAAGTGTATTTATTGAACGGACATCATAAAGTTGAAATATTATTATATCTATTAGAAAAATGGAATATTAATCTGATTATTAAAAAATCAATCATCATCATAGAACCAATACTATAAGTTAAATTCATATGATATCTATAAAATAAAAATAAAAATAATAAAAAATGTTAGGAACACACCCAACTCCATCCAAATTCACAACATACTTCACCTTATGATTAGTATACTTAATTTTTTATATTTATTAACAAGTACCTATAGTAGTTACGTGTAAGTGTTGAAATCTAATCATAAATTGACGAAAATTGTGAAATTGAATTTAAACTTTTTATTTTTGAGAGTCAAATTGAATTTAAACTTGGGTGTACTATTACCACTAAAGCAATTTATACAGACCATTCCATCTCCATTTATATGAATTGAACTTTATGCTTTATAGCTGGTCACCATTTAGGTCAATTTGTGTCCTATTTTCCTCTGTTCGAAAGAGTGAAAAGTGATTCATAGTTAAACACTAAAATCAAAAGGAAAAGACAACGTAGAAAGTGGACCATGGTTAAATCAGTGTGGCCGATATCGTACCGGTATCGGCCGGTACATACCGTACCGGCCAGTGCACTGGTACCGGTACACTTTTATATTGTACCGAAAAAAATACCGACCATACCGGCCAATTTCGGGTAATACCGGCCGGTACAGAAAAAAGCTTTTTTTTTTTTAGTTTTGTAATTTTTGAATTTTTGTAAAGGTATAATGGTAACTTATTTACATTAACTTCTTAGTATTATTTGTTTTCTTAGTATGCAATGAACAACTAAGCTTTCTATTTTTTATATTGTGTTTTTTTTTTGTTCTTTTATTTGATACTAAAGTCTAAAATTATGAATAATTTATTCTGAATTGAGGTAATGTTTTATAATAAACTTTTATATTTACTATAATATAAGTGAAATATTATATGTTTATAAACATGGTTCTAGATATTTTGGTATGTGTGTGTGTGTGTATAAAATAGCGGTAAACCCGAAACGGTACACCGGTATTGACCGGTATCTGAAATATATCGTACCGGTAACTAAACCGGTACAGCCTCAGGTACGGTATTGACTTTCTTGGATTAAATGCACAAATTAAGAGAAACGCAGATCAACCAAACTTTAAAGGCAGGTGACTTAAGCTAGCTATGTCCTTCTGTCCTCTTTTCAAGAACGTGGAAAGTGGGCTAGCTTGACTATGGAATTATCATTAAGAGAAAGAAAAGAAAAACATATTTTTAGAAAATTTTAATTAAAAATTTGATTTTTTTTACAACTTTTTATTTTTTTAATATAAAAACTTTTTAAAAATAATTCATTAACAAATATCCTAACCACAATTTTTAATCAGTGACACACATATGTATTGTTAAAGGCAAACATAATTGTCTTTTAAATCAATTTGAAGGAAAAATTTTAAACTCACCGGATGTCAATTTAAATAACTATTTGTTTGTGTGTTTTAACTCCATGGCTTATAAAAATTATATTAACTTATGAAAAATTATTGTGTACTCTCGGAGTACTATAAATGCTTACTCCTTCCTCTCACATGAATGGTGGTCCCACTAATTAAATTCATGGTGAGACCCACCATTTATGTGAGAGGGAGAGTACATATTTATGATACTCTGGGAGTACCTAATAATTTTCTTTAACTTATTCACGAGTCATTATGTCTTTGTCCAACATGTAACCATTGACATAAGAAAATGGATTAACTTATTCTTGAATATCCAAAAGCCATGATTATTTGACTAATTTTTAGTAATAAATATTAATTATTATCCTATTAATATTTAAAAATAATTGTTATCAACACTTTAAGAACATAAAATTAATACAAAATTCAATAGATCTTTTCTTTGGTCCATTTTTTTTTTTTTGGGAATTTGGGTTATCTAAATTATTTATAGAATTCACCATTCTCGCAACGCCTCATTTTTTTTTTTTTTAATCATTGTCACTATGTCACATAATTGCTTCGAATAATAGCCATTGTCAATGACTTATTTATAAAAATAAAAAAAAAATTTACTTGTGGACTAAGAGTCAATCAGGAAACTTTGGAGGAACTTTCCTAAACTCTCTAACATGAACAGAAATCAACAATTCATTAAAGTAGAAACCATTACTGTCCACAAGTTCTCAATGACATACGCTTTGTCTCTATTATTTTCTCTTCTCTCAAACTCAGCGCGCACACAAAAAAAAAGCAATTATGTGCATGTCATGTTACGATGACATCTAGACTCTGAATAGATAAAAAAAGAAAGTAATATGTGCAAAACTTTATAATTTGTCAAAAAGTAATATAAACAGAACTTTATAACTGTACACCAAAAAGTTAATACCACTCAAGGAAACTTCCTACAACTTTCCTCCACTCTTCAACTTACGCTCTGTTTGTTTCAATGGAAAACTTTGTGTAAAGATAGTTTTCCTTATTTTTCAATATTTGGTAGCATAAAAAAATATAAGTCAAAGGAAAACTATCTTTGGTCAATATAAAAAGTATGGCTTATTTTTAGAGATTGTTTTCCATTAAATTTTTTTGGAAAACAATTCTATCTCATAGCAAGCTAAATAAGGAAGTTAAGAGGTTGTTTTTCAACTTATTTAAAGTTGTTACCAAACATTGAAAAATAAGATAGTTTTATAAAAAATGTTTTTTAGAAAATGACTCATTTTCTAGAAAACATCATTATTGAAACAAACATAGCGTTAATACCAATATTTTTCCTCTTCAACTATTGTCTCTCTGTTGTTTTTTCTTCTATACAAGGAAAGTTTTGTACCACCAATTGTTCAAGCTTATTCGTTTTCTGTTGTATCAAATTAAATATAGAAGAAAAAAGTATAATTCAAGAGGAAAATGACAAATATAATACTTGCTACTTGTCATATTGATATTGAATAATTTCCAACATCAGAATTGCTACTGTTTCATATCTTAGCCACCAAATCAAGATAAGTTAAGGTTTTGATACCAATTGATGTTGTGAGTGTGGAAGTTATAAGAAATGTAACCCACGTCTATTTTTTAAAAATAATATCCAATTTATCATAAAATAAAAGAGAAAAACTCTAATTTTTACTAAACTAAATTTGAATTGTAAAAAAAGAAGAAGTTAAAAAACACTTACAAAACAAACTTTTAAAGACTTATTTAAAAACTCAATAGAACTTGATAAATAAGAAAATATATTTTAAAATAAGTTTTAATTAATATTTAACCATGATAGAAGTAGACCTAAAAAACTTTAAAAGCAACTAAAAATTAAAAAATATTAAGGGTCCGTTTGGATAGAATTTATTGCTGAAAACTAAAAACATTGTAGCAAAATAATTTTTAAATGTGTAAATAGTACTGCGAGACCCACTTTTAATAAAAAATTGCTAAAAAAGTACATGTACAGTACACGCACAGTACGCGCACAGTATGCGCACAGTGCGCGCACTGCACGCTTGTCCCTCACAGCAGCGACAGCAGCGAGTAAAAAAAAAAAAAAAAAAAAGGGCAAAACTTGGACGCAGCAATAAGCTGCATCCAAACGCCCTCTAACTCTAAACTAAAAATAACAAAAATTATATAAAAAAATACTAAAATTAATAAATTATAAAAATTAAATCGTAAATTCTGTGATATAAATTTACCAAGATCACGTGTATTTTGTTTTCTTTTAAAAACAGACAGCGGACGTGGCCTTCAAGAAAGAAAAAGACTCGTCTTTTTATTGTTTTACTTTGTCATCAGTACCTTCACTTGTTTCACAAGGAAAAACAATAAATAAAACTTTCATGGTACTCTCTTGTTTTTCATGTGTTGACAAATTGACTTGGACTTCTACGCACGGTAGGAACTAGTAACCCAGCTTTTATAGCCACACATTTCACATTAAAAAAAAACAAAACAAAGTAAAAAAAAAAAAACTAGTAACCCAGCTTTTATAGCCACACATTTCACATTAAAAAAAAAAACACAACAAAGTAAAAAAAAAAAAAAAAAAAAAGGGTGTGTACTGATAAAGCTGGTTCAGAGTTCACACTTCATTTGTCACGGATAAAGCAATCAGCCAATGATAATTGACTAAACACTGGTCTGAAGTTAAAGCTATGCCCTTCTCAGGAAATTGCATGGAAAGTTGGCTAGGCTTTTGACTGCGAGATTAGGTATTGAGTTTTAAAGGCCTTTTCAGGAAAGTGCATGGAAAGGGATTAACTTATTCTCGGTTATCCAAAGGCATTGACTAATATTTAATATTTAATATTAATTATTATCCTGTTCATATTTAAAAATTATTGTTATCAACCGCTTCACAACGTTATGGTTACATTTGCCATTGGCTTAAAAGTGTTTAAGAACATTAAAAGTTAAGTTTATTTATTATTTAATTTATTTTTGTTATTATTTAATTTTTATATTTGCTACTATTTATTAGTCTCATTATACTTTTTAATACTATTCACTAGTCACGATATATTATTTCAGCTCCTTTTTTAGCTTTATTTACAATATTTTCAGTAAAAAGTATTTAGTTTCAGCTAAATTACTGTTCCTAAATGGACGCTAAATTAATTAAAAAATCAAAGTATACTTTACATGATTCTAGTCGGCGCTTGTAAGCTATAGTTTCACAAGGCATGCATAGTGAAAAATTATTACGAAAAAACACTAGTTTAGACCCCAATTACCACTAACTAATAACTGCCAACATATACATATTTTAGATCTTAGTATCAAACTGATAAATTACCTTGTAAAAGATTTCATAATTAAATTTCTGCTACCTGTATAGATTGTACACCTTTGGTTGACTGTAATTATGTGACTGGCTGTACTAGTCATCAAGTCTACAGTTTATATCTTTGGTTACTTTAGATCAATTGGTAATTCTATTGTGATTAAATAAAAAATTTAGATTTAAATTTTATTTACACTAAAAATAAAAATCAATATTTATCTATGTCTGGTGATAAAAAAAAATTATTAATATAAAATTGATAGTTTGATACTGTAAACTTAACTCTTATAATATAAAAAAAAAGGAAAAAAAATAATTGTAGTTACCAGTAACACTAAAGCAATTTATGCAGCACATTCCAATCTTATCAAACTATCTGTAATTATTAGTATGGTACTGCCATCCTAATAAATTACCTTGTAAAAAATTTTATAATTGAGATTGAAGGCTGAAGCTTCACTTCCTAGGAAAACTATCGAATACATAGAGCTGAATAAACTTTTATCCTCAGCACTATCGAAATAAGCCATCGATTATGTTTTAATTTGATATTTAGGATTCTCCTTTGACTTTTTTTTTTTTTTGAGAAACCCTTTGACTTCTTTATTGATTGTGATAATGTGACTAAGTTAGAGCAATTAGTAAATTTTTTTGTTGACCCAATAAAAAATTTATGTTTGAATTCCACTTACCTAGAAAAAAAGTAATTATTATATACAAATTTTAAAAATATTATGATTTTTTTATCCTTAAAACATATTTGTGACACTAACCACCCTAAATTTTTTTAGGCTCAACATAATTAAAAAATAATTAATTGAATTTAAAAAAGATCTCTAAATAAATTTGTTACTAGAAATAAACCAGTTATGTCAAAAAACTTTAGTTAACTAATCTCACAAGTAAACAAGAAATTTATATTAAAAAATTGTTAGAATATAATGAAATGATACAACAGCAAGTTGAGAATAAAAAATAATTATAATGATGTTCAAATAGATTGTAATATAAAAATTCTTGATAAGAACATCAAAATATAAGCAAAATAAATTTTAAATAAAAAATTATTAATATTTAATAGACATTTAAATAATAAATAAAAAACACCTTTTAAAATATCACCTTTGGCGGCAAAAATGGGCAAATGCCCCTCTTTTGAAACTTGATTTTCTCAAAATCGAGTTAAATTTTTTTTTTTTTCTAGAATCCTATAATAACGTTTTAAGGAGCTTAGAGCGACATTTTAAAGACCTATAGTGGCGTTTTGTAACTCAAGCTCGAGTTAGAAAACGCCACTATAGGCTCCTTAAAATATCGCTATGGGGCTTAACTCGATTTCGAGAAAATCGAGTTTAAAAAAAGGGACATCTCTCTAATTAGTTTGAAAAATAGAACATAATGCTGTTTTTTTTGTGCGAAAAGGACATTTGCCCATTTTGACCCACCTTTGGCCCCAAATAGCTTGAGCCAGCCTGTATATAGCATTAAACAAATCAATAGATCTTTTCTTCGGTCTATCTATTTTTTTTTTTTTTTTTTAGGGAACTTGGGTCTGTCTAAATTAATTATGGAATTCACCATTATCACGACGTCACTTTTTCTTATTTAATCATTGTCATGATGTCACATAATTGCTTGGAATAATTGTCAATGACTTATTTCTTTTATATATATTTATCTTGATAGGATCCAAAAGATACGTTGTTATGACTAGACTTATTTACCTTATGAAAATCAGGAAAAGTGTAAATAAAGTTATAATTTTGATATTTTTATGAGTGGACTAAGAGTCAATCTGGAAACTTCGAGGAACTTTCCTAAGCGCTCCAACATGATAGAACTCAACACTTCATTAAAGTACAAATGTACAAACCATTACTGTCCACAAGTTCTCGATCTGGTAGGTATTGCACCGGGTGAAATTCACCTTCCTTTGTCTCACAATTTTTTTTTTTTTACTTTTTACTTCTCATAAATCTTTTCTTAACTTTTTTTAATCAATGGTTGAGATTGAAGTTTTTTTTTTTTGCAACTATCAATCTCAACCATTTTTAATAATTGCATCAATGATCTCAATCCATGCTGGCCACCAAGAAGTTAATTTCAATCATGAAGCTTCCTACAACTTTCCTCAACCTTTCAACTTAATACTATAGCTTTCCTCTTCAATTATTGTGTCTCTGTTTTTTGTTTTTTGTTTTTTCAAACTATGAAACTGAGCACAAGGAAAGTTTTAGTTAGGTATATAATTTTCCCAAATCACAGTGTCAATCTCTTGGTTCTTAATCACATAGGGGTTTAAATCTAATCGTTTATCATATTTTTAAAATTGGTTGATAATCATCTCTCTCTTGAAGCCACTTAGTCAATCCAAAAATAACAATTAAAAATTAAATACAGTCTTATAAAATAAAGTGACTAGGGTCTTATAAAACTGAGTCTTATAAACGGATCTAGCTAAGGCAGAAGCATTGCCTTGCAGTATCTTCATCATACATTGTCCTAGTGAAAGGTATGAGCTTTGTACAAAAGGGAAAAGATTAATGGCAACATCACTCACAAAGATCAAAAATTGACAAACAATGCAGTTATATACATACTTTGCAGTCTGCAAAGAAATAAGCCTAATATAATCCTACATGGTGAAAATTTTACTTTTTACCTCATATAAATGTAAAAGTTTTTCTCTAAAATTTGAAAAATCAACATACAATTCAATGAAAAAAAAAAAATGGAACCAATGACGACACTTCATGAAAAGGCATGGAACATATTAATTTCCTAGATTTTTTGGACACCCTTTCATTTATTGGCATGTTCAGTTTTTAAAGAACAATTACGTTATTTGCAGAGTGATCCCATTATTCATTTTAAAGAAGCATAGCCATTAATTTGAAAGGGTAAAAATTCTTCAGTTGATGTTAAAGCAGCTCTAATATCAATGATCTTGATGTCGATAATGAGCTTTGCTTGCTCCTAGTTCTCACTTTTTTTTTCTCACATTATTTGTTCTTAAATAAATGTCTAAGTCACCCTATATGTGTCCTTTTTTTTTTTCTCAAATTATTTGTGACCTAAAGTGTATAGTTATTTTTTACTTTGCTTATATTAAATTAATTAGTGGATGCATTAGTCATAAAGTTTCTAAATTCCACCAAGCATTTAAATAGGTATAACTTTATAGTTTTTCAAAAAACAATTAGAGCAGGACTTTCAAGAAATTACGCAGAATGTGTAAGAATAATTGTCATCCAATGTCCCATAAAAGCATGATAAAGCATATACAAAACTTTACTAGTTACCTTAAACTAATCTTTCTTCTCTTTTCTTAATAGGGGTAGTAAATTACTTGCATATAGCTCTAATTAAGTTCATCCCATGTCTCACACTCTCACATGTTCGAAAATAATTTTGTCCCATTGGATAATCTTTCTAAAAAACGGGTCAAAGCAAGGTCAACACAAAAATAAAAAAGAGCACCGAAAGTCCATAGAATTTACCTCGCTCCCTGACAAAATTTCCCCTGAAAGTGGAAGTGAGCCCCACTTGGAGGGTAGAATTTTCCACCGAAAGTACTATTATTTAATATTTATTGGTGATCAAGCTTTTCAACTTTCTACGTACAAAGCTGGTATTTAAAAATAAAATAAATAAAAAAGTTTTCCACCAGAGAATTTATGCAGTTCACGATGGAATGAAATTGAAGAAAACAATATTAACAAACTTTACAGGGGATAACCATGAAGCTAAACCTACTCTGTTTAAATAAACAAGTGCCCCCCTCTTTTCTCTTTCACAACCACAGAAATAATAGAGGCCATTCCTTTATTAAAAAGTCAATTATATTATAGGATCTGAATCCGACATTGTTTCCAAAAAAATTAAAAATTTCTCTAAACAAAACTTTATACTAGTTACCATTCTTCCCTTTTATTTTCTTAATGGAGTAAATTAGTTCCATATAGCACTAATAATTAGGTTCATCCCACATGTCCCACACCTAAAGAAACCAAAAAAAGCAAAGTCAAGAGTAAATGCATTTAATAAGTCGGTGGTAGTAAGTATAAAATAAGACATTGGAATCGGTTTCTCCTCATACAAAGCTGAGAGCATTGCCAAAGCACAATAACAAATACTACAGAATAAGAAAATTTTCTATTACAACTCTTTCAGGAGCTTTGTTTCAAGAGGTTTTAGAGCTTTACTTCACAACAGCCAATTGCTGCAATTCTCCATATCCGTAAGTTCTTACTCTTCTACTTCTTGCTCGTATTCATGTCTTTTGTTTCTCTCCTTTCACTCCCTCTCTGAAAAAAAAGAAAAAGAAAAAAAAACACATCGAATCGTTTTTTCTTATTCCTTGAACTATTTTCCTATTATTTATTTTCTTCAGTTTTAATTGATACCTAATCTATGCTCTTATATGGTTAATTCCTTACAATTTGGATGAGAAAATGTCTAATCTATTGGTGATGTTCTTATATACCAAACACAATCTTAGTGGGTGTTTGTGTCTAGTGAAGCATTTATGCTGTTCACATCACAATAATTCTGTAGAGATAGTCATAGAACAAAGCAATATGAATAGATTTTATTTTTTTTTTAAATGAAAATATGAATAGAACTTTATAGTTGGTCAAAACGCAATAAATAAATAAATAAATAAATATATATATATATATATATAGAACTTATATAACTACCACCAGGAGGTTATTCTTTCCTCCTTTTGGGAACGCTGAGTGTGTTGACACTTGACGGTATTTGTCATCAAATCTTTACTCCACAAAAGTACTTACCTGCAAGAGATACAATTTTAGGCCCCATTATTACAGCTGAAGTCAATTTTAAGCTAATTACATAATTAAGTCCAATTGTTTAAGTCATTAGCCAATAGAAATATGCGTGGACATTAAACACAACAATAAATCCCAATCACAACACAAACACCCCACACAGTGTTTTCAAAGAGAAAAACTCGAAATTTGGGCAAAAAAACTCTCAAGACCTATAGCACCAAACAATCCACTAAACAAGAATAGTTACAATACAAATCACTTAACAAAACTTGGTAAGTTAAGTAATGACTATGTACTTGGGCCTCTAGCAACTAATTTCTCAAATCTTTTTTTTAAGTTAGTCTCTGGATCTGCGAATTTAACCACCAATATCAAGACAAAGTCTCCTTAGCCACTCAAAGGCCCCTTAAAGATTTAGGAATTGCTTCAATGTTTGGTAAAGTAGTTTGAGTAATGTTGTTTGAGTGTTTTTGATATACGTGTGAAGGAAAAAATGTGTTGAAATGTGTGTAAGTGTGTTTAAAATGTGTTGTTTTGTGTTTGAGTATGCTTACCAAACGGGGCCCAAATAGCACCAAGAACTTAAAAGGTTTCTTTGTGCGTATTGGATTTAGTCTCTTCAAATGGAATTGGCAATTAAAGAGGGAGAAGTTTGATAGAATTGAGAAGGTCTTAGCTCTAGGCTTTTAGGTCACTCCACAGCTCTTCAATATAGAAATTGGGTTTAAAATTTTGTGAGAAATTGGGCTCATAAAGTGGAGTCTAAGGGTCTGTTTGGTTGGAGGAGTGGAAATTAAAGTGGAAGGATAGAAAAAATTTAGTTTTTTCTCTTGTATGTTTGGTTTGAGGGGAAGAAAAGTGGAGAGATGTTAAACTCATTTACTGGGTTGAGAAGAAAAGTGAAAAGATAGAAAATAAAGTTTGTATAAAATTACTCTCATACCCCTATTACATAATATAAGAAATAATTTCCTTCCAATCATTAAAAAAATATTTATTATCAATAAAAATTAAAAGAATAACATATTATAAAAATTAATATACTATTAACATTATATTATTATTTTTTGTTATTTTATTTACATATAACAATTAGAGGTGCTTTCTTAAAAAAAAAAAGGAAAAAAAGAGTGAAAGCCACCCATTTGATAACACCACCGTTGATTAAAAAAAGGGAAAAACAAAAAGCCAAAAATGCAAAAGCAACTGTTTAAAGCTTTGAATAAAATTGCAATACGAATTCAGAAAAAGAAAAAAAAAAAGAAGAAGAATAAAGCAAGACATTGAAAAGAAAAAAAAAAAGAACACAATGTGAACGTAATTCAATGCATAAACAATATGCATAGTTGTTACACTGAAAAGAGGGGTAAATCTAGCATTAGGCTAGCATGGTGTTTTCTCCCAAATTGGGGAGAAAACATTTTGGTGGGCTCGGGAGAAAATACTCGAGCCCTACCAATTTTTTTTCCTCCTCTCCCTCTAACCAAACAACCATCAAAAGTGTTTTCTCTCCCTTTTTCTCTCCTTTTATTTTTTTATTTTTTTTTTCATCCTCCCTAAAATCCATCCAACCAAATATACCCTAAGGGCCCATTTGGATTGAAGGAGGAATGAGGGCGAATAGAGTAGATTTGGCTAAAAATAGGCTAATAAATTATAACTAATTTCTCTCGAGTTTTGAGCAGTGACAGGCGACAAAGAGGCAAGGACGCTGCCTTAGGCTTTCAGTAATAATTTAAACACTTTTTTCAATAAAGTATTACATTTTATATCATATACTTCAATTATATTCCAAAATTTTAAATTTATCAAATCTAATTATCAAAATACCAAAATTAATCAAACTAAAGAAAAAGAATATAAAATAAACTCATATACATAGTAGGTTGGGTTGGGTTACATGCGTTGAAAAAATTATAAACTTGACATGACTAAAGGCTCCAAACATGTCTTTTTCCAAAAAAGAAAAAGAAAAAATAGAAATAGAGTGCAAACAAGGTAACCTTTGTCCTTATCAACGATCTGAAGTGCAATATTAGGTAGGCAAATAAAAGAAAAATAAAGTAATTATGCACTGCTTGTACCTTTCTTCAGCTACTTTACACATATTGCTTATACTAAATTGATTAGTGGATGTATTATTAGTCATAAAGTTTCCAGATTCTACTAGGGCATGTTCGGTTCACTGCGATATGCCCTTAATATAATACACATTACGATGATGTGATATTAAAATTTTTGGTTTATTTTATTTTTTCTAATATTACCATAATTTAAAATTACAAAATATATCATATCACCTTAATCTCATCACATTCCTAAACAATGTAATATTATATTCTTGTATTGAGATTACATTAATGTAAGATTACAATAACGTAATATTATGGTGTAATGTAATATCACAGTGACCAAAAGCCCCTTGAGCGTTTATGCGTGTCATATCACGATCAATGGCATCTGGAATATATAGAAAGATAGCAATATGAATAAAACCTTATAGTTTTTTTTTTTAAGTGAATAGAACTTATTGTCCCGTCTCAAAAAAAAATCTTTATTGTTGATAAAAAAATCAATATAAATACTGTAAATACGACTTTATAGCCGCTAGGAAATTCCTAGTCATCAAATTTCCACTAAAGCACTCAAAAATAAAAAAATTTCACTAAAGCAAGTAAAAAAGCTAGAGAAAGTAATATAAAGTATAAAGAAAACTTTAGTTAAAATTTAAAAAGACCGAATGAGATTTGGTTCAATTGCAAACACATTCCCTGCACTTTTAATTTTGTATTGTTCATTTCGGTAATGACAAAATTCTTATTTCAAGTGATCATGTATAGTGCACGTGACCATTTTATCGTATAATCATTAAAAAAATTATTGTTTGTAACGAATTATAATAATAAAAATTCTTTCTAAATTAAAGTTTAATAAACATATTCTTGAAATGCAAACGGGCGGTATTGGTTTGAGGGCTATTTGTAGTTGGTGGCGTTTCCATGGATTTATGGGTCATTACTGAAAGCCTTAAGGTGTATAATACAAAATTAAAAGCACAAAGGGTGTGTTTTGAAATTGACCCAAACCTTGGGGATATTTATGCAAATTGTTTGTCCTCTTCGCCAATCTATTTTCATTTTAAGTACTTTGTTTCTTCAATTTTGACTAATTGTACTTTTTATCTAATTTTTGGTTCAAGATTTTCTAGGATAATTTCAATGGCTTCCATGAGCACTGGAAGAGCCTTCTCACCATCATCATCTTCTTCTTTTACACCTCGATGGAAATACGATGTGTTCCTAAGTTTTAGTGGCAAGGATACCCGGAATAATTTTACAGCCCATCTATATTCAGCTTTGAAACAGAAGGGTATTTTCACTTTTAGAGATGATGAAGAACTAGAGAGAGGAAAATCAATTTCACCAGAGCTCTCAAAAGCAATAGAAAAATCAAGGCTTGCTATTGTCATATTCTCAAGAAACTATGCATTTTCTACATGGTGCCTAGATGAACTTGCAAAGATCATTGGATGTGTGAAAGAGACGGGAATGACAGTTTTACCAATTTTTTATAATGTGAATCCATCTGATATACGAAAACAAATTGGAACTTTTGCAGAAGCTTTTGCTAAACACGAAGAACGTTTTGAGGAGAACATAAAGAAAGTGCAGAAATGGAGAGATGCTTTGAGAGAAGCGGGCAATCTCTCTGGGTGGCACTTACAAGATAGGTAATTTAATTTGAGATATATTTTTCTTCCGTATGTGTCAAACATCTCTTCCTATATTTACCATGTGAATTATACTGCCAAACATATACGCAAGATTTTGACTATAGTATATTCCACATTTAATATGTGAACATTATATTTCTTATGTAATCTATACTATATCAATAAAATAGGATTTTTTTTCTTAAAAAAAAAGAGGATTTGATGGTTTCGCTTTTAATTTAGGAAAACAATATTCATTAAATAACAAGAAATAAAATTATAGAATTTGAAAGAACAAAATATCATGACCTTAAATGTCGGATAATAATAATAAAATGTTGGAAAGTGTGAGAAAAACACAGAGGTATAAAGAGGTGGTTATCTCTTAAAATCAAACTATCCATACATACATATAAAGTGGAGGAGTTAATGATAGTTATAAAAATTAGGGAAAATAAAAATTTATTAAAAAAATATCTCCAAATAAGCTTTTTACTAACTTGTAACTCTACATATTCACGGACACATTTAAGAATAAATACAATTAGATAAATATTAAACATTCATATCTAAGCTTAATACAACTGATATTCATTTTAGTATTTTTGTTAATTCTTTAACAATACTTTGTAATGATAACTTTGAATAGAGTATGCAAATTTTTTATTATGAATTCCTTGATTTTATTTTTTATTTTGAAGAAAAGGTAATTTGACTATTTATATACTTAAGTTTGATTTACATTTGAACGTAATTTTTGTGAATTTTAACAGAATGAAATTACTTAATGTTTAAAATTTCAAATAACGAATATGTTATGAAAATTGAGTTAATATAAAAATATAAAGAAGATAACAACCAATTCTTTAGAACACTATAGAATTTTTCATTGACATTTATGCATGAATTAAAAACAAGTTTTAAGGCCAGAAAGTTCAATTCAAAAAGTCTATATTTTACCCACAATAGAAAACTCTAAAACAGATAAATTCAATCTCAAAATCAAAGCACATAGTAATTCATCTTATCTCCAAAATCAACATGGGTGACTCATAGTATGTTAATAAATTCAATAGATGTTAACATAAAAATTAGCTATGTATATAGAAACAATAGCTCATATCATATGAATAGCAAAGAATAAACTTAGTATCACAAATAAGACATTTAAGATGTCATGTCATGTGTATAGTCCCTACAGGATGGGTCACACCCACATACTGCCCCCATCGATAGGGTCACTAGAAAATAAACAACTGCCAATTAAAATCACAACATCACAACTTCCACAACACGAACGAATTATAATCCGGATAGTGTACAAATACGATCAAATGAGTTTCACAAATGCAATAGCAATAGCTCAAAGATATAAGAATGGAATTTGAGATTAAAAGGGTCACATGAGATGGTACAATGTGTAAAGAAAATGGCAATGAGTTGAGGACACTAAAAAAACATGGAAATTTATCAAGAATGAACTTTTAAATGGGTTCATCAATGAACATGGTAAAACAAGAGGAATAGTGTGTAAAGTCCCACTTATATATTTGGATCTATAAAAACCTCAAGAGGAGAGATTGTTATTTATATAAATGTATGGGAGGAGCGTCATCTTGATTCTTGATAAAACTTGAGGAATGTTGGTGGAATTTACTCTAATTTTAATTATTATAGTATATGTATGATATGATTTTGAGATGAGCTTATATATATAATATCTAATTTTAATGTGAATGTTTTGGTGCCAATAACTAAATGACTAATTGTTATATAATTCTAAAACTCTCATATATTGTACCAAATATCTTATAATTTCACATGGAATGATTTTTTTTAAAGATAGGTTTGAGTCAAAAGTTATTTCAAATTTTGTTATTTTTAGTCAATAGTAACTTATTAAGGGCACAAATCGAAACAATTAAAAAGGTTAATGGTTTTAGTTGAAAATTTTAGAAATTGAAGGTTAATTTGAAACCAATCCAAGCCTTATGGGAATTATGTAATTTATAATTCTAACACAACTCCTAATTAGATTAATATTCTGACAATCAAAATAATTCCGCTATTAGATCACACGTTCTAGTAGGTGTAATTTTAAGTTGGCTTTCCACTGTTCAATGGCCAACAAGGATAATGACCATTGCTATCATAAGAAATAGGATTGGATGATGACATTAAATTTCCTCATTTCTAAATATTTTGCAGCTGCTCTCTTCCCTCTCTTTTGTAGGCTTTCTTCTTCTTCTTCTAATTGTATAGTTAAAATACGGGTAGTTCTTTGGATTTTGGCTTGAAGCATTCATTTACATTATTATCAAAAAAAATAAAAAAAGAGGCATTCAATTACATAAATTCAACCCAATTTCAGATTTAACCAACTAAACTTAATGCCACATGTCTACATAATTTTTTCGTTGGATATATCCTGCCCTTGTAAATTCAGATTCACAACTTATTGTTCCCTCTTCTTTGTAGGTCTGAGGCAGAATGTATCCAAGACATTGTGCAAGTGATATTAAATAAATTGAGAAATACATTCTCAGCACATACAATGGGACTAATAGGAATAGAATCCCGAGTGGAGAAATTGAAGTCATACTTAGCTATAGAGTCAAATGATGTTCGCATTATAGGAATTTGGGGGACAGGAGGAATGGGTAAGACAACTCTTGCAAGAGTTGTTTATAGTATGGTTTCCAATCATTTTGAAGCTTGCTGTTTTATTGCTAATATTAGGGAAGAATCTAAAAAATGTGGTTTATGTAAGTTACAAAAAATACTTTTGGAAAAACTTTTGATGCTAGAAAATTTGAATCTACAAGATGTCGATGATGGAGTTCAAATGATCAAGAATAGGTTACGTAACAAAAAGATTCTTCTTGTTCTTGATGACGTAAATGAATTAGACCAATTGAAGAAGTTAGCTGGGGAGCATTGTTGGTTTGGTTCAGGTAGTAGAATTATGATAACAACAAGAGATAAGCATTTGTTGGTGAATCCTGAAGTAAATGAAATATATGAGGCTGAAGTATTGAATCATGATGAAGCTCTTAAACTTTTTAGTTTGAAAGCTTTTAAAAAGGACCATCCAGCTGAAGATTATGAAAAGCTATCTCAAGCTTTTGTAGATTATTCTAAGGGGCTTCCTTTGGCCCTTGAAGTTTTGGGTTCTTTCTTGTGCAAAAAAAACATTGATGAATGGGAAAGTGAATGGAATAGGCTCACCGAATTTCCTGAAAGAAGAATTCTCGATGTGCTTCAAGTAAGTTTTGATGGACTACAACCAACAGAAAAGGAAATTTTCTTAAATATTGCAAGATTTTTTTAATCAAATGTATCGAGATGTTGTCATAGAAATACTAGACAATCTTGAGCTTTATCCTAAAATTGGATTAAGGGTTCTCATTGATAAATCTCTAGTAAAATTGCATGAAAATCAATTGTGGATGCATGATTTACTACAAGAATTGGGCCAAGATATAGTTCGTCAAGAGTGCCCTAAAGACCCTGGGAAACGTAGTAGATTGTGGTTGTTTGAAGATATTAACAATGTGTTGACAAAAAATACGGTAAGGGGCTATTGAAAGAAACTAAGCATATATCTTATTTTATTATTCAACTTAAATTTTTTTTTATAAAGAATGATATGGAGTTTAAATTATATTAGTCTAGTAATAATATAATACATTTTATACTAATCCCTCTTATTCTTATTAATAGGGAACAGAGGCAATTCAAGGCATAGTACTAAAGTTGCATGAACCAAAAAAGGTATATTGGAATCCTGAAGCCTTTTCAAAGATGGGAGATCTAAAATTGCTTAAAATTTGTGGTGTTCAACTTATGCATGATCTCAAACATCTTCCTAATAGCTTAAGAGTTCTTGATTGGAGAGGGTACCCTTCAAAATCGTTGACATCAAGTTCCCAATCAAAGGTAATTTAGGTACCCTTATACTACTTTTTTTTACATATATAATAAGTTTGTTTGTAGAAACTAATTATTTTACTCTCTTTTTCTTTTTTGGCTTTTAACAGAGTTTTGAGAATTTGAAATTCATTGAGCTGAGTAAATCTCTAAAACTTATTGAAGCCCCAGACATCATTGAAATCCCAAATCTTGAGAGTTTGGTTCTTAAAGATTGTATAAATTTACTTAGGATTCACTCATCAATTGGAATTCATAAAAAGCTTACTTTTCTTAATTTAGATGGGTGCAACAAGCTCAGATGTCTTCCAAGCAAGTTTGAAATGGAGTCTCTCACGGAACTTACACTCAATGGTTGCTCAAAAATAACAAAAATTCCAGAATTTGGGAGAAACATGGAACGTGTAGAGAGCCTTTGTTTGAGTGGTACTGCAATTACAACACTACCCACGTCAATTGAGCATTTGACTGACCTTTATGACTTGGATTTACGTTATTGCCAAAATCTTGTGCGTTTACCTGATACCATTTTTAATTTAAAGTCGATTGCAATGGTCAGTCTTGAGGGATGCTCAAAACTGGATAGACTGCCAGAGAACCTAGGGAATGCCGAAAGTCTAAGCATGTTGTTTTTGAGCGAAACTGCTATAAGAAAGGTCCCTTCTTCCATTGGTCTCTTAAAACATCTTAGGTGGCTAGACTTCAGTGAATGCAAGGGGTTATCATCTCATAAATCGAGGTATGATCTCCTCCCGTTTTATTCAGTGCCAACAATTCCTCATCCCATCGACTTGCTATTCTCTTCTCTATCTCTATCACCTGCATCTTCTTTGACCCACTTGTATTTAGATGACTGCAATCTCAAGGCAATCTCCAATGATATTGGTTCCTTAGTCTTTTTGGAGCAATTGGGTCTAAATGGAAATGATTTTGTTTGCCTTCCGGAAAGCATCATTCGACTTTCGAAATTGTATAAGATGCAATTGAGAAATTGCACAAGTCTTCGATCATTGCCAAAGCTTCCATTGAATATTACAATTGTTGAGGCAGAAGGTTGTATCTCACTGGAAATGTTACCAGCTCCATTAAAACAAAGTGATTCATTGGAACCATCTCTCAATGTTAAAAATTGCTTTAAATTGGCTGACAATCAAAGCTACATTGACAGGTTTATCTCATGGATAAAAAAGTCCCTCGGTCTCTCTCGCCCTCTCCCTCTCTCATTCCCACGAAAGTCATATTACATTATTATTCCTGGAAGTGAAATTTCTGAGTGGTTTATCCACCAAAGCATGGGGAATGAAGTGAATATAAAACAACCTTTTCATTTGTGTAAGAACGTGGGAATTGCTATTTGCGTTGTGTTTTGTAGGGATGATGATTACTATCTCAATCTTAGTATTTCGTTGATAGCCAATGGAAAAAGAATTGATTTTGGTATCACTACCAAGAATGATGTTTCATCAGATCACCTTTGGCTAGTCTATTTAACTCCTCAATTCTTGGACTATCGATCATATAAATTATTGTGGGAAGGTGACGTTAATGGATTCAGTCAGATTAGAATTAAAATTAAAAGCGATTCATGGGTGAAGGTAAAAAAATGGGGGATCCGTATGATACACAAGAAAGACATAGAAGATCTTGATCGAACAATGGTCCAGTACAGCAACAGCAGCACCACTCCTTATGATGGCATGGATGTTCTCCATCACAATTTCGACAATTCGTCAGTGGCAGTGGAATATCACAAAGTCAAGCGCAGTCATGATGATTACATTGGGGCTGAACCCAGTGGAGAAGGAAGCTCTAATGACATACCAAACCCAGAAAGGATTAAAAGGCACACAGAAACCCATGGTAACTCTGATTCTGAGGAGTCAAGTGAGTACAAGGACTGTGACGAGGAGTTAAGCAATCGGGACGAATCTAATGACGATGGGGAAGAAGATAATGACGATTCGGACGAAGACGATTGGGAAGAAGATAATGACGATTCGGACGAATCTAGTGTCGATCGGGGGAAATATAGTGAAAGTTACCTTGGTGGCTAATGAACTATTTTTCCTTTTATTACCAGTAAGTCACTGCCTTTCCTCTTAATTCAAGTTCTGTTGGTTTCTGCATTTTCATTTTCTTTTACAGTACATTTATTAATAAATTGCCCACCACATGTTTGACTAAAGTTGTCAATGAGACTCCTAGCGATTTGACAACAAAGAATGGCAAGAAAATACTTTTGTTGGTGTTTTAAAAGCTGAAGAAATAATTGGATTAAAAATGAGCAAACATCAAAACTGGAAGTTTTTGCTGCCAAATCTTATCTTAAAAAGACATCTTTTTCCTTTGCATTTTCTTAGCTAGACTTTTTTTTTTTTGTCCCTATTCTATTTTTTCCACCCCATTATTTTTTCCTTTGCTTTGTCAATCAGGCAAGCAACTGTGCAGAAAAGGTTGAAAAATAGAGAAGGTATCCAGCTTTGATTGGTAAGCCCTGCTCTAGATGTATTGTTGTTTTGATGCCTTACATCCACAATTAAAGTTGTCATATTTTTCGGCTTGGTTTTGTCTTTTTAGTCTGATGTAATTGTATTTTGCAGTGGAAAGATCCCATAGTTTTATTTTGATGTGTTTTGTCTAGAATTTAAGTTTAGTCATGAATGTGTGTGTCAATGTTTTTCAATAATACAAAAAATATTATTTTGCTAGGTTATAAAAACCATACTTTAGGAATCCCTCAATTAAGTCAAAATAAGCTACTACTATTAATAGGTATTTAAACTTATTTTTACACTTTGGCTTGAAAACAGGACCTGATTAGAGAGCTGTACTCTCTAGAAGTGGCTGTTCAAATTTTAGCTATCCCTATCTCAAGCTGTGGAGTTACTGATAAGCTGCTATGGCCTCATACAACACAACTTAGTGAGTGAAACCAAGTAATTATGCAATGAGGAAGACAACTTGGATCGTTTGTTCCTGAAGCACAGTCTTGCTTGGGCTGTATAACCTCAACACAGTGATGTTTGAGGGTGCAAAAAAGTGTACTTATCATGGTAATGCTCAGTAAAGCTTTGTTTTGTAGGTATGCACAAGCCTATGATGCACAACATGTTGATTAGAGTAACTACTGGAGAGTCCCAAGGCAAGTGTGTCCAGTCGTGGAGGGATGGCAAGTGTTGCTGACAATTGAGGGGCACTGGCAGAACAGATGCAAATGGGGTTGTTTTGCCTATGTAGCTAAATAATGGGCTGGCAGATAATTTTTCAGGCTGTTCCAGTAATGGCGTATGCAAACGAGTGGCAGCTTACTGTTTGAGAAGCATATTTCCAGGCTTGTTTTGGTTAGTGGAAGATTGGAGAACCTATGGAAAAGAAGAAGGTTCCTTGGCAACTTGCTGTGCTGACTGAAGAACACAAGTGCAGGGAAGTTAGAGAACGCCAGTGGTGTACATTTGCTGTGCACGAGAGTCACTAATGAGGCTAGAGCCCCGGTTACTCTTGCTTCCAACTCTTTTATGAACATTTTTTGGGCTTGTAACTCTATTACGAGAGTGTTAAATTTAGCAGTCTGGATAATATATCGCCAATTTGTTTCAAAAGTGGGACTTCAGAGTTACTTTCAGCAAAACTGTTCATGTTTGTAGATATTCATCACATGTTAATAGATAGTCAAAATTGCCACTGAGCTGGGTAGCTCAAATGGTATTTTCTACCCTTTAAATTATATACCAACAACTAATCACAAGGCTCAAAGGTAATTAGGCACCTGACACAAATTTTTTTTTTTTTTTAAAGTTTCATTAAACTGTATGGTTTTGTTGAATCTTTTTTTTTTTTTTGGTGGTTATTTCAAAGGTTAAAATCCATCAGATTAAGCAAGCCTCTAAAACTTACTGAAACCCCTATCTTTACCGAAGTCCCAGTCCTTGAGAAATTGGTTCTTGAAGATTGTTTAAATTTATCTAGGTTGCACACATCAATTGGAGTTCATAACAACCTAACTCTTCTTAGTCTAAAAGGCTGTAAAAATTTAAAAACTCTTCCAAACAAGTTTGAAATGAAGTCTCTTGAAACTCTTATTCTTTCTGGATGCTCAAAAATTTGAATAAAAAAAATTCCAGAATTTGGGAAAAACTTGCAATGTGTATTGAAAGTTTACTTGGATGGAATTGTTATTACAAAATTACCCACATCAATTGGGCATTTGACCGGCCTCGCTTTATTGAATGTAAGAGATTGCAATAGTCTTACACGTCTACCGAGCATACTCTTTAATTTAAAGACGTAAATATTTCTGGATGCTCAAAACTTTGTTTGATTTTATTTTAAATTCTAAAAAGTATTTGTGAGCTGCAGCTTAGGTTTGCTATTAGCATTTATTCCAACAACAGCATCATTGAAGATTGTTGAACTTTTTGTCTTTTTTTAGTCAACTTTTTCTCTATATTACCTGTTAGTCATTGCTTTTTCTTCTCAATCAAAGCTTTTCGGTGGTTGCTCTGCATTATCTTTTTTTTCCCTTCCTTTGGACACATTTAATTAACTAATATTAACTTAAAAAATATAATTTTACTATCTGTGTTTTTGCTTCATTTTTATCTCTTATTCCTACTCTCATCTGGTCTGTTTCCTTGATCAAATAACACAAATTTGTGCACCTAGCTAATTAATGCATATTATTAAATCTTATGGATTGGTACAATTGATAAAGAGAATCACCCCCATTCTTGAAGCTACTCATTTAATCCACAAAAAAAAATAGTTTTATAAAATAAACAATGATTAAAGTAATTTTGGTTCACTGATTGTGTTAGTTGTTTGGGTTGGTTGCCCCCTTGATGTAGGATTATTGGACTTGTTCATGAGGAGAAACTGTCACATGGCCAAGAGACAAGAAGGCAAGTGCAGTCCATTTTATGCTTCTCAGTTTCGGTAGCCGTAATAGATTGCAAGGTAAAATCTGCACTCTTGTTGCCTATATAGTTCATTGTTTTAAAATTTTTCGAAGTGCAAAAACAATATATGCATGCCATTGCAAACATTATAATCTGAGTTAATCATTACATTTCTTATCATATATGTGAGCTCATGCATAGATCACAATTAGAATGATTCTAGCTAGATGTAGCATCTAGCTTTCTCATTGAAGGTTTTCTATAGCTTTGTACCCACCTTTAGCCAAAAAAGTGATTTTTTCCTGTTTAAGAGAATGACTGATTTTTCTATTCTTGTTTTGATTTGATATTTTTCTTATTTTAATGTAGGATAACAATTAAAGATGTTATAAAAATGATTTGTATTAGCATGTTTGAGGACATTGGTAATGTAACTCTCATATGTTTAAAATTTCAAACATTCAGAGTTTGATCATAACTTACTTTTTATGAGGAATTAATGTAGATATGCAAAATTTCCTCATTGACCAAATCATTCATCCAAGTTCTTGATATATCCAAGTATCATCAACATTGTTCATAATTGAGTGATCTGCATCAGCATTAAGTTATGTTTTTGGTAATTTTCTTAAGCTATCATCATTTGGAACCTAAGCTTGTGCCTATATGTAAATAGATGTGTAATAACTAACTTAATATAAATCTCTCAGAGGTGACCATCTTCAAAGCTAAAAGCAATTAATTTGATTTATCTTCGCCAAAAAAATGTTATGATTGACTATAAATTGTTCAATTGTTAGACATGCTGTGATTGATCAGTGATTTACCATAATTGAATATTGAATTGTAAGCAGTACTAAATGGCCTTAAGCCATGTGCTGCTTTTATTCTGCAATGTAAGGAAATCATCATTCTTGTCATTGTACCATGTAATGCTTGTGTAGAAGCATTGGTGAGACCTTAATAATAATTCAATCCCATTTAAAAGTAACGACTTTTTCCTCTGCTTTTTGTTACTAGGAGATATATATATATATATGATCTGGTCGAGTTTAAAAGAAAATAAGTGCTATGACATGAATTTAACAGTTTAAAACTCTTTTTAATATGAAACAGCTCTTAATTTTGTAACTTTTTAGCACAAGATTTCTGTGCTTTTGCCTCTTGATGTACTTGAAATTTTTTCTACCTTTCTAAAACCTTCACTCAGAAACTAATTATTGACTGAATGTTGTCCTACCCATTTCAGATCATGACCAGGCAGAGCTGAAACAAACCAAAAGGCCTATCTCAAAATCGTAACTTAATTAGCTTATACCCTGTGAAAGAGACTAGACTAGAATTAGAATTAAAGGACAGCAGTAGAAAGTAGAGAAACCCAACCATACAACAAACTTGATTATATATTACGAACCATATCATCTGAACCATATTTTTCCTTACAGTAATCAGACTCAAGCAAGCAAGCGACTGTGTAGACAAGGTTGAAAATTGGAGAAGGTAGCCTACTTCGATTGGTAAGCACTCCTGTTCTAGTTGCTATTGTTGTTGCACTACATCTAGAATTTAACTTTTCTCACTTTCTTTCCATGGGGTTTGCTATTTTAGCAAAATGTATTATATTTTATATTGGAATAAGATGCTAAACTTTGATAATCAATGTCATTAATTTTTGACAATTTTATATTTTTTTTTAGAGAAGTCAAAAAAATCTACATCTGTTAATCGGTATCAAAGTCATCTTTACACTTTTGACTTGGAAACAGGACCTGGTTAGGGAGCCATACTCTCCTGAAGTAGTGAAGTGACTGCTCAAATTTTAGCCACCCCTATCTCAAGGTGAGGAGCTACTAATAAGCAAATATGGCCTTGATGTAACTCGTGGTCAATATCAAAATTAAGCTACCATTGAGAGTAAGGGGAACTCAGGTAACGGATTCTCATTGGAGGGTCACAGCTCTTAGATGGAGACATCTTGGGAATTGAAGCTTCCTTTGAAGTTAATAGTTGTTATGTGGGAGTTGGCATGAGGACTTACTTATTAAAACAGAATAGTGAAATGAAACATAGTGAGTGATAATAATTGTGTAAGGAAGAGGAAAACTTGGTTAATTTATTTCGGAAGTGCAATCTTGCTTGATGCTTGGGCTGTTTGTTTGGATAGATTTGATCCTTAGAACTGAGTTCATTTCTCCTTGCTCTTTGAAGCAGTAGTTGGCTCAGTGGATGGAGGATCCAAATTTTCAAAAACAGGAATATATTATGTTCTCTAGATTGATGTTTGAGGGTGCAAAATAGCTTCTAAAGAAGTGCTAATGCTTTGTTTTGCAGGTCTGCACAAGTCTCTAATGCACAATAAGTGGATCAAAGTAACTGTAGGAAAGTACCAACGCAAGTGTGTCAAGTTGTGGAGGGTTGTAGGTGCTGCTGACGATTTAGGTACACTAGCAGAGATAGTGTGAACGGGGTGGTTTTGGCTTTGTAGCCAAATCAAGTGCTGGTAGGCTGTTGCAGTTCTTCTATAAGCAACCAAATGGCATGCAGCTACATGCCCCTCTGTACGGAAAGCATTAACTAAGGCTACACAGCTTGGTTTTTGTAAGACTTGTTTCTATAATTTCTAAGAGTGGAGGACCTCTTTTTGCGAAGAAGGTTTCCTTTGCAACTTGCTGTGCTGATTGAAGACCAGAAGTGCATGGAAGTTGGAGAACAGTAGTGGTTGTATATTTTGTAGATAAGAGAGTTGCTACAGATGTTGGGGCCTTGCTTCAAATTCTTTTGAACATTTTTGGACTCTACTACCAGCGCTTCAGACATTATTGTATTAATAAACCATACCCAAAAAGAAAAAAGAAGACGAAAAGAAAGAAGTTAAATTAACATCTTTTCCAGACTAATTTAAGCTATGGCATGCAACTACATGCAATTATTAACATTGTAAGACATCATATAAGAGATTCATGTCCCTGCGTGAAAATCATATTCAACTCTCCTTTTAGATTCAAATAAGAGCAATTGAATTAAATATCTAATGGCTCTGACAGATTCAAATTTTTTGTACATTTGAACTCATTGTTTTTCATGAATATGATGTTTTGGAACTTGAACGCATGCATATGTAACTATAAGTATACCTTCTTTTGGTTTATAAATCTATAGGTTCCTAAAAAAAAAAAAATTTTTTTAAGTTCCACAAAAATGTGAGTTAATAATGATTGCTTAGGTCAAGTCACTAAATTGGTTTTAGTGTAATAAGGATTGGGGGAATCTAGATGCACTTTAGTATGTAGATTCCCTTGAGCTATTTGCAATAAAACATGAAAATGTATCTTTTCGAAATGAGAAATGTTATATTTACAACATTTTTACAAGTAGTCTTAAATAATGGGTTGTTATTGATTGTTATGAGTGGACAAAAAAGTAATTTAAATTGTAGATTCAAATTAAAACTAATAACAACTTACCACCTATAATTTGTTGTGAAAATATTGTAAATGTAGCACTCCTCTTTCAAAATTACTGTAATTGTAAATGCTTATTTAAACCAAACGATTTGTCATTTAGTAAATGGTCAGCGGAAATTATTTGTGCAACTCAAAATCGATGGTGCAAAAAATGGAGAATAAAGATCTGGTTATTTTCACCCTTTTTTTTTTATGTGAGTTATTTTCGCATGTTAGCCCTGAGTTTATTTACACTATTATGCACTTCTCTTGGTATCTTTTAGACAAGAGACCTAGCTTAGGCATGGCCTTATCTATCCCATACATGTGTTGATGGGCATCCTATCTTGTCTCTCACGGATGTGAATTTGGTTCAAGCCGTTCAGTTTTGCTTTGACCCATTCCTCCTTTTCTAGACTTTTTGCTATTGGCCTTTTTATAGCAATCTGTGAACATTGGTTTTGGCCCATTAATACTTAGCTTATTTAGTGATGATAGAATGGTAAAATTTGTAAAATTTAATATGATCTATGACTAAATCTATGATAGACAAACGAAGGAGTTGTGCAAGTTGATTCAGGCAAATTTCTTGAAGGTTTCAACATGAACATGGGGTGCATTACAAATGGAATGGCTGAGTTCTTATCCCAAGAAAGGACATGAACTTTGTGATTTTTTTTACCATAATGATGATAGAATGGTAAAAAATTTCCACTATACAATGTTGGACGACAAACAATGGTGGTTGTTAATTTTATTTGATAATAGTTCAACTGTGAATGTCACTTTTTTGCCTTTTTCTATGCTGTTGTTGGTGATGTTATTTGCGAAGCTATTGATGATTTATAAAGGAACCCGTGATTTGCGATCATCAGTAGAATAATTGTTTTTTTTTTTATAGGATCTTAAAAATAAATAATTGTTACAAATTATTATTCCATTCTTACCTATTTTGATTATTAATTGATATTCTTTTTTTCTTTTTCTTTTTTGAGAGAGAGATTACTAACTGATATTCTATTATGAAATTTTCTCAAAAAAAGAAAAGAAAAGATATTCTATTATGAAATGCCCCACTTTAAAAGCCTAATAACACAATTTTATAATTTTTCTAACTAGTCCTTTATCATTTGAAAAGTCAATACTAATTTCCTTTTGATTTATTTGAGTTTAAATTAAGACCGGTAGCTTTGGTTTTTTGTTTTTTTTTGAAAATTAAGACTGAAAACTTTCAATTTCAGAATTTAATAACTTTTTTTCTTTATTTCCATGGTAATATTCCTATAAAAAGTATTTTTTAAGTTAAAAAAAAAAACAAAATGGGAGAGAAAAATATTAATGAACCAATGTAAAAAATATTTGAATTTATATTGTAAAGATTGAAGGTAAATATATTATAAAACCCATTATAGCTACATTTTTACTATATGACTTATTCGTATTATAATGAATTCAATATAGAGTTTATATAGTAGAGAATCATTGGTTCACCCTATACTAATCCAAAGGCTAGTTTGCTAGTTCAATAATTACATGGGCCTACAATAAATTTGGGTCTCTAACAAAACTAACCAAACTTTTAAGGTTTAGTTTGTTATAATTTCTAATTTTTAGGGTTTAATTTGAACCACGTGAAGTATAGGGTTTAAAATGTAATTTGATCAAAGATTTATTGACATCTGTTGCCTATTTATTTCTCAATATGACAGACCACTTTCTTTAGTCCTACTGATTAGTTTTTTTTTTTTTCCTCTTTTTATTTTAACATAATAAGACATTATTGTTTTGTTAAGAACTTTATAACTCAATTGTGTGTGTGTGTGTTTGTTTCTCACAAAAAAAAAAAAAAAAAAAATTCTCTAATCATATTTGGGAGAACCAGAATTTGAAATCCCCATACACCACTTTTTAGTAACAATTGAATTTAAAAAATAAAAACGCACTGTTGTTTTTATAGTACAACACATTGTATTTCTTATTGAAAAGCAGGGGGACTATATTCTGATCACTTTTTCCAACTCCTATTCTATGTTCTCATCAATTCCCCATCCAAACATAAGGTTTTGTACGCAAAAAATGATAATTTATCCATTGGTAGAACAGTTTTAATTGGGAATGCCTTCTGGTTTTTCTTTCATATTGCAACTTTCGAATTTAATTAGGACCCCACTATCAGTTTCAGTTGCCATCTTTTGAAGTTTCTTGTGCATAGAACTGTGGTGGATCTACTAACCCCTATAGATAAGTTATACCTACTACATTTATTGCTAAGAAAATGATGTAGTTATAAGTAGTTATAACTACTACATTGAACAAAGAGACACAATTCCCATTTCCCAGCAATGCAATTAGTTGGATAGTAAACTTTTTCTGCCCAGATTGGTAGTATCAGGGACCAAAGATAGTCACCCCACATCAGTGGCAAAGCTAGGATTTTAGTTTAGAGGGGGCAAAATTAAAAGACGATATTAAAAGTGCAATTTATCTAAAAAACATTAATCAACAATAATAACAAAATAAATAAATAATTGTAAGCAAATATGAATATATTTCATATTATTAAAATAAATAAACAAAAACAACCAATTCATAGCTACTAAAAAATTTACAAACTGATGGAGTAAAAATATGATTAGTGTTACTTAAAAAATATAATGAATAAATGTTTAAAATTATTTTTTGTGATTGGTGACATGCCAATTTGTAAGACATAAGTAGTAAAATTTGTAATATCTCTAGCATCATTCAAAGATAAAATGTTGTGAAAAGTATCATAAATAATAAAAATGGTGTAAATAATGATATAAAATAAAAATAAAAATAGTAAAATAGGTGGTTTGGTCCCTTCAAGTTTCAATAAGTAGAATTTTTTTTTTTTTTTCTCATGTGACTGCTAATAAAAAAATAAAAAAAAAGGAGTCAGGGGGGGCAGGTGCCCCCCCTCGCCCCCCTCTGGCTCCGCCAGTGCCCCACATTATGTTTATTTAGTAATTCTCAGTAGTATAATTCATCGAATAAAAAATTTGTAACAACTGAAAATATATATATGAAAGGAAAATCCCAGCTTCAATTCTCTCAAGTAAATAATAAATCTATGACAAAACAAGAATTGTGGTAAAAAAAAATACAGGCAAAATAAAAAGGACAGAGAATGAAACCTCTATGGACAAAAGGGTCTACCAAGGCGAGCCCTGTGACTTGGGATAGTGAAGTGCCTTATCTCCCTTCTTGTTCTGTCAAACACCCTTCACAGAGAAAAGCCTTGGAGAACTTGTCCTCCACAACTCTATCAACATCATGCACAAACACATTAGTCTCACCCTCCTCTCTATTCCTAGCCATCGATCCAGCTGTATATATAGCACTCATTCTTCCTGGGGCATTATCATGGTAACCAGTAGGTGCATCCACCATGATCAAGTCCCATTCTTTGAGTGCAAGTTGGCACTTTGAGAATCTTGGATCACTCACAACTTTGCAGTCTTCTTCCATTCCAATCTTGATGAGCTGGTCAGCTTGGTGAACCTTGGTGTCATACTCAACATGGTATGACTTTTCCCACAATGTCATTCCTCTTCCGGCCCTCCTTCCTTTTCCTTTTTTTTTTAATCTCTTTTTCAACGAACGCGGCGAGCTTTCTCTTCTTGTCCTATCCCTAACGATTTTTGGGCATTTGCTATACCTTCTGGATCTGCAATACAACAAATCACATAAACTACATTACACATCAAAAACCAGCTATTCTGTAACAAACATCAATGCATTAATGGAAGGGAAACATGTCAAAGGTTTGATCGCATGACACAATTTTTTTTTTTTTTGACTTTCAAAGAACTTGAGTGCAATCATGAGACCAAGATTAGCACTTTTTTTATTTTATAATAAGCATGAGACAAAGTTAGCTATTGTTCGAAAAGATCAAACCAAAATATAGAATCAAGAGAAATGTCTACCAATTCTAAGTTTAAAATTTTTGCAATTTAAATTACTTGATTGGACATTGAAAATCTCTCTAAACCAGTTGTATTCCCTGAATTTATATTTCTTAGTCCTTCTAAAAGATGTAGGAGTCAAGCCCATTGTAACTTCCAGTGAAGTTATACAGTTGATAGCCCCAAATGCATTGAAAAAAGGTTCAGACCTTCCACAAGCAAACTCATTATGCTGCAGAAATTGCACAACTCTAGGTTCAGTGAAAGATACGGATTACTAGAAAAAGAGAAATAAAAGAGAAAAAAGAGCCGGGGGGAGCAGAAACAGAAGCTGCAAAGGAAGACTAGGAAAAAGAACCCTCAAAAGTAATTAAGAGTGACATTGTTATCTTGTTCTATAGAATTTGTAATATATCCCATCTTCTCTGCTACCTATAAATGGCACAAAGAAATCAATACTCACCAAAGAACTGAGTGACAATGCACATAAAGAAGTTCAAGCTGCTGGAAACATTGTAGGCCATGGCAGGTGGAAGAGGTTTCACAATGGTGTCAATGCCGAATACTCGTTGAAGAAACTGCATACACAAAATTATGAACGGATTTAAATGCAAAATTATACAAAGGATGCAGATGGAAGAAGAAAAGAGGAGTTAAGATATTATTGAGAGCCAAACAAACATATATGTAAACTGTATAATTCCAAGCAGTAAGTGATGGATAGGCTATAAAAGTGTCAATCGACAGAAAAACAGAACATGACAAAAAAGACTATCAATTAATTGATATGCATCCTACAGACATGCCCATGCCCATAATAACAATGTGGATATTGATGGCGTTCACACACACAAAAAAACCCTCAAATCAATTTCAATGATACATCATAGAAGGCACAAATATGTGACCTCACTTCATAAATTGAGCCTTCAACCATATTAAGAGTCAACTATATGAAGCCTCAATAATAAGAGGCTTCAACCTCATGTTAATTGCATTACCACTTATAACAAAAGCTTAAACTATTAAGAAATAGTAGATTTAATCATATGACCATTATTACAACACTTCCTCTCACGTGTGGGTCTATACTCCCCTTTGATAAGTAGAGCCCGACAGATTTGATTTTGAACTTTTTCTAATTGAGAGGGTGGAACAAAGATAAGGTTAGAACTCAAGACCATCTACTTTGATACTATACTAAACTATCAAATGTCCCAAAAGCTTAAACTGTTAGAAAATAGTGAGCTTAATTATTTAACCATTATTCTAACTGTTTGAAATAAAATGACATGCCATTGTCTATCAACTTGAAACTCTATATAGGGTAAAAGTTCTCATCCGCTACAAGAATAAATTTTTTCTTTCTTTCCTTCTGTTTTCAGTTTTCTCTGCTGGGTAGAAGTTATCAGCCACTACTACAAAGGGTTATCCCATCAACTGCATAATTCAAGATTGTTGAACTTGTTTTCTTTTTTCTTAATTAACTTTTTTTCTCTTGATTTTTTGTAAGTCACTGTTTTTCCTTCGTAATTAAAGTGTTATTGGTAGCTGCATTATCTTTTTTTTTCTTTTTTTTTCCTTTCCTTTGGACACATTAAGGGTTTGTTTGGATACCGCTTATTGCTAAAAACTGAAAACATTGTAGCCAAGTAATTTTTAAATGTGTAAATAGTGCCGTGAGACCCAGTTTTAAAGTTATATTTGCTGAATTCCGTACTTGCAGGTTCCGTGAACAGTGTACGAGACCTACAGAAAAAAAAGGAAGATGCACAAAGCAACGCAAACGCGTTGCTATCCAAACCCAGCCTAATTTTAACTTCAAAATATAATTTTGCTAGTTGTGCTTTAGCTTCATTATTGGCACTTATTCCAACTCTCATTTGTTCTATTTCCTTGATCAAATAGTATTACACCTAGCTAATTTAATATGCATAGTATTAAATGTTATGGATTAATTGGTAAAAGAATCACCCCCATTCTTGAAGTAACCCATTTAATCCAAAAACACTATTTTAAAAAAAATTATAAAATAAGAAATGATTAGGGTAGTTTTGGATCAGTGATTTGTGTTGGCAGCCCCCTTGATGTAGGATTGTTGGACTTGTTCATGAGGAGAAACTGTCACATGGCCCAGAGACAAGAAGACAAGTGCAGTCCATTGTATGCTTTTGATTTTTGCTCTAGCTAATAGATTGCAAGGTAAAATCTGCACTCTTGTTGCATTTTAGCGCATCGTTTTAAACTTTTTTGTTTAAATTACAAAAGCAATATATGCATGGCACTGCAAACATTATTGTTGCACTTAATTAAATTTGTCGTTACATATTATATGTATTATATAGATGAACTCATGTATTGATCGCAATCAGAATGATTAGTCTAGCTAGACATGACATCTAACTTCCTTGTTAAAGATTTTCTACGGTTGTGTGTTAACATTCAACCAAAGAAAATGCTCTTTTTTCTGATAAAGAGACTGGCTGATTTTTCTATTCTTGTTGTTTTTTTTCTCTAAATATTTATTTATTTATTTTTAGAGAGTTTCAATATATAGCACCTGCTCCTGATAGTAACTTTTTATCATCAAACCAAGACATCAATCAGTTTTTGTTGTAGGTAGGAATTGAAATTTTTATTCTAATGTAAGATAACAATCATAGAAGTTACTAAAATGATTTGTCTTAGCTATTTCGAGGACATTGTTATTGTAATTCTCATAATGCAACAAACTCTACAATCAAGTTGCAATGGTGAATGTTCAAAATTTAAAGCATTCGGAGTTTGACTATAACTTACTTTTTTATGAGGAATTAATATCGATATTCAAAATTTCCCCATTGACCAAATCATTCATCCGAGTTCTTGACATCCAAATAACGTCAACGTTGTTCATAATTGATTGATCCATGGGTCAAGTAAAAAAGGATCTGTATCAGCATAAGTCATGTTTTTGGTATTTTGCTTAATCTATCGTCATTAGAAACCTAAGCTTGTACCTTCATGTAAATAGATGTGTGATAACCAACTAAATAAAAGTTCTCACAGGAGAGAACCTTCAAAGCTAAAAGCATTTAGTTTCAATTTATCTTCACCAAAACAGTGTTATGAATGACTATATATTGCTCGATTGTTAGACATGCCGTGATGGTTCAGTGATTTACAATAATTGAATATTGAATAGTAAGTAGTAATAAATGGCCTTAGCTATGTGCTGCTTTATTCTGCAATGCAAAGGAAATCATCATTCATGTCACCGTCCTATGTAATGCTTGTGTAGAAGCATCTTATTTCAATCCCACTTAAGAGGAGCATCCTTTTCTCTGCCTTTTGTTACTGGGTTATATATATATATAAGATTAATGATTTACAACTCTTTTAATATGAAGCGGCTGTTTAATTATATAAGTTTTTACCATAAGACTTTTGTGCTTTTGCCCCTTGATGTACTAGAAAGTTTTTCCACCTTTTAAAACTTTCACGAATCCAATTATTGACGGAAAGTTGTCCATACCCATTTCAGATTGTGACCAAGCAAAAGCTAAAATGAACCAAGTGACCTATCTCTAACTTAATTCGGTTAGACCTTGTTAAAGAGACTCAACATGAATTAGAATTGAAGGACAGCAGTAGACATTAGAGAAACCTGACCATACAACAAACTTGATTATATATTACCAACCATAACATCTGAGGGAAATTTTTCTTAACAGTACTCAGACTTGAGAAGGCAAGCAACAATGCAGACAAGGTTGAAAAATGTAGAAGGTAGCCTGCTTAGGTAAGCCCTCCTGTTGTAGTTGCTATCATTGTTGTATTATATCTATAAATTAAGTTTTCTCACATTCTCGAATGTATTAAATTTCACAGTGGAATGATGCTACACTTTGATAATCATTGTCATTCATTTTTTGAAAATTTTAAAATTTTTATATAACATTTGGGGAAACCATTAGATAAGTCAAAAGAATTTGCATCTTTTAATAGGTATTTAAAGATATCTTTACACTTTGTCTTTGGAAACAGGACTTGGTTAGGGAGCGATACTCTCTTGAAGTTGCTGCTCAATTTTTAGCCACCCCTATCTCGAGGTGAGAAGCTACTGATAAGCTAATATGGCCTCAATGTAACACATGGTTGATATAAGGTCATAATTAAGCTATTATTGAAAGTAGAGGGAATTCAGGTAATAAATTCTCAAGCAAAGGTCATAGCTTTTAGATGGAGACATCTGTGGGGATTGAAGCTTCCTTTGAAATTAACAATTTTTGTGCGGAAGTTTTGGCATGAAGACTCATTAACACATAATAGTGAAATGAAACATAGTGAGTGATAGTAAGTGTGTGTTATGCAATAAAAAAGAGGAAAACTAGGATTATTTATTCCTGAAGTGCACTTTTGCTTGGGCTGTATTGTTTGGATTAGATTTGAGCGTTAGAACTAAACTCATTTCTCCTTGCTTCTTGAAGCAGTGGTTGGCTCAATGGATAGAGGATCCAAAATTTTAAAAACAGGAATATTTGGTGTTCTCTAGATTGATGTTTAAGGGTGCAAAAAAATCTGCTTAAAAAGTTCTAATGCTTTGCTTTGCAGGTATGCACAAGTCTTTAATGCACAACAGCAAGATCAGAGTAACTGCAGGAAAGTACCAAGGCAAAAGTGTCCAGGTGTGGCTAACTATTGTGGGACACTAGCAGAGATGGAGGGTGGTTTTGGTTATGTAACCAAATACAGCACTGGCAGTCTGTTGTTGTTCTTCCATATGCAACCAAATGGCATGCAGTTAGATCAGATGCCTGGCTATACAGCTTGGTTTTTGCAGACTTGTTTCGATAATTTGAGAAAGAAGGTTCCTTGGCAACTTGCTATGCTGATTGAAGACCTCAATTGCATAAAATTTGGAGAACACTAGTGGTTATATATGTTGTGCATAAGAGAGTCACTGTAGATGTTGGGTCCCTGGCGACTCTTGCTTCAAATATAAACATTTTTGGACTCTACTACTAGCCAACTCTTCTGACATTATTGTATCAGAAAACCATACCCAAAAAGAAGAAGAGGAAGTTATCTTTACATCTTTTTATTGACTAATTTATGCCTTTGGCACATGTCTGCATGCAATCATTAGAAGTAACAAATCCTTTTCCTCTGCAATTTATTAGTAAGATTTTTCTTTTCTTTCTTTTTTTCCTCCCGTCATCTTCTTTTCAGACATTTAGGAGTTTAGTAGAATATATATAATGTCAAGTTTGAATGTAAATGGGTGCTATCACTTGATTTTCTCATCAGCCTGTGACATTAATAGCATTTCTCTTTAATTATGCATGTTTTTACAATATGACTTTTGTGCTTTTGACATGCTTTTAAGGCCTCTTTCTAACAGTGTGATTTATTTGGTTTAAAACGTATACTGGCTGTTGCATGCTAGGAATTGTAGAAACCAAGCAAGCAGGTCTGTTGTTGATCTTATTGACACAAGTTTAAGTGAGGACATTGAGCATTGGAACCAGTTATGTAGGTTATAATTACATTCTAAACTACTAAACTAATTAGACTTCATTAGCAGTACAAACTAATCAGACATTGCTACTAAACTACCAAACTACTAAACTAAGCTTTAACTACCTTCCAGCTATACTTAACAATCAAATACACAGTCAAGACTCCAATTTGATCAAATTTGTCTTTCTAACTTGCTATGCATGAACGGAAAATGTTTGAAACAGCAGGACCAGCCATCGTCTATCACTTGAAACTCTAGTGTAGTACAGTTGTACCTAGAAAAAAAATGACTTAAAAAGTAGCGCATGAGCAAATATGCTAAAAAGATGAAAGCTTAAAGCAGATCCAACACGCACTCAGCCAGTCAGCCATTGTATTATAGACTATAGTTCTCATTAACTAGTAGAATAGATTTGTTCTTTCATTTCTGTTTATCAGTTTTCTCTGATGGGTAGAAGTTCTCATCCTCTATTAATAACTAGCCGAAATCCCGCGCGATGCGCGGTGCATTTTGAAATATTTTGTAAAAAAAATTCTTTTAACCCCTTGTGTTCATTAATACAATTATTGTTAGTCATGTTTAATTTACAGCGTTTTAATAGTAGAACTAAATTCAAACCAAACCCTAGTTCCTAACCATAATCAAATCCTATTAAAGCTCAATATTAAAATTAAAAATTCTATTGAGTGCAGTTAGTGCCAAATCTACGAAATTTAGATTTGGAAACATTCTTTATATTCGGTTGCCCCTTTAAAGCTTTCAAATATGAAATTCCTCAGTTTCTTATAGCTAGAAAATATGAACGGAATTTACATTCTTTAATGTGTTATTGTGTCATTGTCTGAATGGTCCACTTTCTACAGAAGATTGCATAAAGTTCATCTCCTGCACATGTAAACTCAGACCTTTTAATTCACCTTCTTGCACAAAGTACATTAAGAAACACATAAACTAACATGAGGTCTACTACACTGATGCTTAACTACATCCATATAACACTCAAAATTGATTAAGAATGAAAACATTAATATCCAAATGTTTTATGGAATCAAAAGCATATCATTAATTAACAACAAAGAATGAACATTGACAAAGAGCAAGTTAAATTCAAAAGAGAAAGAAGACTAAATTTAAATGCACACGAAAAATGAAATTTGTGCTGTGTTGAAATCTAGCAATAATATATAGTTAAACCAAAAATTCCCTATAGGGCCTTTGAGCACTGTAGCACCAATAGGTGGCTAATGCCTAGCTGTAGTTGAAATGAGATTTTAATCGTGGATAGTCATTATTCAGCCCCATATTGTTTCAGTTACGTGAATGAAAGTTGGAAAGTAAGAAAAGGACGTATACTAATAGTTATGATAAGATGCTCTAGATTTTAACCTTTGCATATGATGATTATTGTCCCCGAAAAATAAAAATAAACCTTGTTGATTACTGAAATTAAAAATAACATCCCAAAGAAAATAACGGGTAAAATTGACCTCAAAGGGACATTCCAATTATGATGATATGTTTGTAGTATTTGCAAAGGTGTGGAGAGAGAGCAATTGGATACGATTGGATTCCTTGCCATTGCCCTTGTCATAGGATTTCATAAACCACTTCTTTTTATTTGCATGTAATAATTCCAACAAAACACCCAACACGTCAAAATTGCAAACTCTAATATAAGATTGATAACAACAAAAATTGATTTAGTTTATATTAGTTAAAGCACAGTATTTGTGTTTCCTCTTACTTAGCCAAGAACACAATCACTTTTCTAGAATAAAATTTCAAAAGGAGAAAAAGAATAAAAATTCAAACCCTTACGCACCATGTTTGAACTTTACAGATTCTAGAATGCAAAACCGTGATTTTGCCATAGGATTTACTCATTTCAAGCGCAATCTGTCCAACAATACATCAAGAATTTGAGTTATAAAAATGTGATTGCAAAAAAACGTGTAGCTAAAGATTTTAGAAAGAAGAAGGAAAAAAAAAAAAAAAAAGAGAGAGAGAGAAACATTAAAAGAAAAGAAGAGAAGTGATTGTAAAAGGAGACTCATGGCTAGAAGGAAGTGTACTAATTAATATATAACTTAGATAATTGCTAGAGGCGGGCAACTGAAGGGTTAGATGTAGAAGAGCTGAATTAATGGTTTTTTTTTTTCTTTCTTTATTAAACAATTAATGGTATACTTGAAAGTTTAAAAGTTATTTTAGTCAATTGAGAATTGAGAAAGAGGAGTGATGAGGAGTAATAAGTAATAGAAGAGGTGTAACTTGAACAAAAAAAAAAAAAATTGGATGGCTATCAAAGAAGGCACCACATGGCAGAACCTCATGCTTTCCCGCATGAGGTCTCTGCTTTTATATATATATTGATTTAGTTTGTTGTGGTAATACTAAGGTTTTAAGTTCCTTAATTCAGAGTCATACTCATATCACAGAGTTACAACACATTGCCAACTGGTAAGAGCTCACATTCCCAAATGATCCTCAAACAAAAACATTAACAACCTCTCATATAACACATAACTCAAATCTATAAAAACACAATTAGGAACCACCAGGAATCCCCCAACACTGCAACAGGGTATACTACTAACGACAAAGACACGAACTTTAAACAACCAATAGCAAGTAATCAAGAAACTAATAAATGGGTAACCAAAGAAACACAATTTAAAGCAAGTAATCAAGAATTCTCTCATCAGCAAAACAAAACAAAACAAAACAAAACAAAAAACCACAAAATAGAGACCTAGTAGTTACCTCGACAAGGGAATCATCAATCGTTATCGTCTTGGAATTCTGTGGCTTCCTCTTTGCCCCTCCATGGCATCGATGACATCAACTTCTTCTTCGCTGTTGTCATTTTCATTCAATTGCTGTTACAGAGAGAGGGGTAGTGTTGTCGGAAACTCGGAATATGTTACAGAAAGGGTTAGTACCGTGAGAATTGTTAACGCTTCTATCACACAAGCTTTATAAAAAACCAAAAAGGACATAATGGACTGAAGTGGACCGACGAGGATAGAATAGACCGAATAAGATCAATATGGACCTTATAAGACTGAAGTGGACCGAATAAGACCGAATAGACTCAACTAGACCCAATAGGACCGAATAATTCAGAAGTGAGTTTAATTGGTCAATAGTTTGATTTGTTCAAACGTAGGCTTAATAAGTCTCTATATAATTTAAAATTCATGATATTTCAAATATCCTAAATTTGCACGAGCAAATATTTTGTTTTTGATTTTAGGGTTAAATACATAGTTAGCCTTTAAATTTTATAGCCTATAAAAAAGTTTAGTCTACAAAATATAAAATGATTGCTTTTAGTAAAATTATATAACCAAACTAAAAACAAAGTGTGTACATGATTGGCTTAGGTTTGAGAAACCTTTTATTCTATATTAACCTCATCAAAGCCAAAAATTTCTCACCCAAGCTAACATAACCCAAAATAGCTCTAAAAATCAACTCAACCCAACCTGTAAGGGTCAGATTGGAGCCATTTGGAAAGTCTAATAAAAAAAATCATTAAATCATTTAAATTCTTTATTTAAAAAAATTACAATTTAGTCTAATATTTGAATTATATTAAAAAATATCAAAATATTAAAATAAATAAAACCATCAAATTCATACCAAGTATTTTTTTTAATTTAAAAAAGATAATAATCAACCAGACCCAAAGGCCAAAGTCGTAATTTTGATATACAATTTTACGAGTGGTGTCAGTGGAAAGAAATTATTTAAGCAAAGCTGAATATGACAATTATCAAACAAGTGGACTAGGTGAAAAAAATGTGGGTTGCGAAGGACATTGAAGATCATAACCGAACTCTATGTCTGAGAGAAGCGGCGGAAGGTTACGAAGCGAAGAGAAGCCGTGAAGACTATGATGGGGCTGGAAGCTCTAATGACAAACCTCACCCAAAAAGGATTGCAAGACTCCTAGAAATTATGGCCCACGGTAACTCTGACTGGGAGGAGTCAAGTGAATACAAAGTACCACAAAGAGCTAAGTGAAAGTGGCCTTGAAGGTTAATCAACTTTTTTCCTTGTAATTAACTGTCTTTCTTCTTAATTCAAGCTCTGTTCGTTGCTACAATGTCTTTTCTTGTGTAAAAATATTCATGGATTGCCCACCATATGTTTGATTAGAGTTTTCAATGAGACTCCTAGAAATTTGACTAAGACAAACAAAAGATTGCAACAAAAAGCTTCTTGTTGTTGTTTATAAAGCGGAGAAATAATCTGCTTGAAAGCAAGTATACATCAAAACTGGAAAGCTTTTGCTATCAAACGTACCGGTTTATTGTTGTTTCTTTCCATTTAGAGTTATACTTCACTCCCTCAAATTTTCATTAAGCATAGAAACTCTCCACAAAGTGCAACACACACACACACTGAATCGGAAGCAAAATGGGTGGAGAGGAGAGAGAATTGGAGAGAGGGAGAGATATTTGAGAGCAAGGTCTTGCAGATTTCCCTCTCCTTTGCTTGACAAAATGCCCTCAGTAACACTGCCACATCCTCTCGTTTTTACCAACCCAAGGTACTATCTCCATAAGTGTTCTGTCAAGCAAGTGGAGGCATCTCTGAACTCTTGTCCCCATTCCTGACTTAGGCCCATACTTTGGGCGGTCTGAATCAAAGTCTTAGCTTTGTGGATATAATGTCCATAATTTCGACTCTTTGCTATGCCATTTTCAATCCCATACCCCTACGCATATTGCACAGCTGCTGCTTAACCAAATTTCTTTCCTCCTACATTGACACATGGTCTGCACCACCATTCCACATGTTATGGAAAAGCTTGATCTAACCATTACTAATCCTTTGGTGGGGCTGCCTTTCTGTCTCTCCTTTTCTACAATGTTAGCGCCTCTGAGTTTGATAGGTAATATTTTTCTCAATCCTCCTTCTGCTTCTAGGTTCCCAAATCTAAGGATTCTAGTACTTGGATCTGCAGAGTATGCTAACTCTGAATCTCTCCCCACCCTCCTCACTGCCCTCCTTGGCCTCAATTTAGGAATCCACAAGCACAACCTCATGTTGTTTCCACGGCAGTTTCTTCAAAATGAATAAAGTAGAATTCCATGAATTTATGATTGTGATTGAGGAAAAAGTTCGGAAAGTTAATAATGTCACTAATTGTAATCAACAATTAGATGTAGATGCAAGAGGCATGCACCATGAATTAATAATTGCAATTGAAAAAAAAGTTAAAAAAGGTAGTAATGTCACTAATGGAAATATAAAAATTCTGTGAATAATAGATAGTATTGAACATGATGTATTACAAAGTGGCCTTAGCCATGTGTTTCCATTGTTTTGCAATGTTAGGAAAACATCTTACACCTCATTATCCCATGTAATGCTTGTGCAAAGGCACGGGTCAGATATATTTGTAAATTAGATTTTTCGTTCCTTTCTTTATTTTGTTTCCCCCTGGTATATTTTTTTTCAGACATTCAGGAGTTTAATAAAATATTTGTAATGTCAATTTTGAATGGAAAGGTTGGTATCAGCCTATCACTTGCATTGCCCCATTGATTTGTAATATTAAAAGTTTAAACTCATTTTATACATAGCATTGTTCGTTAATTATGGAAATTATTACCATATGACTTTTGTGCTTTGGGCCCTTGATATTCTTGAAATTTTCCAGACTTATTTCAAATCATAACCAAGAAAAACCATCCATGTTCATTTCATTTGTCTTTTTAGTAATTAGACTCATGCAAGCATACAACTATGTCGACAAGGTTGAAAATTGGAGAGCTGATTAGATTTGTAAAACCTGCTCTACTTGTTATCGCTGTCGATGCAATTGTTTCTTTGTCATTTTAACCTAATGAAATACATTTCATAGTGAATTGATAATACACCTTTATAGACATCAAAGTGTGTGTTTGTGTGTGTGTAGGGTTCCTATTTTATTGGTTGTCCCCATAGGAAAAGTGATGTCAAATGAAATTGCTTAGGCTCTCTACGTGGTGTGGCATATGTGCTAGTCAAAGATAGTTTCAGGTGGAATTCTAAATTAGTTTGAAAACCCTATAGCCAAAATGATTCCGAGGGAATTTTACAAATTCCTCTTTGTGTTGCTGCCAAGCTCATAAGGCCTCATTCCAAATCTGGGGTTTATTTGGTTGAAAATGATAGTGGCTGTTGCATACTAGGAATTGTAGAAACCCAGCTGGCAGGTCCTTTATTAATCTCACTGGCACAACCATAAGTGAAGACCCTGAGCAGGCTGAGCTTTGGAACCAGTTATGTAGGTTACAATTTCCTTCTAAAATGAATGTTGTTCTTTGGAGAATTTTATTGAATTTTCTTCTTGTGAGGGTAGAATTGAGAAGGCATTTGAGGACTTAGTCCATTGAGTCAAAGATACTGAAAGACCATATATTTTTTTCCTTTTCATCTAGAGAAATCAGGTTTGGTTTGATCTGTACATTAGAACTGATTTCATCCAGCTTCTTTTTATTCAGGCCTGGTTGAAGAGCTGGACGAAGGGGAGGGAGATTTGGGGATCTTAAAGTACTTATCATTGCCTTTTTTCTCTATTTTATGGTCTATTTGGACTTAGAGGAACAAGGCAACCGTGAAGAAAGAACCTTTCCATGCCACTTATGTGGTCTTGTATAAAAGTTTGATTTCAATGTGCAGGGTAACTGACATTTCAAAAAACAAAGAAAAACCTTAACAGCAACAGGATAAGCAAGTGTAGACCTTTAGAGAGTGTCACAACTGGCAACCAATCCTGTTGGAGTTGAGCTGCAAGGGGTAGGAGAAGGAAATACAGGGGATCCAAGATTTTTTTGAAAAAAAAGAGCAGGTGCATGTCCATGGCTGGTTGTTTCAGCCGAGCATTTTCTTCATTGTTAATCTTTTTATGGATATTCACAAAATAACATGACACTTCCACTAATAGATATTGCCACAAATTTTCAAGAATAAATTCCATTAATTGTATGTGCATGCATGCAAGCCAAATACATATTATACATGAACAAAAGCTCTAGGTAGATATTGCATTCCCCTTTGAACCTCCTAAGTTTTAACACCAAGCGACTTTGTACCTTTTCATAACATCGTTAAATGATTGCTATTCACATGTGGATTGACAGGCATCACACCTAGAAGTGATCCCCATAGCTAAAATATCAAAAGAGGAATGTAAATGACATAAAAATAAATAAATAAAATGAAAATTTTAAGCAAAAGAATCTATTATTGATCTAGAAGCTCCAAGAAAGCCTACTTGACATGCCATCCATTCTTTAACTTCAAACTATTTGGATGGTCAAAATGACAGCCTCCCCTTAAAAAAAATGCAAATGTATTTGACACACACACACACACACTAAAACAGAAATGGGGATCATGAGAATGGCACATATTAACTAAACGACAAAAATATATTCCAGCTTTCAGTATGTTCCCTATTGGGTATTACATCACTTCTTCTAGTTTGTCCAACTCTTCCTTTATAGCATCTTCAGGCTTTGAGATTTCTCTCTGTTTGTATTCTTATAATTAAGAAATAGGTGGCAAAGTTGGCCAATAGAGAGGTTGTGGTGAAGGACATTCAATGGCTTACAATTGTTTGGGTTTGACAGGTGGACATATGTCCCGGTGGGGCCTTGATCCCTAGTAACCATTGCCCCTAAGTTTTTTATGAACAATAGCTTGGATAACAGGCGGCAAACTCTGAATCTTGTACTCTTTTCTTCTTGTGCTGCTTTGGTTTCAATGTGCGAAAAAAGAATGGCAAGACAAAGCTTTTTGTTGGTGTTTTAAACAGAAGTAGAAATCATGTGCTGGAAAGCAAGTAAACATCCACACTGGAAGCTCTCACTGCCAAAGGTATATTGATTTATTGTTCTATCCCTTGTTTTTTTTCTTACATTCAGAATTAGGCTTCTGGGTTGTCCTTATTTAGAAGTCCATAAACACAAGCTCATTAGTAAAGTCATTGAATTCTAATTTGTATAAATTTCCTTCTTGTCCTTTCCATATATTATGGTTTGCTTTATGTTAAAGTATGCAAAGGGGTTTTACTTATTTGGAACTTTTAAAAGGATTTTTTTTTTTTTTTTTGATCTGTCCAACAAAATAAGAATCTCTCATACAGCTATTCTAAAAAGCTAAAATCATATACTTCCATTTTATCAGTCACCAAGAAAAAAAAAAAAAAATTGTTGTGAATGGCTACGTATTACTTGATTGTTAGACTTGATTTGTCATATCAGTGATTTACCATGAGAGAAGTATCTTTTTGCAAACATTAATATATTATATTGAATGGTAAGTATTACTAAATGGCCTTGGCCATGTCCTGCTTTTATTTTTAAAGTTAGGAAATCACCATAAACCTCATTCTTCCATGTGATGCTTGTGCAGAAGCATTGGTGAGTCCTCAATAATATTTGAATCTTATTTAGAACGGAAATATCTTTTTCCTCTGCTTTTTCATAGTTATATTATTCTCTCTTTCTTTCTTTCTTTTCTTTTGGTTTTTTTCCCAGACATGTAGGAGTTTAATAGGTTACATTGTATATGTGTGTCAGATGTCAAGTTTTGATGGAAATGGGTGCTGCCACATGTAAGTGCCCTGTTAATTTGTAATATAGATGGCTAAAAAATCCTTTTATGCAGGATTGTTCAGTTTAATTATATTGGTTTACTGATAAGCTGATATGGCCTCATACAACTCCTAAACATGGTGAGTGAAACTATATCTTATGCTATGAGGAAGAGGAAACCTTGGATCATTTATTCCTGAAGTGTAGTCTTTCTTGGGCTGTATGGTTTTGGTCAGATTAGACCCTTAGAACTTTGTGCATTTATCCTTGCTCTTTGAAGCAGTTGTTGACTTAGTGAATGGAGGATCTACATTTTCAATAGCAGGAATATGTGATGTTCTCTAGATTGTCATATCATAAATCTGTTGGCCTTGTGGTACAACCTCAACAAAGTGATGTTTGAGGGTGCTAAACAGGCTGGCTTATGGATTGTTAATGCTCAGTAAAGCTTTTTTTTTTCCAGGTATGCACAAGGCTATCATGCACATTTGGATCAGAGTAACTGTAGGAGAGTATCGAGGCAAGTGTGTCCAGTTGTGGAGGGATAGCTGGTGTTGCTGACAGTTAAGCGACACTGGCAAAGACGGTGCAGATGGAGTGGTTTTGCCTAAATCATGTTGCTGACAGTTAAGCGACACTGGCAAAGCGTTTTAGACTAATTCGGTCTTAACTCGATTCTTTTTGTAAGTTTTCTTTTCAAGTTTAGCTCAATTTGTTTTCTTTATTTTTGTGTTGAAAAGTATAAAATTTATTATAATTGGGCTAAAATCTTTAGTTTTGAGTTTTAAAAAAAAAAAAAAAAAACTAAAATAGACATTAGAAATTAGAAATATAAACCTAAAAATGATAATTATTCAAAAGTTTTATTTGGTTCATATTGGTTCTATTTGGTCCATTCTGTCCTCTTCGGTCCAATTTGATCTATTCGGTCCTATTTAGTTCATCCCGTTCACTAAACTTATCTTCAGTCCTATTCGCTCTTATTCAGTCCACTTTCATCTAGTTCGGTCCTTTCAGTCCAAATTAACTCTATTTGGTTCAGATTGGTCCTACTTTGTCCTCTTCGTTCTAATTCGCTCCATTCAGTCCACATTGGCTCTAGTCGGTCCACATTGGTCCTATACGGTCCATTTTATCCACTTTGATCCGATTCAGTCCTATTCAGGCCATTCGGTCCACTTTATCTGATTCAATCCATTTTGTCCACTTTGGTTTTAATTGCTTCATTTTTTCCACTTCCGTCCTATTCAGTATGTCCACCTCAGTCCAATTTGGCCCCCTTTGGTCCATTCTATCCACTTTGGTCCATTCGTTCTAATTCGGTCCATTTGGTCTTACTCGGTCCACCTTGTCCCTATTGTTAATGCAACACAAATTATGTTTACTGTCACATTAAATTACTCTTTTTTTGTTAATAAAATTAGTATTTCTATCACATTTTGTTCTGTTTTTTCGTTTTTTTTTTTTGCGATGACTTATGGGCCCTCAAATTTCAACTTTGGCCCATTACATTGCATTGATATCTTGCATGGGCCTGAAGGCTGGAAGATCCCTCCAATAAACGATAGACAAACAATATAACAAATTATAAATTTATAATAATTCATGGATTCAACACTATTATTAGCAACCTATATATATCATGGTACTCACCTTGGTCCCTGTGGTTTATCAGATCTTAAACTATAGAGTTCATGGTAGCTAAAATTGTTGATTTGTTGAGTGCCTTTACAGAACCATTATTATCCAACGATTTGTTGTAACAATAAATACTGATTTGGTGTTTGATTGGGTTGGATCATTGAGTGCCAATGCCTCATCTTATCATTTTCTTTGACATATTGAGCTAAAGATGCATATCTAACGTTGGTTTGAATAGGCTTATTTGTTGCATTTTTTATTTGTTAAATTGGGTTTGGATTTAGGTCCAATGTTTCAATGTATTGGATTTGACACAAATAAGAACAATTTTTATTTATTGAATTTAAATAAAATATTATATGTTTAATTTTTTTTAAAATGAGACAAAATATAAATAATTTAATGATATGGAGGATGTTGCTGAATTTAAATGTTGAATAAAATAGGATGAGAAGAAAAAAATAGTAAAAATGAAATGTATAGCAATAAACACCAAAATATTTTAGTTATGCTATCTAATAAAATAACATTATATTATTATATACTATTTTTATAATGCAATAGAATAACATTTAACAAATAATGAGAATAAAATATATAACAATATAAAACATAAAACTAAATCATATCAACCCAAAGGAGAACTCTAAAGAATACAAAAGTATATCAACCTAAAGTAGAGATGCAAGGAAAAAAAAAAAAACCAAAAACTGAGAGAGAGAGAGAGAGAGAGAGAGAGAGAGAGAGAGAGAGGGAGAGAGAGAGAGAGAGAACCTCTTTTGTGTGGAAAAATAGAAAATTATGCATGGAATGAGAGAGAGAATGAAAAATTTATAGTATGAGAATAAGAATAAGAAGTGTAAAAAATAAAGGAAGACAAAGGTCTAGAAGAATAGTGATATTAAGGTAAAGAGTAGTAGGGATATGAAAAATTAAAAATGGAATTGATAATTTTAATAATAAATAAGAATAGTTAAAAATAAATAAATATGATATTTTGATTGTAAGATAATAGAGTTTTTAATGCACTTTAAGTGTTAAAAAATCATATAAAAAATTGGGAGAAAAAATGATATTGATATGGTTGTTGATGTGGTTTAACTAGAGCGTAGCAACAATAAATGTTATGCTTTAGTTTTTTGATATATATAAATATAAATATAGATTAGTGGATGTATTAGTCATAAAGTTTCCAGATTCTAATAAGCATTTAAATAAAAATAACTTTATAGTTTTTCAAAAAGCAATAAGAGCAGGACTTCTAGGAAATTACGCAGAATATGTAGGAGTAATTGTCATCAAATTTCCACTACAGTGCTAATCCAAAAAAAAAAATAAAAAATCATAAAAGCATGATAAAACGTAAACAAGACTTTTCTAGGTACTTGAAACTTAATATTTCTTCTCTTTTTCTTAATGGGGGAGTAAGTTACTTGCATATAGCTCTAATCAAGTTCATTCCATGTGACACGTCTAAAGAAACCAAAAAAAAAAAAAGCAAAGTCGAGCAAATGGATTCAAGAATAACCAGCCTTTCATTTTTTGAGAGCATTTCCTAAGCACAGAAACAAATAGTACAACATAAATAAGTTGTTCTATTCTAGTAGGGAAATAAAAGACATAAATGTGTAAAATTTGTTGCCTCTGTCCGACAGGTATGGGAAGCAGATTTTGGATGGGTTGATCGCCAAAAAACTTCAGAGGGTTCCTTCCAAAATTTGGTTGAATTGATCACTCAACAGTCACGCAAGCTTGAGCTCTTCATCACCATTGCTTGGTTCCTTTGGTACAGACGGAATAAACTCAGGCTAAATGAGGTAGCTCTCCCTCTAAACCAGGTGGTTTATGAAGCAAAGAGATACTTGACTCTACATCAGCAGCCGGTCAACTCACTCCCAAAAAATCAGCCACGAGCAAATGAAACAAAGTGGAAGCCTCCAGATTTCAATGGTTTCAAAACAAATTTTGATGGAGCCATGTTTTCGGACAGGGGAGAAGCAGGCTTGGGGGTGATAATACGCAACCATGAAGGAGAAATCATTGCGGCTCTCTCTGAAAAAATCCCTCAACCCCCTTCAGTTATTTGCTTGGAGTTATTAGCAGCAAGGCGTGCTGCCATTTTTGTCCACGAAGTAGGCATTCATGAGTCCATTTTCGAAGGAGACTCGGAAATTGTCATAAAATCCCTCCAATATGGGGATATGTTACAATCTGCTTATGGTCATCTCTTTCGAGACACTATGTTCTATGTCAATTCCTTGAGATCCTATAGTTTTTCCCACACCTATAGGAGAGGAAATTCTGTAGCTGATGCTTTAGCAAAAAAAGCTAAATTTAGTTTTGATTTAACTGTATGGATGGAGTCTGTTCCACCAGATATAAACCAATATGTAATGGCAGATATGCCTCTTTCTTGAGTTTTTATTGAAATTTCAGATTGGATTCTCAAAAAAAAAAATGTGTAAAATTTGTTATAAAGCGCTAGAACCTCAAATTTATCTTCCTTCAACTTGTTTTACTTCAGTTTTAAATTTTATTTGAATGTGCTTATTGTATAAATTGTGGTTCTAAGATTTATTAGGATATGTTATGATTTATTCCTATGAAACTGTGGGTTGGGTACAGTGGGTCAGTAGATTTTGTGATTTGACTTGGTGGGGGGTTTGAGGATTGGTATCTGTTGGGAATCAAAATCTTGTGTTTATTTCCGTTACCTAATCTTGTGTCTCACTCTCTCACTTGTTTGAAAATAGTTTTGTGCCATTAGATAATCTTACTAACTAGCTCCATGAAATAATTTTCCCCTAAGCTTTTTGACTTTCCACTAAGCCTGGTATTTATACATAAATAAATAAAAAGTTTTTCACTAGAGCATTTATGCCGTCCACGATACGACGACATCTAAATTGAAGAAAGTAATATCATAAACTTTACAGTGGATAACCATGAAGCTAAATTTATTGTCTCACGAATTTTTTTTTTTAATTTTTTTTTTAAAGCCTATTGCCCCTAAAAACTTGCTATTAGAAAACTTAAGTTATTATAAAAAAATTTATGCTACAAAAAAAAAGTTATTATAGAAAATTTAAAAGGACTTTAGAATATGTTTCAAAATATAATTGTAACTTTAATATATACATACAAAACATACATTAAAAAGAATTTAGAAAGAAATAGAAATCCATAGAATTTTAATATTACAGTTTGTTGTTTAGAGAGAAATTCTTTATTATATATGTTGATGATGACAAACGGTGAGGCTGTCATGTTAGTTTCTTGTAATCATCTTTCATTTCTTTTAACATAGTTGAATAATTTTCTCACTTTCACACCTACTTACTTTGTTTTAACAATTGATTTGTTGACTCTCTCTTTGATTTCAATGCGGCAATATCCAATGCCCATTCTTAAATTTATTAGTAGAATAGTCCTAGTTGTTGTTTATGATTCTGTTTCCTTTAAAACATGGAAAGCCCACTTCCTATTTTTGAATTTAATGGCTCTTTACGTTAAACAACACCGTTTTATCATTTAATGGCACGACGGAGTTGGCATCGTTTTTCTATTAAAGAAGAGCTATATATGTATATAATTAAAAAATATATTAAAATCATATTATGTCATTTAAAAAATTAATTAATTTTTTACTTTTTCCACTTCTCTAAATAGTACTTATTTTCCTTCTTTTACGTACCCCTGGCTAACCTGGAAAAAAAGTACTTACTATATATAAATTTTAAAAATATTATGATTTTTTTATCCTTAAAAAATATTTGTGACTACCCTAAATTTTTTTAGGCCCAACATAATTAAAAAATAATTAATTGTATTTAAAAAAGAACTCTAAATAAATTTATTACTAGCAATTAAAAAACAAGTTAAATAAAAAAAAATTAGTTCACAAATCTAACAGGTAAACAATGCTTTGCACATGAAGCAAATAGAAAATACATTGTCATAGTGAAAGGTCTCACCCTTATACCAAAGGGCAAGATTAATGGCAACATCACTCACAAAGATCCAAAATTGACAAACAACACAGCTATATATATATATACATACTATGCAGAGAATTAATTAATTAGTGGGTGCATTATTGGTCATAAACTTTATAGATTCATTCCACTAAAGCATTTATGAGTGACTCATCATGATGGCATACTGATTTTGAATAGATAGAAAGAAATCAATATGAATAAAATTTTATAGTTGGTCAATAAGCAATATAAATAGAGGACGTTATAGGCTATAGCTGGCAACTAGGAAGTTACTCTTTTCCTTCTTTTCGTCCATGCAGAATGTGTAAAGTCAAATTTTTACTTATGTAGGGCATGTTTGGTAACTGTTTTCGTTTTCTATTTTCGTTTTCTTGTTTTCAAGGGAAAAAGGCAAAAACAAATTTTTTTTTTTTTTTTTTCTGTTTTCAAAATGAAAAACACGTTTGGTTAGTTGTTTTGAAAAACACATTTTTCAAAAACAAAATTCAGGAAATTTGTTTGGTAGTTGTTTTTGAAAAAGTTGAATTTTGTTTTCTTTGGTTAATTTTTTTTAAAATTATATTTATTCTAATTCAAAAACATGTTTGCTCCAAAGTACTTAAAATCCTTACACCTATTGAAATTATAAATCAATTTTTTTTGTATATAACAAGCCTAAAACTTTAATTATATAAGTAAGATTGAAACTATAACAATTATCAAGTGTTATAAAAGATAATCAATAACTAAAAAGTTTACTACATGGCATCAATGCCAGGGAATCAATTTCATCCAAAAACAATTGAACCGTTTCCTTTCATCTATTATAATACAATGAAACATAAAAACAACTACAAAACAACCTTTATAAACACAACCATCAAATACAACTAAGAAATAGCTTCCAAGCTTCAAACAGACATAGCTTCTAATTAATAGTGCATTTTGATCACCATGAACCCAACCTACCCAAAAATGCCATTCTCCTTATTATTAGCTAAATGGTTTACTTAATTAAGGGACTACATTCTCTACTATATACTTAATTTATGTTGGTCACGTCATTTGGAAAATAGTAAGTCCAAGGATACACAAAATAACAATCAAATACAAGTAAGAAATAGCTTCCCGTGGACATCATTAACCATTAACCTCACATTAACAATTGACACTCAACAGTAACAGATTGGGATCTTGAGGTTTTTTTTTTTTTTTTTTTTTTTTTTAAAGCACAATCTCTTAAATTTAAATCACATATACTGTTAATTCAAATCATTCTCAACAACAACTAACAACAACAGAAACAATTCAATCCTTTTATGAATTTCTAATGCACTTGAGGTACAATATACTGGCTTGCCTTAGACTTTCAATCATGTGTAACTTAAGACATCCTCTGCCATTTACTTAGAAGGTCTTCGGCATTGCTGCAATGATACAGCTATTTAGCTCATAATCTTCAAATGATTAGAAATACAAATTGAGTGCTAGAATTCTTGTTGAATGACAAGTTTATTAAACTTGCATCTCCTTACAACAAAGTAACCGCCTCAGACTATTTGACTTGCAAGTTATTATATTTTTGCTTACAAATTACATCTCGAACAATCTAAAGTCCTGCAATGCAAGATCCTTTTATTTTTCTTTCTCCAAAACTCCAGAAATAGAACCCAAAACATGTTCAAGCATTGATTACTAATTTCAATTTGAATATGGCATTGCAGACAAGATTCTATATTTGAATTAATATTAGATTATATCATCGTGGACTGTTTCTCATTGTTTACCTCGCTCTTGAATAAACTCCATGGGATCAAGGACTTTCTCAAGCCTTCAATTTGGAATTTGGAATACATATTGGACAGTTTTTGATTAAAGAGAGCATATTGTGTAAACATGTTCAAGAAACAGAGGAGGTAATACTCAAACAGGGGAGAAAATTCGCAAGACACGCGCAAACCCAACACCATAGAGCCCACAAGCATACCAACACGGCCAAAGCAAACCCGAAACCCCAAAATCCTAAATCAAACACACACAGAAAATACCCATTCTGAATAAACCCAGATTCAACACACATACCCAGATTCAAGAAATTTCGTAATAATCCATGAACAAAGAAAAAAGGAAAAGACCCGTACCTTTGAGTGACTGAGTCCCTAAAATTATGAAATACTTCCCCAAATCTGAGATTACACAGACCTACTACATCACACACACACACACACACACACACACACAAAAAAGAAAAAGAAAAGGAGAGTGAGATAATGAATAGAAAAGGAATAGAATATGATGAAAAACAAGAGGCAGTCATGAAGGACAATCCGGTGAAGACCATTCACTTACCTTACAAGTGGTTATCTCAATCAAGGTATTCTCTGTGAGCAAGATGGAGGCAGTGGAGGTGCAGAGGAAGATATAGCATGTTATCGGATACTAGGCGCTAAAATATTGAGTGAGAAAAAAAGGAAGCACGGGAAAAAGTTTTTGTCAATCTTGTGGGTCGAACCAGAGCGCTGGTTCATTAATTGGCTATGTTTCAGCGTGTTTTATAAGAGGAGGGAAAACTGGAAATTAAAAACAGCTAAAGACCTGTTTTCAGTTTCCTTCATATTATGAAAATTGAAAATAGTTTTTGATTTTTGCCTAAAAACAATTACCAAACAAGTTTTTTGCCTTAGGAAACAGAAAATTGTTTTTGAAAACAAAAAATTGAGAAAAAAATAGTTATCAAACATACCCTAAGTTTCCTTTAAAGCAAAAGGTTCTAATAAAAGCAAAATAAAGTGTAATCAAAACTTTATACTGATTACCACAAACTTACACTTTCTTCTCTTCTATTTTTTTAATGGGGGAGTAAATTATTTGCATATTGCACTAATTAAGTTCATCCCATATGATATGACACGTTTAAAGAAGGAAACCCAAAAAGCAAAGTCAAGAGTAAATGCATTTAATAATAAGTAGTTGGGGTATTAATTAAGGATAAAAGAAAAGTAACTTTAGAACTGTATTCAGTACCATCGCACACCCTTGGTGCGTTGGTCACTCCACAGGTATAAGTGCTTGTGGGGTGTGGGGGGCAAGGGTTGGGGTTTAAGTCTCCAGGATGGAACTTCACACACATATACACTTAGATTAGGTTAGAGTAGAAATTCTATCTTGTCTCAAAAAAAAAAAAAAAAAAAAAACTGTATCCAGTAGCATTGTTTTAAGAGGTTCTAGAGCTTTATAACCAATTGTACACATTTATGTGTTTTATTTCCCTCGAAATAAAATTTCCACAACAAAATGTTTTCCCTCTTCTATAATTTATCTTCCTTCTAATTGTTTTACTTCAGTTTTTAATTTTATTTTAATGTACTTTTTGTGTAAAATTGTGGTTCTAACATTTATTAGGATATACTACGATTTATTCCTTTGAAACTACACACCCCACTAGAAGATTATGATTCATTAGAATATACCTAAAAATAAAAAAATTAAAAAAAAGAGCCGAAAGCCCATAGAATTTACCTCGCTCCATTAGATAATGATTTTCCCTGGAAGTGGAAGTGAGCCAAAGTAAAGCATTAAATAAATAAAAAGTTTTCCACTAGAGCATCTATGCCGACCATGAAGCAGAACCTATTGTCCCACTAAATTTTTATTTTTATTTTTATTTTTTAAGCCTATTGCCCCTAAAAACTTGCTATTACAAAACTTAAGTTTTTATAGAATATTTAACATTACTTTAGAATATGTTTCAAAAAATAAATATGACTTTAATATATACACACAACTCATACATTAAAAAGAATTTAGAGCAAAATAGAAATCTATAGAATTTTAAGATTACATTTTCTGTTTAGAGAGAAATTCCTTATTATATATGTTGATGACGACAAAGCTGTCATTTTAGTCTTTCATAATTATCTTCTATTTCGTTTAACGTTGTTAAATAATTTTTTGTCGTTGTTTTCTCACTATCACACCTACTTTGTTTAAATAATTGATTTGTTGACTATGTAGATCTCTTTGGTTCCAATACCCAATGCCCATTCTTAAATTTATTAGTGAAATAGTACTAGTTGTTTATGATTCTACTTTCTTTAAAACATGAAAAGCCCACTGGGGAAGTTTCTGTTTTTGGATTTAACGGCTCTTTATGTTAAACGGCACCGTTTTTCTAATTTAATGGCACAACAACATTTTGTTTTTAATTATTGCTATTATTTGACGAAAGCGTTTTATTATTTGTAAATTCTGTTAGTTATGTTAGAGCGACAACGGCTGGTTTGATAGTTAGTTAAGTAGATCAATTTTCAATCTTTAGATATGATATTTTGTCACTTTGTCATAGTGAAAGGTCTGAACTTTGTACAAAAGGGCAAAGATTAGTGGCAACATCAATCACAAAGATCAAAAATTGACAAAAAATGCAGTTATATACATACTCTGCAGCCTGCAAAGAAATATACCCAATATAATCCTACTTGGTGAAATTTTTACTTTTTCCTCATATAAATGTAAAAGTTTTTCTCTAAAATTTGAAAAATCAACAAACAATTCAATGAAAAAAAAATGGAACAAATGATGACACTTCATGAAAAGGCATGGAACATATTAAGTTGCTATTATCAACCTGGATTTTTTGGACACCCTTTTATTAATTGGCATGTTCAATTTTTTAAAAGAACAATTACATTATTTGCAGAGTGATCCCATTATTCATTTTATACAAGCATAGTCGTTAGTTTAAAAGGGTAAAGACTCTACAGTTGATGTCAAAGCAGCTCTAATATAAATAATATTGATGTCGATTAAGAACATTGCTTGCTCTACCTCTCACTTTTTTTCCCCACATTATTTTTTACTCTCTTCATTTTCAGTTTCTATGTCTAATCACCCTAACTATGTACTTCTATAGTTTGGTTGCACCCTCCGCCTTTTGTCATAAAATTATTCCTACTTATCATAGAGAGACCAAAAAATAAAAATAAGCATTACTAAGTAACCTCAAATGAAATGACTCTAAGGGTCCGTTTGGTTGGAGAAGTGAAAAAGTGGAAGGATAGAAAATGGTGAGAGAATGGAAAAGTGGGAGGATAGAAAAAATTTTAATCTCCCTCCTTTTTGTTTGGTTGGGAGTGGAAAAATGTAAGGATGGAAAAAAAAAAAGAGTTTATATAAATTTACGCATATACCCTTATTAAAATAATGATGCCCAATTAAAACCCGAAAAGTGATAAACAACCAAAAAAAATCAATCACCTAAATTCATTAAAAAATAAAAATCTTATCCATAAAAAAAATCACATCTAAACAAAAAAAAAACACACACACACAAAAAAGCAAAACAATAAAAAGGGAAAAGAAAAAGAAAAAAACAGGCAATGCTTGCCCGATATATATATATATATATATATATATATATATATATAAAAGAGGCAGGCAACGCCTACCCAGTAAATAAATAATAATAATAAAAAGAAGCAAGTAACGTAGGAAAAAAAGAAAGAAAAAAAAAAGGTGTGAAGAAAAGCAACGTGGGTGAAGGTGCAATTGTATATAGGCATTTTCATCTAAAAATGATGTCTAATTTCTCTCTTCAGTTTTCTCTCTATTTTGGAGAGAAAACTTTTTGATGGGTTAGGGAGAAAATACCTAGGCCCCACCATTTATTTTCCATCCTCCCCACCCAATAAAACATACCCTAAAAAGTTTTTCTTCCCATTTTCTTTTCAAAGTTTTCTATCCACTCTATTTTACCTCCAAACAAACACATCCTAAATAAGGAAGGAGAAAAAAGAGCAAAACAGAAAACTGAGTGCAAACTCAGTTACACATCCTTCATTCCTCATCATTGTTATCAATGACTTAAAGTGCATGGTTATTTTGCAACACTTCTCCGCAACAAAGTTTTCCCTCTTCTCTAATTTATTTTCCTTCAACTTTTTTTTTTTTTAACTTCAGTTTTAAATTTTATTTGAATGTACTTATTGTATAAATTGTGGTTCTAATTAAGATTTATTAGGATATATAATCATTTATTCCTTTGAAACTGTGGGTTGGGTGTAGTGGGTCAGTAGATTTTGTGGTTTGAACTTGATGGGGGGTTTGAAGATTGGTATGTGTTAGGAATCAAAATCTTGTGTTTATTCTCTTACCTAATCTTGTGTCTCACTCTCTCACATGTTTGAAAACAGTTTTGTGCCATTAGATAATCTTACTGAAAAATGTGTCAATGCAAGGTCAACACAATAATCAAAAAGAGCACCGAAAGCCCATAGAATTTACCTCGCTCCATGAGATAATTTCCCAATAGGACAAAACTTATGTACAGTACCTTAGGTGCTGTTCTTTAGATTAACTCTCTTAAGATTTTGCGATGTGGTTACTTAACTTAAAAAAATACACTTTCATCCATGAGAAAGAAGCCACATGACAGAATCTTAAGAGAGGAATCTAAGGAACAACACCTAAGTACTGTACTTAAGTCTTGCTCTTTCCACTAAACCTGTTATTTTTAAATAAATAAATAAAAAGTTTTCCACTAAAGCATTTACGGTCCACAATACAACGATGTCTAAATTGAAGAAAGCAATATTAAAAAACTTTACAACGGATAACCAATAAGCTAAAAACTTATTATAAAGCCTATTGCCCCTAAAAACTTGCTATTAGAAAACTTAAGTTATTATAGAAAATTTTATGCTCCAAAAAAGAGATATTATAGAAAATTTAACATAACTTTAGAATGTTTCAAAAAATAATTGTAACTTTAATATATATAAATACAAAACGTACATTTAAAAGAATTTAGAAAGAAATAGAAATCCATAGAATTTTAAGACTACATTTTGCTGTTTAGAGAGAAATTTCCTATTATATATGTTGATGACGACAAATGGCCAATCTGTCCTTTTAGTCTCTCATAATTATCTTCCATTTCGTTTAACATAGTTAAATAGTTTTTCTCACTTTCAAACCTACTTTGTTTAAACAATTGATTTGTTTTGTAAACTCTATCTCTTTGATTCCAATACCCAATGCCCATTCTTAAATTTATCAGTAGAATAGTCCTAGTTGTTGTTTTTTGATTCTTTTTTTTTTTTTTTTTGATAGGGTTGTTTTTTGTTTCTGCTTTCTTTAAAACATGGAAAGCCCACTTTCGGTTTTTGAAATTAACAGCTCTTTATGTTAAACAACACCGTTTTATAATTTAATGATTTAATGGCACTACGGAGTTGACATCATTTTGCCATTAAATATATATATATATATATATATATATATAAAATTAAAAATATATATTAAAATCATACTATGTCATTTAAAAAATAAATAATTAATTTTTTTACTTTTCCAGCTTCTTTAAATAATACTTATTTTCTTTATTGTTGGTACTGTTGGCTAACCTGGAAAAAAAAGTAATTATTATATATAAATTTTAAAAATGTTATGATTTTTTTTATTCTTAAAAGATATTTGTGGCCACCCTAAATTTTTTTAGGCCCAACATAATTAAAAAATAATCAATTGAATTTAAAAAAATATCTTTAAATAAATTTGTTACTAGCAACAAACAAGTTATATAAAAAAAATTATTTCACAAATCTCTCAAGTAAATAAGAAATTTATATAAAAAATTGTTAGAATATAATGAAAAGATACAACAGGAAGATGAGAATAAAAAATAATTATAGTGATGTTCAAATAGATTGTAATATAATAATTCTTGATAAGAACATCAAAATGTAAGAAAAATGAGTTACTTCAATTAGTAAAATCTCTGAGAGTTATATAAGAGATCTGGGATTCAATCTCCACCTACACCAAAAACCAATTAGTATTTTAGTCTGATGATAAAGAACTATTATTAGAAGCAGATATTAAAAGTAAAAACTTTTCAAAAAAATATATAAGAAAAATATATTTTAAATAAAATATATTTAATATTTAATAAACATTTAAATAAATAAACTCCTTTAAAAATATCACATTTGGCTTTGGCCCCAAATTGCTTGAGCCAGCCTGTAGATAGCATTAAACAATTCTTTAGATCTTTTCTGGGGTCCAACTTTTTTTTTTTGATAGAATACGAAAGATAGGTTGCTATGACTAGAGCTTATTGCTGAAAACTGAAAACTGAAAACATTGTAGCAAAATAATTTTTAAATGTGTGAATAGTACCGTGAGACCTATTTTTAATAAAAAAAATTCTATAAAGTAAAGTTTGTGGGTCTCATGAACAGTACACGGGACCCACAAATGTGCTGAAAGTCAGCAAAATGCTGCTACTGTTCATGCACAGTAACATAAACAGTAGCCTTGTCCCCCCTGACCCGTGCTGCTGCAGCAGAAGAAGAAGAAGAAAAAAAAAAAAAAAAACAAAAAACTCAGACGCAGACGCGGAAGAAGCTGTATCCAAACTCAGCCTGAGTTTTATAGTAATTTCGTGTCATGTGAGAAGCGCGAAGGCGACATTAATGCGTGTGGGTCATTATGGTGGAAAAAACTTTACACATTTTGGCAGTTTCGGAGAACAACTCCAACGTCTTTTTTAATGAGTAATGAGTAAAATAATTAATTTCATACTAAGAATAAGAAAAAGTTGGTACAACCACCAGTTCATCACAATTGGAAAGAACAGTACATCACATTCAAGCATTTTTTTTTCTCTTTATAGTATTGATGGGAACCTTTTTTTTTTTTTTTTTTTAATGCAAACAGTAGAAAGAGTTTATAAACTCCTCTTTTATAACCCGGTCATCATGCTCGTGTCCCGCAGGCACGAAAGTCCCTAATTCTAGGCCAAGTTCACACTGAAGTCTGCAGGTTGCTGTGCTGCGTTCTAAGCCAAGTGCAAGCCTTCGATATCTATATAAACTTGTTCCTATCAGTCCATATATCCCATACCAGCATTGCCTACACCTCTATCTATTTGTCTTACTAGAGCTAGCTTTTCGTTCCTTGCCTTCGGGCATTCTTCTTACAGAAAGTAAGATCTCATAAATTTCTGATAACTCTCTTTCCAGGTTTCCATTTTCTTTGTTCTGCAACTTTCTTTATAACTTTTCCACAAACAAGCTAGTTACTAAGTTTCCAATGGCTTCCACTAGCTCTAAAACACCTTCTTCATCATCGTCATCATCTTCTTCTTCAATACCTGGTTCAAACTATGATGTTTTTCTCAGTTTTCGGGGTGAGGACACCCGCCATAACTTTACAGACCATTTATATGAGGCATTTAGATTGAGAGGCATTGAAGCCTTTAGAGACAGCGAAAATCTCCAACTAGGACAAGAAATTGCTTCTGAGCTCATACAAGCAATAGAAAATTCCCAATATGCAATCGTTGTTTTCTCAGAAAAATATGCCGATTCCAAGTGGTGCTTGGATGAACTTGCTAAAATTGTTGGATGCAAAAAAAATAAGGGACTTGAAGTGGTGCCCGTCTTTTACCACGTAGATCCCTCCGACGTACGGAAGCAGACTGGGCCGTTTGAAAAAGCCTTTGACGAACATCAGAAAAATGACAGAATTGACAAAGAGAAGATCCAGAAATGGAAGGATGCTATGAGAGAAGTGGGGAATTTATCCGGCGAGCATTTACTGCCAAATAAAAGGTAAAATCGTGGTCATTTTTAGTAGCGTTTTTTACACTGGTACCCACATGTTTAAAGCATTTTCATCTGTTTGTTTAAAATTTATGGCTACTTTGGTATAAAAATTTACTTTTTTATTTTATTTATCCACTTTTTAAAATTTTTAATATCAAATTACCTATTTTATAAAATATTTTATTTAAAATGTTAATTTAAAAAAAAATATATTTTTCTCTTTTTTTCGCGTTCAAAAACTAACATTACCTCTTTTCTTTCATCTTCAAGATACATAATAAAAAAATAAAAAATAAAAAAAAACCTAAATGCAAAATAAATAATGTTAATATAAATTTACATGATAATTATAATAATTATATATTTTTATACGACTTTACATTATTTGATGTTGGTAAATTTTAGACTTAATTAACTAAAATGTAGTTCTTTCCCTATTATACAAAGAACTATAATGGTGACTTTAACATTTCAAGCAAAATCGTACTATTTCAGCGTGTATAACAACTTTTATTGTTTTTCTTTTACTCTATCTACAATTTATGTTTCTTTTACCACCCACCCAATTTAAGTGTCACTTTTTCAATATTTTTTTTATTTCACTCCTTTTGTTTTAAGAAATGGTAGAAAACTTCAAACATAAAGAATGAAAAAAATATATATAATAAAAGTAAGATGAACACAAAGATATATATAAACATAAAGAATGAAAAAAATATTTTATATATATATATATATATATATATATATAAAATAAAGTAAGACTAGGTGAATACTCTATATGTTTACATGGAATTTTAGTATCTGGCCCAAATTCTTCTCGGCCCCCTAGTATGATCCTGAGCCCAAACATACAACAAAATCAGTCCATCGAACAACAAAAATATAGATCTCTAGCCCATTTTTAACCCTTCAAAAACATGGATTTTTGTTGGTTTCATATTTTAATTACCAAAACAGCTATCATTAAGTAGTTAAAAAGTAAATGACAAAATTTGAAGTACAGAATATGATTAGCTTAAACTTGTCAAATTAAAAAGATACAAAAAAAAAAAAAAATCATAGATAGTGGGAAGTGAGAGGGAAAAATGATTGAAGAAGAGACAGTTATCTTTTGAAATCGAACCATACTTAATTACATTTAAAGTAGTGTAGGAGTTAATGAAATTTATAAAAATAATAATAATAATTAGGCAAACTAAAACTTTAATGAAATAAAGAGCTTCAAATCAATTTTTTTACTAGCTTGTAACTCTTTGTATATAAATATAGATGCATTTAGTTATAAACTTATAATTAGATTCATATTAAAGGTTCTTATCTAATTTTATAATATTACTTTCTATAATTTTTATCAATTCTTGAAAAATCTTGTAAGGATAACATTTGCAAGAGATGTAAATTACTCATTATTAATTGCTCTATTTTAGTTAAAAGAAAATAAATTGTTGTTTGCTGAATTATCTATATACTTAATTAATAATCTTTCTTAACGTAATTTTTGTTAGTGTCATGTATGTAATTTATTCCCTATTTATAGTTTTCATGTAAGTTACGAAAGTTAAGTTATTATGAAGATATAATGAAAAGGAATAGGAAATTTTTAGAATATAATACGAATTTTCATTGAAATTTATCCTTAAATTAATAATAGTTTTTTTATATAACAAATACGCTAGGTGTTTTTCCCCCTTCTTCTTTCTTTTAAAGAAAACTTGCAATGGTTAAAATGAGTGGAACTAGCTAGTTTTTACTGGGCTTCAAGTAGAATTAGTAGAAGTGATCATTTTATGGCTTGACATAGTTCTGAATAGGTTAGAAGTAATGTAGGCGATCCACACAAAATTAGAGTATGTGAAATCTAATTGTTATAATATTTGGTACAAACTTAGAGTGTAATTAGAATCTAATTAGCTTCTAACCTCATTCATATGCATGGATACATTTAAAAATAAATATAATTAGATGCATATTTAAATTCTTACACAAGTTTAACATTATTAATGGTCATTCCTATATTTTGTCAACTCTTAAAAAATCCTTGTAACAATTTTATTTGGTAAAACATGCAAATTTTTCATTCTTGTTTATTTTATTTTTGAAAAGACCGAAGACATTTTTTTGTTACTTAATTCTTCACTTAATTTTTGTTATTGTAATGCAATAATTTTTTTTGTGTGTTCATTTTCAAATAATATATGAATAACCCAGTTTTAGAGCAGGATATACGTTATTAAAATTCATAATTTGTCCAATTATAATTTTTTAAGGAAATTTGAATTAGTTTTAAAAAGATTAGAATTGGTTTCATATGGGATCTACATATATAAATGGGGTTAGAAATAGTTTTAGATGGACTTAAAATAGTTTTGAATAGGTTGTAAGTATTATACATTCAAAATTTTACATATACATATAATAAACTTTTACATGTAATGATACTTTAAATTTAAAATTTTACATATATGTATAAATTTTAAGTTCAGATTCATGAATTTACATGTAATGACACTTGATGCAAAATGTGAGAAGCAATGACTTTTTTTTTTTTTTTTTTTTTAATTTTTATAAATGAGAGATGGAATGACAGTTGACACAAATTGAAGCCTCCTTTCCTCTCAAAAAAAAAAAAAAAAATTGAAGCCTTCTTTAAAATATAGAGACACTTGGCATCAAATTAGTGGGAAATTAAAAAAGGAAACTTGGCATCAAATTGTGGGCAATTAAAAGGATACTTGGCACAAAATTGGAGTTGATTTAGAATCTAATTTCGATTCTAAATTGAACTTTCTTTTAGTTTTCATTTTAATTTAATATACATAATGATTTGGATTTTTATTCAACCTTCACTTTAATATATTATACACATAACTACATTTATAGCGGGGAGGGACCTAATGATGGTTGTAGTAATTAGACAAATAGGTAATCCTATTTGACATAATTCTTTCTATTAAATAATAAAAAGAATACTCCTTATCTTTAGTCTTTTTTTAAAACCGTAAACATACTTACATACATGTTCATGGTGACATACTGAATCACAGGATGGTAGAATCATGATAAAAGGCTCATATTTAACTTTTATTGTGAATTGGATAGAAAAGAAAGTTCACATCTGCCATGTAATACAAGATTTCATACTGAGTCATATAATTAATTTTGTGCTTTTAAGACTCTTTTGGAGTAATTTTACTAGAGTAGTTTGGGTTGTTGTTTTATCTTAAATTTTAGATAGCTTATATAATCCTCTTCAATTTTCTAGACTTTCTTAGGTGGTTTGAATCCAAGTTTTCCACATGGAGAGAACTAAGCAATTGCATTGAGTTACAAGACGCTTGACCTTTCTTTGTTATTAAAATGTTGTGTGGAAAAGAAAAGAAGAAGTAGAAATCCCGTGTTTGATTATGTTGACTGAATAGAAAACTATATATTAATTGGCTTAAGACAAAATAGAATCCCAATTATAGTTTTAACCTACTAAACTTAATGCCATAGATTTGGATTCACAACTTATTGTTCTCTCTTCTTTGTAGGTCTGAGGCCGAATGTATAAAAGACATTGTGGAAGTGATATTAAATAAATTGAGTAATGCATTCTCAGCACATACCTTGGGACTAGTAGGAATAGAATCCCGAGTTGAGAAATTGAAGTCACACTTAGCTATAGAGTCAAATAATGTTTGCATGATAGGAATTTGGGGGACAGGAGGAATGGGTAAGACAACTCTTGCAAGAGTTGTTTATGAATTGGTTTCCAATAAATTTGAAGCTTGCTGTTTTATTGCTGATGTTAGGGAAGAATCTGAAAAATGTGGTTTATGTAAATTACAAACAATACTTTTGGAAAAACTTTTGATGCCTAAAAATTTGAATTTACAAAATGTTTATGATGGAGTTCTCATGATCAAGAATAGGTTACGTAACAAAAAGATTCTTCTTGTTCTTGATGATGTAACTAAATCAGACCAATTGGAGAAGTTAGCTGGGGAGAATTGTTGGTTTGGTCCAGGTAGTAGAGTTATGATAACAACAAGAGATAAGCATTTGTTGGAGTTGCATGAAGTAAATGAAATATATGAGGCTAAAGTCTTGAATCATGAGGAAGCTCTTCAACTTTTTAGTTTGAAAGCTTGGAAAATGGACCATCCACCTAAAGATTATGGAAAGCTATCTCAAGCTTTTGTAGATTATTCTAAGGGGCTTCCTTTGGCACTTGAAGTTTTGGGTTCTTTCTTGTTCAAAAAAAGCATTGGTGAATGGAAAAGTGAATTGGATAGGCTCATGATTGAATTTTGTAATAGAGGAATTCTCGATGTGCTTCAAATAAGTTTTGATGGACTACAACCAAAAGAGAAGGATATTTTCTTAAATATCGCATGCTTTTTTAATCACAATATAGAAGATGATGTCATAAAAATACTAGACTATCTTGAGCTTAGTGCTAAAATTGGATTGGCGGTTCTTATTGATAAGTCTCTCATTAAATTGCATAGAAATCAATTGTGGATGCATGATTTACTACAAGAAATGGGCCGATATATAGTTTGTCAAGAGTGCAAAGATCCTGCGGAACGTAGTAGATTGTGGTCATTTGAAGATATCGACAATGTGCTGACAGAAAATACGGTAAGGGGTTATTGAAAGAAACTAATAAGCATATATCTTTTTATATTATTCAACATAATTTTTTTTAATAAATAATAATGGAGTTTAAATTATATTAGTCTAGTAACTATACATTTTATACTAATCCCTCTTATTTTTATTATTAGGGAACAGAGCAAATTCAATGCATAGTACTAGAGATGCAAGAACGAAAAAATGTAGATTGGAATCCTGAGGCCTTTTCAAAGATGCGAAATCTAAAATTGCTTGAAATTTTTGGTGTTCAACTTATGCGTGATCTCAAACATCTTCCTAATAGCTTAAGAGTTCTTGATTGGAGAGGGTACCCTTCAAAATTGTTGACATCAAGTTCCCAATCAAAGGTAATTTAGGTACCCTTATACTACTTTTTTTTTAAAATATAATAAGTTTGTTTGTAGAAACTAATTGTTTTACTTTTTCATTTTCTTTTTCTTTTTTGGCTTTTAACAGAGTTTTGAGAATTTGAAATTCATTAAGTTGAGTGATTCTCCAAAACTTATTGAAACCCCAGACTTCAATAAAGTCCCAAATCTTGAGAGTTTATTTCTTGAAGAATGTATAAATTTACGTAGGATTCACCTATCAACTGAAAGTCATAAAAAGATTACTATTGTTAATTTAAGTGGATGCAAGAACCTCACAAGTCTTCCAAGCAAGTTTGAAATGGAGTGTCTTCAGGAACTTAATCTTTGTCGGTGCTCTAAAATAAAAAAAATTCCAGAATTCAGCAGAAACATGAAACTTGTACGGAGGCTTTATTTAAGTGATACTGCAATTACAACACTACCCACGTCAATTGAGCATTTGACTAGCCTTTATTGGTTGTATTTAAGTAATTGCAAAAATCTTGTGCATTTACCTGATACCATTTTTAATTTGAAGTTGATTACAATAGTCTATCTTCAAGGATGCTCAAAACTGGATAGACTGCCAGAGAACCTAGGGAATGCCGAGAGTCTACGCGGGTTGTATTTGGGCGAAACTGCTATAAGAAAGGTCCCTTCTTCCATTGGTCTCTTAAAACATCTTGATTCGCTAAATTTCAGAGGATGCAAGGGGTTATCATCTAATAAATCGTGGTATGAGTTCCTCCCGTTTTATTCAAAGCCAACAATTCCTCATCCCATCGACTTGCTATTCTCTTCTCTATCTCTATCACCTGCGTATTCTTTGTCCGACTTGAGTTTAAGAGACTGCAATCTCAAGGCAATCTCCAATGATATTGGTCCCTTATTCAATTTATATTGGTTGGATCTAAGTGGAAATGATTTTGTTTGCCTTCCGGAAAGCATCATTCGACTTTCGAATTTGCAAAAGATGCACTTGAATAATTGCACAAGTCTTCGATCATTGCCGGAAAGCATCATTCGACTTTCGAATTTGCAAGAGATGTTCTTGAATAATTGCACAAGTCTTCGATCATTGCCAAAGCTTCCATTGAATATTCTACACGTTGAGGCAGAAGGTTGTATCTCACTGGAAATGTTACCAGATCCATTAAAACCAAGCAATTCATTGGAACCATCTCTCTATCTTCAAAATTGCTTTCAATTGGCTAACAATCAAAGCTGCATAGACTGGTTTATCTCAGGGATAAAAAAATCCCTCAAGCTCTCTCCCTCTCTCCCTCTCAAATTCCCAGAAACGTATAGCATTCTTATTCCTGGAAGTGAAATTCCTGAGTGGTTTAGCCACCAAAGCATGGGGAATGAAGTGAAAATAAAACAACCTTCTCATTTGCATAAGAACATGGGAATTGCTATTTGCGTTGTGTTTTGTACGAATAGTGCTGATCGATATCCTTCGTATACGTTGATAGCCAATGGAAAAGAATTTTATATTAGTTTCTGTTCCTCAATTGATAAGTTTTCATCAGATCATGTTTCTCTAGTCTATGTGGTTCCTCTCTACGACGAGAAAGATCCTAACTTATTGGGGGGAAAGGGGCCATTAGCCATATTGTGGAAAGGAGAAGTGAATGGATTCAGTCAGATTAGAATTCAAATTGAAACCAGAGGTTCAAGAGTGAAGATAAAAAAATGGGGGATCCGTATGATACACAAGAAAGACATAGAAGATCTTGATCGAACAATAGTCCAGTACAGCAACAGCAGCATCACTCCTTATGATGGCATGGATGTTCTCCATCATAATTTCGACAATTCGTCAGTGGCAGTGGAATGTCACAAAGTCAAGGGCAGTCGTGATGATTACAATGGGGCTGAACCCAGTGGAGAAGGAAGCTCAAAAAGGATTACAAGGCACACAGAAACCAATGGTAACTCTGATTCTGAGGAGTCAAGTGAGTACATGGACTGTTATGAGGAGTTCAGCGATTGTGAAGAATCTAATGAACGAAACCCTGATGGTTAATCAACTTTTCAGTAAGTCACTGTCTTTCCCCTGTTGGTTTCTGCATTTTCTTTTTCTTTTAGTGTACATTTTTTAATGGATTGCCCACCACATGTTTGAGTAGAGTTGTCAATGAGACTCCTAGTGGTTTGACAACAAAGAATGGCAAGAAAATGGTTTTGTTGGTGTTTTAAAAGCATGCTTTTAATGTGATTAAAAGTGAGTAAACGTCAAAACTGGAAGTTTTTGCTGCCAAATCTCATCTTAAATAGACATATCTTTTTCCTTTGCATTTTCTTAGCTAGACTTTTTTTTTCCTATTCTATTTTTTCCTCCCTAGACATTTAGGAGCTTATCAGAATATATATAATGTCAAGTTTGAATGGAAAGGGTGCTATAGCCTATCACATGTATTGCCTCCATCTGTAATATAATTACCTCATTTATCTGTGATATTAATACTTTAAAACTCATTTTATAATTGCTTTTTAATTATGGAAGTGTTTGACATATGATTATTGTTCTTTGGCTCTTGATATTCTTGAAATTTTCCAGGTTGTTTCGGATCATGACCAAGTTCAACCACCCATGCCCATCTCACGTGTTCATCTTTATAGTAATTAGACCCAAGCTGGCAAGCAAGTATTTAACAAGATTGAAAATGGGAGAAGGTAGTATGCTTAGATTTGTAAACCCCACTTTACTTGTTGTTGTCGTTTTGATGCATTACACCTACAATTTAAGTTTTGTCACATTTTTTGTCATTGTTTTGCCATTTTAGCCTGATTTATTACATCTCATAGTAAATTGATAATATACATTTATAGACATCCAAGTATATACATATGGTTCCAATTTTTTTGCATGTCAACAAAGGGGTGTCCTATGAAACTGTTTAGGTTCTGTAAATGTTGTAGCAAATGTGCTAGTCAAAGATACTTTTAGCCGGGGTGGAATTCTGGATTCGTTTGAAAACTCTTTAGCCAAAATGATTCTGAGAGAATTTTACAAATTCATGTTTGTGTTGCTGACAAGGTCATAAGGTCTCATTTAAATCTGGTGCTTATTTGGTTGAAAAGGATAATGGCTGTTGCTTAGCAGAAATTGTAGAAACCATGCCGGCAGGTCCTTTTTTTTTATCTTACTAGCACAACCATAAGTGAAGACCTTGAGCATTGGAGCCATTTTGTAGGTTACAATCACCTTCTAAAATTATTGTCATTCTTTGGAGGATTTTATTGAATTTTCTTCTTGTGAGGGCAGAATTGAGAAGACTTGTGAGGACTTTTTCCTGTTTGTCAAAGATGCAGAAACCTTAGACCTTATTTTTTTTCCCTTGTCATCTAGAGAAATCTGGTTTGGTTTGATCTATCCATTAGAACTAATTTCATTCAGCCTTACTTGATTCAAGCATGGATGAAGAGAAATCAGGGCAATTTAGAGAACTTAAAGTACTTCTCGTTGTCTTTTGTCTCTATCTTATGGTCTATTTGGACTTATAGGAACACGGCAACCGTGAAGAAAGAGCCTTTCTTTGCCACTAATGTGGCCAAGTTTTTTAAAAGTTTGTTTGATTTCAATGTGCAGGGTAACTAATAGTTCAAAAAACAAAGAAAAGCCTCAACAGCAGCAAGAAAAGCAAATCCAGACCTTTAGAGAGGGTTCAATTGCAACCAATCCTGTTGGAGGAGAGCTGCAAGGGTAGGGGATGGAACTAGGGGGATCCAATTTCTTTTTTAAAAATAGAGAATATGCATGTCCATAGCTGCTTGTGAGGAGTCAAGTGAGTGATTAGTGACCTGAGATTTTTTCATTGGAAGGAATTTTGTGAAGTGACCCAGAAGGTTGATCAACATTTTTCTCTCTATCGCCCGTAAGTCACCATCCTTCTAAATTCGAGTTTTGTTGGTTGATGCATCATCGCTTTCCCTTTCCTTTGGCATATACTTGTACTCTTTTGGGTTAATTTTAACTTCAAAAATGTTTCTTGCTAGCTGTACCTTAGTTAATTATTAGCACTTATTCAAACTCCCTTCTAGTTTGTTTAATCAAAAAACACAAAGCAATACTCCTAGCTAATTTGATATGCATATAAAAAACTGAGTCTCATGAAAGAAATAATGATTAGGGCCATCTTGGTTTAGTGATTGTGTTACTTGTTTGTGCTGGTTGCCCCCCTTGATGTTGGATCATTGGACTATTTCATGAGGTGAATCTGTCACATGGCCAAGAGACAAAAAGATAAGTGCAGTCCGTTGTATGCTTTTTAATTTCTCTCATCATTGTTTTAAAAATTTTCAAGGTGCAAAAACAATATATGCATGCCACTGCAAACATTACAATCGAAATTATTTTTTATCTCATTACATATCATATATGTAAAGTCATGCATAGATTGCAGTCAGAATGATTAGTCTAGCTAGGAGTAGCATCTAGCTTCCTCCCTAGTTGAAAGTTCTCTAAAGTTGTGTACTAACCTTCAACCAAAGAAAGTGCTCTTTTTTTTTTTTCTTTTTCTTTTTCTTTTTTTCTGTTTTAGAGAACAGCAGCGTTTTCTGTTCTAGTTCTTGTTCCTTTTATTTTTGTTTTGCTCCGAAAATTCTTATTAATTTAAAGTATGACAACAGTTATATAACTTTTCCCCACTCCACTTGTTATATAGCTAAAGACAATCAGGATTCCAATTCTAAAATGTACAAACTTTACAATCAAATGTAGTTATAAAATTTAAAATCTTCAGCAACGAGGAACTTGATAATAACTTTTATGGGGAATTGATTTGGATATTTAAAATATCTGTAAAGAACAAATCATTAAAACAAGTTCTTGATACGTCCAAATATCAACATTATTAACAATTGATCGTATCGGAATTAGTCTTCCTAGAGGTTGTGTCTAGCTTCCTCCCTTGTTGAAGGTTTTTTAGGGTTGTTTACTAACTTGAAACCAAAGCAGATGCTCTTTTTCTAATTAAGAGAATAACTGATTTTTCTATTCATTTCTTTTTATTTTTTGCTTTTCCTTTTCTCTGAATTTTTATTATTTAAAAGTACGACAACAATCATAAAGTTACTAAAATGACTTGTATTAGCATGTTTGAGGACATTGTTATTGCAATTCTCATAATGCAACAATCGTTAGAATCAAATCATGGTTAGTGATGGTTCAAAATTTTCAACCATGAGGAGCTTGATCATAACTTACCTTAATGGGGATTTAATTTTGATACGCAAAATTTCTTCAATGACCAAGTCATTACCACGTTCTTGATACATCCAAATATTGTCATGTTGTTGACAATTGATCAGTTCATTGATCAACAGAGAAAGTTCTGCATCAGCAGCAGTAATATTCTTGGTGAACTGCTTAAACTATCAGCATTGGGAACCTAAACTTGTACCTATATGTTAATAGATTTGCCATCACCAACTAATTGAGAAGCTCTCACAGGAGACAATCTTCAAAGTTAAAAGCATTTAGTCCAATTTTATGTGTCACCAAAAAAATGTTGTGAATGACTGCATATTACTCAATTGTTAGACCTGTCTTGTCAGATCTGTGATTTACCATAAGAGTAGCACATTTGGATCTATTACTAAATGACCTTAAGCCATCTGATGCCTTTATTCAATGTTGGGAAATCATCAAAGACTTCATCTTCCCATGTAATGCTTGTCAAGAAGAATTGGTGAGACCTTTATAATATTTGAATTTCATTTTTAAAGTGTCATATCTTTCTTCCTTTGATTTCTTATTTAGATATTTCTTTCATTCATTCTTTCTTCTCCTTCCTCTTTTACTTCAGAGATTTAGGAGTTTAATAGGTGCCCGTGACATATCTTTTTTCTATTGTGCTTTCTTGTATATATAATTAGTAGACAGGTACTACCACATGTAAGTGCCCCGTTACTTTTTAATAGTAATAGTTTGAAACTCTTTTTATATGTAGTACTGCTCTTTAATTGTTTAAGCTTTTACCAAATAAACTTGATGTTCTTGAAGTTTTCTTTTATACCTTTAACTCTAAATGAAATTATTGACTGAAATTTGTACTTACCCATATCAGATCACGAGCAGGGCAAAACTGTACATGCTCATTTCACAGGATAAAACAAACCAAAGACTTATCTCCATAGGTAACCAAGCTTGGCTACCCTATCAAAGTGACTCAACTAGAATTAGAATCAAAGGATAACAGAAGTTAAACCTGAGCATACAACAAACTTAGCCATAAATTACTAACCTAATTCTCTGGTGCATATTCAATCAGGCAAGCAACTGTGCAGAAAAGGTTGAAAAATAAAGAAGGTATCCTGCTTTGATTGATAAGCCTTGCTCTAATTGTTATCATTGTTTTGATGCGTTACATCCAGAATATAAGTTTTCATATTTTTCTGCTTGGTTGTCTTTTTAGCCAGATGTATTGTATTTTGTAGTGGAAAGATCCTACAGTTTCATTTTGATGTGTTTTGTCCAGAATTTAAGTTTAGTCGTGTATGTGTGTCAATCTTTTTCAATAATACTAAAAATATTATTTCGCTAGGTTATAAAACCCATACTTTAGTAATCCCTCAATTAAGTCAAAATAAGCTACTACTATTAATAGGTATTTAAACTTATCTTTACACTTTGGCTTGAAAACAGGACCTGATTAGAGAGCTGTACTCTCCAGAAGTGGCTGCTCAAATTTTAGCTATCCCTATCTCAAGCTGTTGAGTTACTGATAAGCTGCTATGGCCACATACAACACAACATAGTGAGTGAAACCAAGGGTCTTGTGCAATGAGGAAGAGAACTTGGATCGTTTATTCCTAAAGCACAGTCTTACTTGGGCTGTATAGCCTCAACACAATGGTGTTTGAGGGACGAGGGTGCAAAACAGTGTACTCATGATGTGCTAATGCTCAGTAAAGTTTTGTTTTGTAGGTATGCACAAGCCTATGATGCACAACATGTTGATTAGAGAAACTACTAGAGTGTCCCAGGGCAAGTGTGTCCAGTCGTGGAAGGATGGCAAGTGTTGCTGACAGTTGAAGGGCACTGGCAGAGCAGGTGCAAATGGGTTTGTTTTGCCTATGTAGCTAAATCATGTGCTGGCAGATAATTTTTTGGCTGTTCCAGTAATGCTGTATGCAAACGAGTGGAAGCTTACTGTTTGAGGAGCATTTTTTCCAGGCTTGTATTTTTGGTTAGTGGAAGATTGGAGGACCTGTGTTTGGAAAAGAAGAAGGTTCCTTGGCAGCTTGCTGCGCTGACTGAAGAACACAAGTGCAAGGGAGTTGGAGAACGCCAGTGGTGTACATTGGCTGTGCATGGGAGTCACTAATGAGACTAAAGCCCAGGTTACTCTTGCTTCTAACTCTTTTATGAACATTTTTTGGGCTTGTAACTCTATTACTAGAGTTAACTTTAGCAGTCTGGATAATATATAGCCAATTTGTTTCAATAGTGGGACTTTAGAGTTACTTTCAACCAAAACTGTTCATGTTTAGTTGATATTCTCCACATGTTAATAGATAGTCAAAATTGCCAATGAGCTGGGTAGCTCAAATGTTATTTTCTGCCCCCTCAAATTTTATACCAACAGGTAATCACAAGGCTCATGAACCTGAGAGTTGCCTTGGAACGTCAATCAACAAGGCTAGCCAAATTTGGATAACAATGGTAAATTACTGATTCTCCCAAAATTTTAAGCTATTAAGAAATTGTAAATTTAATCATTTAACCATAATTTTAACACTTCCTCTCACATGTGGACCTAAACCTCTTCCTAAAAAGTAGGGCCCAACTTGTGGGGTTTTTAACATTTTAAATTAAAGATAGAGTGGAGATAGGATTGAACTAAGGATCTCGTGCTCTTATACCATAGTAAATTACATATTCACCTAAAAACATAATAATTACTTAATTAGTAATTTATCAAAGAGTGGAGATAGGATTGAACTAAGGATCTTGTGTTCGTATAGTTGCAAGTCGCAACTCAAGAGTTATCAATAGCAAAGTTGAAAATTACTAGATTATAAGCGAATCTAGCTAAGGAAGAAGCATTGCCTTGCAGGCTTGCATTTAAAGTAGATAAAAAATTAGCTCACAGTTTCTCTTAGCATCTTCATCATACATTTTGTCATGGTGAAAGGTCTGAACTTTGTACAAAAGGGAAGATTAATGGCAACATCACTCAAAAAGATCAAAAATTGATAAACAATGCAATTATGTATAATCCTATCTGGTGACATTTTTACTTTTTACCTCATATAAATGTAAAAGAAAACTAAAGTAATATGACCTGCTTGAACACTTTCTTCAGCTACTTTACACTGCTAATACTAAATTAATTAGTGGATGTATTAGTCATAAAGTTTCCAGATTTCACTAAAGCATTTGTACATGATACATCATGATGGAACCTTGATTGTGAATAGATAGATAGAAAGAAAGCCATACGAATAAAAAAAAAGTTTATAGCTTTTCAAAAATTGTATTATGACCAGGACTTATATAGCTTGGCACTAGGAAATTGTGCAAAATGTGTAGGAGTAATTGTCATCAAATTTCCACTACAGTACTAATCCCAGGAAAAAAAAAAGTTTTCATAAAAGCATGATAAAGCATATTCATCCCATTACCACCACCACCAGCAGAAGATTTTGATTCATTAGAATCTACTCATGCATGTGTCTCACTCTCTCACATCTTTGAAAATAGTTTTGCCCCATTAGTTAGTCTTCTTGAAAATGGGTCAATGCAAGGTCAACACAAAAATTTACACTTTGACTTGGAACACAGGACCTGGTTAGGAAGCTATACTCTCCTGAAGTAGTAAAGTGGCTGCTCAAATTTTAGCCACCCCTATCTCAAGGTGAGGAGCTACTAATTAAACAAATATCACCTCAATGTAACACATGGTGATATCAAAATTAAGCTACTGTTGAAAGTAGGGGGAATTCAGGTAATGGATTCTCATTGGAGGGTCATAGCTCTTAGATGGAGACGTCAGTAGGAATTGAAGCTTCCTTTGAAGTTAATAATTGCTATGTGGAATTTTGGCATGAGGACTTACTGATTAAAGCAAAATAGTGAAATGAAACATAGTGAGTGATAGAAATTGTGTGAGGAAGAGGAAAACTTGGTTCATTTATTCTTGAAATGCAATCTTGCTTGGGCTGTATTGTTTGGATAGATTTGAGCCTTAGAACTGAGTTCATTTCTCCCTGCTCTTTGAAGCGGTGGTTGGCTCAGTGGATGGAGGATCCAAATTTTCAAAAACAGGAATATATTATGTTCTCTAGATTGATGTTTAAGGGTGCAAAATAGCTTCTAAAGAAGTGCTAATGCTTTGTTTTGCAGGTCTGCACAAGTCTTTAATTCACAACAAGCAGATCAGAGTAACTGCAGGAAAGTACCAAGGCAGGTGTTTCAAGTTGTGGAGGGTTGTAGGTTGCTGACAATTGAGGGACACTAGTAGAGATAGTGTGAACGGGATGGTTTTGACTTTGTAGCCAAATCAAGTGTCGGCAGGCTGTTGCAGTTCTTCCATATGCAATCAAATGGCATGCAGCTAGATGCCACTGTTCGGAAAGCATTAACTAAGGCTATACAGCTTGGTTTTTGTAGACTTGTTTCCATAATTTCTATGAGTGGAGGACCTCTTTTTGAGAAGAAGGTTTCCTTGGCAACTTGCTGTGCTGATTGAAGACCACAAGTGCATGGAAGTTGGAGAACACTAGTGGTTGTATATTTTGTGCATAAGGGAATTGCTATGTTGGGGCCTTGCTGTTGCTTCAAAGTCTTTGAATATTTTTGGACTCTACTACCCGCCAACGCTTCATACATTATTTTGTATTAATCAACCATACCCAAAAAGAAAAGAGAAGACGAAAGAAAGAAGTTAAATTAACACCTTTTCTGGACTAATTTAAGCTATGGCATGCAACTACATGCAATCATTAACATTGTAAGACATCATATAAGAGATTCATGTCCTTGCGTGAAAATCATATTCAACTCTCCTTTTAGATTCAAATGAGAGCAATTGAATTAACTATCTAATGGCTCTGACCTAGTAGCATGCTTTATTTTTTTGGTGCAGTACAAATGGATTGTTATGTCAAACTTCTATCAAATACAGAAATTGAAATTTCTCTTCCTTATGTAAAGGTTGTTATATATTTCGATTGTTTTTATTTTTCCCCATCTGGGTCTTTTGAGTCACATTAAAATAATTTTTTAACAGAAATTTGGCTCTAGCCAAAGTCACATTAAATAATTTTTTTACATAAAAATTTGGCTCAAATTGGCCAGAGGGTAATGATAAGAAGATAAATGAAGTTTAGAATGACATACATTTTGTTTGTTAGTAGAAGGTTGAAATTTGCTTAATTGATTTCCAATTTAAATGGATCTAAGCAAAATCACCTAGTCTTTTCAAGCAAAAAAATGGTTAATTTCTGCCATGCTGCAAAAACATGAGCATTTGGTTTCATCCAGGGTTAGGCAAAACGTATTAAGAAATCTCATTAGTACTCGTTCTTTTTTGTTTCAATAAATATCACCAGTGAACTTATTGAAACTCTCATATAGCTCATGATGCAAGTCCATTTGCAAAGTCAAAAAATTTGATGGAAGGGTTCCCACTGAAGTTTTAGAATACATTTTCAATCTTCAGATATTATAAATTCTCCAAAAAAGAAATCTTTTAAATATTAAAAATAATTTGAAACAGTTACATCTAAAATTAGTAATAAGTCTTCAACTGCCTTCTAAATACCCCCCCTGCCCTCCTTCCATTTCCTTTTTTTTAAATCTCTTTTTCAACGAACGCGGCGAGCTTTCTCTTCTTGTCCTATCCCTAACGATTTTTGGGCATTTGCTATACCTTCTGGATCTGCAATACAACAAATCACAAAAACTACATTACACATCAAAAATCAGCTATCCTGTAATGGAAGGGAAACATGTCAAAGGTTTGATCGCACGACACAACTTTTTTTTTTTTTTTTTTTGACTTTCAAAGAACTTGAGTGCAATCATGAGACCAAGATTAGCATTTAAAAAAAAAAATTATAATAAGCATGAGACAAAGTTAGCTATTGTTTGAAAAGATCAAACCAAAATATAGAATCAAGAGAAATGTCTACCAATTCTGAGTTTAAAAGTTTTGCAATTTAAATCACTTGATTGGACATTGAAAATCTTTCTAAATTAGTTGTATTCCCTGAATTTATATTTCTTAGTCCTTCTAAAAGATGTAGGAGTCAATCCCATTGTAACTTTCAGTGAAGTTATAGACTTGATAGCCCCAAATGCATTGAAAAAAGGTTCAGACCTTCAACAAGCATATACTCATTATGCTGAAGAAATTGCACAACTCTAGGTTCAGTGAAAGAAACAGATTACTAGAAAAATAGAAATAAAAGAGAGAAAAAAGAGTCGGGGGGAGCAAAAACAGAAGCTGCAAAGGAAGACTAGGAAAAAAACTCTCAAAAGTAGTTAAGAGTGACATTGTTATCTTGTTCTATACAATTTGTAATATATCCCATCTTCTTTGCTACCCATAAATGGCACAAAGAAACCAAAAATCACCAAAGAACTATGTGAAAATGCGCGTGAAGAAGTTCAAGTTGCGGGAAACATTGTAGGCCATGGCAGGCAGAAGAGGTTTCACAATGGTGTCAATGCTGAATGCTCATTAAAGAAACTTCATACACAAAACTCAAAAGAAGTATCATATCACAAACTCAATTATGAACGGATTTAGATACAAAATTATACCATGGAAGAAGAAAAGAGGAGTAAGGATATTATTGAGAGCAAAACAAACATAGATGTAAACTGTATAATTTCGAGCAGTGAGTGATGGATAGGCTATAAAAGCGTCAATTGACAGCAAAACAGAACATGACAATAAAGACTATATCAATTAATTGATATACATCCTACAGACATGCCCTTGCCCATAATAACAATGTGGATATTGATGGCATTCACACACACACACACACACAAAAAAACCCTCAATCAATTTCAGTGATCTACATCATAGAAGGCACAAATATGTAACCTCACTTCACAAAACTGAGGCTTCAACCATATTAAGAATCAACTATATGAAGCCTCAATAATAAGAAGCTTCAACCTCAGGTTAGTTGCCTTACCACTTATAACAAAAGCTTAAACGATTAATAAATAGTAGATTTAATCATCTAACCATTATTACAACACTTTCTCTCACAAGTGGGTCAATACTCCCCTTTAATAAGTAGAGCCCAGCAGATTTGATTTTGAACTTTTTTTAATTGAGACAGTAGAACAAAGATAGGGTTAGCTCAAGACCACGTAATTTGATACTATAATAAACTATCAGATGTCCCAAAAGCTTAAACTATTAGATAATAGTGAGCTTAATCATTTAACTATTACTCTAATTGTTTGAAACATAATGACCTGCCATGGTCTATCAACTTGAAACTCTATATTGGGTAAAAGTTCTCATCCACTGCAAGAATAAATTTCTTCTTTCTTTCCTTCTGCTTTCAGTTTTCCCTGCTGGGTAGAAGTTATCAACCACTACTACAATGGGTTATCCCCAGTTGTATTTCTAATTTGGTTTATTATAGTAATACTGAGGCTTTGAGTAGTTTAACCCACAGATATCATAGAATTGCAACACATTGGCCAACTAATAGGAGCTCACATTCCCAATTTATCCTAAAACAAATTAACAATCTCTCATATAACACATAACTCAAATCTATTTAAACACAATTGAGAACAACCAGGAATCCCCAACACTGCAAAAGGGTACACTACTAATGACAAAGACATGAACTTTAAACAACCAATAGCAAGTAACTAGGAAACTAAGAATTGGGTAACCAAAGATACACAAATATACCAAGTAATCCAGAATTTTCTCAACTGGGTAACCAAAGAAACACAATTTAAAGCAAGAAATTAAGAATTCTCTCAACTGGGTTAGCAAAAATCCAGGAAACAAAAACGAAAATCAAGAAAATAGAGACCTGGTAGTTACGTTGAAAGCTGTAGCGAAGCTGGGGGTCAATCTCGACGAGGGAATCATCATCGTAATCGTCATGGTCGTGGCGTTTGGACTTGTCTTTCTTCTTGCGAGGCACGTGCATCACTGACTCGGCTCCAGGCTGCTGCTTTGTGACTTTGAGCTTCGCGTCTTGGAACTCTTCGGCGGCTTCCTCTTCGCCCCTCCATGGCGCCGATGACATCAACTTCTTCTTCCCAATTGCCATTTTTATTCAGTCGGAGTTTACACAGAGAGAGAGAGAGAGAGAGAGAGAGAGAGAGAGGGAGGTGTAGTGTTGTTTGTATAGGTGATAAGGTTTGTGTTTGGCTATGTGCCTATGTGGGTTATTGTTGCTTGCATTCTATGTTAGGTTAAAGCCCGTTCCTGTTTAGTGTAACCTTTAAATAGGAGGGAATAGTTATAGACATAAACTTGATGTTTGGTTAGCAGCATCTAATTCATGAAGATTAATGATTTAATGTTACAGATACAATTTCCTCAACAACAAAAAAAAAATGTTACAGATACAACAATTTTCAAAATAGTAGACTTGTCAGGTTTTTATTGATTTGGGCCCAATTTTTATTTACTTATAATAACCAGGTACTTTGACTATTGCAAATTTTTTTTGTACATTTGGACTTATTGTTTTTCATAAATATGATGTTTTGGAACTTTAATGCATGCATATGTAACTATAAGTATACCTTCTTTTAGTTTATAAATCTATAAGTTCCTAAAAAAAATACTAATCTATAAGTTCCCCATTGTTTTAAAAACCAGACCAGGCCAGCTGGTCTGATCGATTTAACCGGGAATCGAGAGCCAGTCCGATCCGGTGAAAATCAGTTAAAAGCTAGGTTGAACTGGGAATTTTGAAAAAAAACTGTTTGACTCTCGGTTCGATTTTTAAAACTATGAAGTTCCCCAAAAAAATGTAAGTTAATAATGATTGCTTACATCCACTCACCAAATTGGTTTTGGGTGAGTCTAGATGCACTTTAGTATCTTGAGCTATTTGCAATAAAACATGAGAATGTATCTTTTCAAAATTATTGTAATTGTAAATGTTTATTTAAACCAAACGATTTTTCAATTAGTAAATGTTCAGCGGAAATTGCTTGTACAACTCAAAATTGATGGTGCAAAATAGAGAATGGAGATCCGATTATTTTCATTTCACATGTTAGCTCCTGTGGTGTGTGTGTCCAATTCTTGGAGTTCCATGTTGATTAGAAGTGTACCCATATTTGAGTTTACATGCATTATGTGCGTACCCAAAATGTAGCTATTGGGCTAAAACTATATCTGGGCATCACAATTTATTTATGTAGTGGGCTTTTGGATTTCCTACAATGGGTAGTCCTATGCACGGCAACCCAAATGTCTATTTTCCCATAATTACTCTCCATTTTTCCTCCAAAGTGATCTCCCTCTTTTCTTAGTATTTTTCTCTCAAAAATCCAACCCCCTAACCGAAATTTTCTTCTCCTATTTATAGCTGAGGTTAGTGGAAAGGCGATAATTATTTTCTTGGTGAATGGAATGAGAGGTCCAGTGTTGTTTTCTTTAAGTGGGAGTTTAGTTTTGAGTGAGATGCAGTGACAGTGGCATTGGAACTTGTTTTGCCGCTAGAGGGGTTGTTCGGTAAAGACATTACCTATGTAATGGAATGAAGGTCCAATGATATCACTTTTAAGTGTATGTTTAGTTGTGAATGGAAAACAGTGAGAGTGGCATTGCAACTTGTTCTGCAGTTAAAGGGATTGTTCGGCAGAGACATTTCCAAGGTAATGGAATGAAGGTCCAATGATATCACTTTTAAGTGTATGTTTAGTTGTGAATGGGAAACGGTGAGAGTAGCATTGGAACTTGTTCTGCCATTAGAGGGATTGCCCGGTAGTGGTACACCCCAAGTGATGCTGTGAACTCTGCGTTTCACCTGCCCAGGAAACGTATTCGTTGAAGGTAATGGGACCTCACCTTCGCTGCTCACATCGTAAACGTTTTTATCTCTTGGTATTGGGCTTTAGATGGGCATCAGAGCTTGCTTGGAATGAGCCCGTGGATCAGATTTGTGTAAGGTCATACACGTGGCATCATTATAATGGATTTTTACGAACAAATGGGCTTAAAGGGGAGTAACACTCCGTACATATTATTATGAACTTCTCTTGGTATCTTTTAGACAAGAGGACTAACTTTGGCATATGGCCTTATCTATACCATACACGTGTTGATGTGCATCCTATCTTGTCTCTCACGGCTGTGAATTTGGTTCAAACCGTTCCGTTTTTCTTTGACCCATTTATCTTTCCTCCTTTCTAGACTTTTTGCTATTGGGCTTTTTATAGCCATCTGTGAACATTGGTTTTGGCCCACTGAAACTTAGCTTATTTTGTGATCATAGAATGGTAAAATTTGTAAAATTTAATATGATCTATGAACAACGAAGGAGTTGTACACGTTGATTCAGGCAAATTTCTTGAAAGTTTCATGTACATGGGGTGCATTACAAATGGAATTGCTGAGTTCTTATCCCAAGAAAAGGACCATGAAGACTTGATTTTTCTCAATCCTTGTCTCCTTTGTGATTTTTTTTACCACAATGATGATAGAATGGTAAAAAATTTTCACTATACAATGTTGGACGACAAACTATGGTGGTTGTTAATTTGATTTGATAATTGTTCAACTGTGTGTCACTTTTTTGCCTTTTTCTATGCTGTTGTTGGTGATGTTATTTGCCAAGCTGTTGATGATTAGAAAAGGAATCCATGATTTGCGATCATCAGAAGAATAATTGTTTTTTTAATATAGGATCTTAAAAATAATTGTTACAAATGATTATTCCATTCTTATCTATTTTGTTTACTTACTCATATTCTATTATGAAATGTCCCACTTTAAAAGCTTAATAACACAATTTTATAATTTTTCTAACTAGTCCTTTATCATTTGAAAAGTCAGTACTAATTTCCTTTTGAGATTAAATTAAGACCGGTAGCTTTGATTTTTTTTTTTTTGAAAATAAAGACTGAAAACTTTCAGTTTTAGAATTTAATAACTTTTTTTCTTTATTTCCACGATAATATTCCCATAAAAAGTATTTTTTATGTAAAAAAACAAAATGGGAAAGAATATATTAATAAACCAATGTAAAAAATATTTGAATTTATATTGTAAAGATTCCAGATAAATATATTTTAAAACCCTTGAGAGCTACATTTTTACTATATCACTTGTTGGTGTTATAATGAATTCAATATAGAGTTTATATAGTAGAGAATCATTGGTTCACCCTATACCAATCCAAAAGCTAGTTTGCTAGTTCTATAATTATATGGACCTACAATAAGCTTGGGTCTCTAATAAAACTAACCAAACTTTAAGGTTTAGTTTGTTATAATTTCCTATTTTTAGGGTTTAATTTGAACCACCTCTAAAGTACAGGGTTTAAAAGGTATTTTGCTCTAAGATTTATTGACATTTGTTGCCTATATATTTCTCAATATGATAGACTACTTTTCTTTAGTCCTACTGTTTAGTTTTTTTTCTCTTTTTATTTTAACATAATAAGACAATATTGTTTTGTTAAGAACTTTGCAACTCAATTGCATTATCTAATCTTATTTAGGAGAACCGGAATTTGAAATCCCCATACACCACTTTTTAGTAACAATTGAATTTAAAAAATAAAAACTCACTGTTGTTTTTATAGTACAATACATTGTATTTCTATTTTAAAGGCAGGGAGAGTTTATTCTGATCACTCTTTTGTACTCCTATTCTATTTTCTCATCAATTCCCCATCCAAACAAAGGTATATGTACATAAAAATGTCAATTTATCCATTGGTAGAACCGTTTTAATTGGGAATGCCTTATGGTTTTTCATATAGCAACTTTTGAATTTAATAAGGACCCCACTATCAGTTGCCATCTTTTGAAGTTTCATGTGCATAGAACCGTGGTGGATCTATTAACCCCTATAGATAAGTTATACCTACTACATTTATTGATAAGAAAATGAAGTAGTTATAACTACTACATTGAACACACAGACACAATTCCCATTTCCCAGCAATGCAATTAGTTGGATAGTAAAATTTTTCTGCCCAAATTGGTAGCATCAAGGACCAAAGATGGTCACCCCACATTATGTTTATTTAGTAATTCTCAGTAGTATAATTCATCCAATAAAAAATTTGTAACAACTGAAAAAATATATATGAAAGGAAAGTCCCAGCTCCAGTTCTCTCAAGTAAATAATAAATCTATGACAAAACAAGAATTGTGGTAAAAAAAATACAGGCAAAAAAAAAAAAAAGAAGACAGAATGAAACCTCTATGGACAAAAGGGCCTACCAAGGCGAGCCCTGTGACTTGGGATAGTGAAGTGCCTTATTCTCCCTTCTTGTTCTGTCAAATACCCTTCACAGAGAAAAGCCTTAGAGAACTTGTCCTCCACAACTCTATCAACATCATGCACAAACACATCAGTCTCACCCTCCTCTCTATTCCTAGCCATCAATCCAGCTGCATGTGTATATAGCATTCATTCTTCCTGGGGCATTATCATGGTACCCTGTAGGTGCATCCACCATGATCAAGTCCCATTCTATGTCGTACACTTCACTTGGAAAGAGGGAGGGATTGATAATAGAAATTTTAATTTTATAGAAATTCAAAACGACGTCGTTTTGATAATAGAAATTTAAAAAATGGAAAAAGCCTATTTCGAAGGTTAGAACCTGAGACAGGACCATAACAAATACACGTGCTTACCACTGAGGCAGCATACATTTCTCTAAAGCATTTTACTTATGATGATATATATCGGTCGGTTTTGATTTGGTTCTCTGTAATAATATATATAGGTCCACAATAAATTATTTATTTATTTGTTATTTTTTTATTCAAGTTGGGCTTACATATATATATATATATAAATTTCTTGATTAATTTATTTTAAAATTATTTTAGTAAAACTTAAAATGATGCTGTTATTAATATATATTTAATAAAAAATGACCGATAAACCCTTCAAATTACAATCACATAAAATGTGATTTAAAAAAAAATGATGCTGTTATGAAGTTATAAGAAATGTAATACACGCCTATTTTTTAAAAATAATATCCAATTTATCATAAAATAATAGAGAAAAGCTCTAATTTTTACCTACTACATAGTTGGTCTTTAAACTTTATAGCCTATAAAAAAGTTTAGACTATAAAATATAAAATGATTGCTTTTAGTAAAATGATATGACCAAACTAAAAATAAAGTGTGTACATGATTGGCTTAGGTTTGAGAAGCCTTTTATTCTATATTGACCTCATCAAGTCCAAAAATTTCTCACCCAAGCTAACATAACCCAAAATAGCTCTAAAAATCAACTCAACCCCACCTGTAAGGGTCAGATTTGACCCGTTTGGTAAGGTCTAATAAAAAAAATATCATTAAATCATTTACATTCATTATTGAAAAAATTTACAATTTAGCCTAATATTTGAATTATATTAAAAAACTATCAAAATATTAAAATAAATAAAACCATCAAATTCATACCAAGTCTTTTTTTTTTTAATTTAAAAAAGATAATAATCAACCAGACCCAAAGGCCAAAGTCGTAATTTTGATATACAATTTTACGAGTCGTGTCAGTAGAAAGAAATTATTTAAGCAAAGCTGAACATGACAATTATCAAACAAGTGGACTCGATGAAAAAATGTGGGTTGCGAAGGACATTGAACATCTTAACCGAACCATGTCTGACAGAAGCAGCGGAAGGTTACGAAGCGAAGAGAACCCGTGAAGACTATGATGAGGCTGGAAGCTCTAATGACAAACCTCACCCAAAAAGGATTGCAAGACTCCTAGAAATTATGGCCCACCGTAACTCTGACTGTGAGGAGTCAAGTGAGTACAAAGACTGTAGTGAAGACTGAAGAGCTAAGTGAAAGTGACCTTGAAGGTTAATCAACTTTTTTTCCTATAAGTCACTGTCTTCCTTCTGCAAAGTATGAAAACTTTAAATCTCTCCCCACCCTTCTCACTGCCCTCCTTGTCCTCATTTTAGGAATCCACAAGCACAACCTCATTTTGTTTCCATGGCAGGTTCTTCAAAATGAATAAAGTAGAATTCGATGAATTTATGATTGTGATTGAGGAAAAAGTTCGAAAAGTTAATAATGTCACTAATTGTAATCAACAATTAGATGAAGATGTAAGAGGCATGCACCATGAATTAATAATTGCAATTGAAAAAACAGTTAAAAAAGGTAGTAATGTCACTAATGGAAATCAACAAATTCTGTGAATAATAGTTAGTATTGAACACGATGTATTACAAAGTGGCCTTAGCCATGTGCTTCCATTGTTTTGCAATGTTAGGAAAACATTGTACACCTCATCATCCCATGTAATGCTTGTGCAAAGGCACGGGTCAGATCTTAATAATATTTGAATCTCATTTAAAAGTGACATATATTTTTATAAATTAGATTTTTCGTTCCTTTCTTTATTTTGTTTCCCCTTGGTGTATATATATATATATATATATATATATATATATATATATATATATATATATATTTTTTTTTTTTTCAGACATCCAGGAGTTTAATAAAATATTTGTAATGTCAATTTTGAATGGAAAGGCTAGTATCAACCTATCACTTGCATTGCCCCATTGATTTGTAATATTAAAAGTTTAAACTCATCTTATACATAACATTGTTCGTTAATTATGGAAATTATTACCAAATGACTTTTGTGCTTTGGGCCCTTGATATTCTTGAAAGTTTACAGACTTATTTCAAATCATAACCAAGGAAAACCATCCGTGTTCATTTCATTTGTCTTTTTAGTAATTAGACTCATGCAGGCAAACAACTGTGTATACAAGGTTGAAAATTGGAGAGCTGATTAGATTTATAAAACCTGCTCTACTTGTTATTGCTATTGATGCAATTGTTGCTTTGTCATTTTAACCTGATGAAATACATTTCATAGTGAATTGATAATACACCTTTATAGACATCAAAGTAAGTGTGTGTGTGTGTGTGTGTGTGTGTGTGTGTGTGTGTGTAGGGTTCCTATTTTATTGGTTTTCACCAAAGGAAAAGTGATGTCAAATGAAATTGCTTAGGCTCTTTACATGTTGTGGCATATGTGCAAGTCAAAGATACTTTCAGGTGGAATTCTGAATTAGTTTGAAAACCCTATAGCCAAAATGATTCTGAGGGAATTTTACAAATTCCTCTTTGTGTTTCTGCCAAGCTCATAAGGTCTCATTCCAAATCTGGGGTTTATTTGGTTGAAAAGGATAGTGGCTATTGCATACTAGGAATTGTAGAAACCAAGCTGGCAGGTCCTTTATTAATCTTACTGGCACTTCTTCTAGTTTGTCCAACTCTTCCTGTATAGCATCTTCAGGCTTTGAGATTTCTCTTTGTTTGTATTCTTATAATTAAGAAATAGGTGGCAAAGTTGGCCAATAGAGAGGTTGTGGTGAAGGGCATTCAACAACTTACAAATGTTTGGGTTTGACAGGTGGACATATGTCCTGGCAGAGCCTTGATCCCTAGTAACCATTGCCCCTAAGTTCTTTATGAACAATAGCTTGGATAACAGGCGGCAAACTCTGAATCTTGTACTCTTTATTTCTTGTGCTGCTTTGGTTTCAATGTGCGAAAAAAGAATGGCAAGACAAAGCTTTTTGTTGGTGTTTTAAATAGAAGTAGAAATCATGTGCTGGAAAGCAAGTAAACATCGACACTGGAAGCTCTCACTGCCAAAGGTATATTGATTTATTGTTCTATCTCTATCTTTTTTTTTCTGGGTTGTCCTTATTTAGAAGTCCATAAACACAAGCTCATTAGTAAAGTCATGAGAGATAGACAGGTAGTTCAAAATGAATAAACTTGAATTCTAATTTGTATATATTTCCCTCTTGTCCTTTCCATATATTATGGTTTGCTTTATGTTAAAGTATGCAAAGGGGTTTTACTTATTTGAAACTTTTAAAAGGCTTTTTTTTTGGTATGGTTTGATCTGTCCAACAAAATAAGAATCTCGCATACAGCCATTCTAAAAAGCTAAAATCATATACTTCCATTTTATCAGTCACCAAAAAAAAAAAAAAATTGTTGTGAATGGCTACATATTACTTGATTGTTAGACTTGATTTGTCATATCAGTGATTTACCATGAAAGAAGTATCTTTTTGCAAACATTAATATATCATAGTGAATGGGTAGTATTACTAAATGGCCTTGGTCATGTCCTGCTTTTATTTTTTAAGTTAGGAAATCACCATAAACCTCATTCTTCCATGTGATGCTTGTGCAGAAGCATTGGTGAGTCCTCAATAATATTTGAATCTTATTTAGAACAGACATATCTGTTTCCTCTTCTTTTTCATAGTTATATTATTCTTTCTGTCTTTCTTTTGTTTTGTTTTGTTTTTTTTTTCCTAGACATTTAGGAGTTTAATAGGTTACATCATATATGTGTGTCTGATGTCAAGTTTTGATGGAAATGGGCTCTGCCACCTGTAAGTGTTCTGTTAATTTGTAATATAGATGGCTAAAAACTCCTTTTATGCAGGATTGTTCAGTTTAATTATATCGGTTTACTGATAAGCTGATATGGCCTCATACAACTCCTAAACATGGTGAGTGAAACTATATCTTATGCTATGAGGAAGAGGAAACTTGGATCATTTATTCCTGAAGTGTAGTCTTTCTTGGGCTGTATGGTTTTGGTCAGATTAGACCCTTAGAACTTTGTGCATTTATCCTTGCTCTTTGAAGCAGTTGTTGCCATATCATAAATCTGTTGGCCTTGTGGTACAACCTCAACAAAGTGATGTTTGAGGTGCAAAACAGGCTGGCTTATGAATTGTTAATGCTCAGTAAAGCTTTGTTTTCCAGGTATGCTCAAGCCTATCATGCACATTTGGATCAGAGTAACTGTAGGAGAGTACTGAGGCGAGTGTGTCCAGTTGTGGAGGGATAGCTGGTGTTGCTGACAGTTAAGCGACACTGGCAAAGAAGGTGCAGATGGAGTGGTTTTGCCTAAATCATGTGCTGGCAGGAAAATTTTGAAGGTGTTGCAGTTCTGCCATGTGCAGCTGAGTAGCTGCTAGAAGTCTAGCTGTTTTGCCTTGCATCATTCATCTCTTATAACTCATTAAAGTAATTTCCATTAGAACTTGGCTTGGATAGGGTGATGATTGTTGATCACAAAGTGTTTCAATTCAAAAGAATCTAGAAGAAAGCTTCTGCAAGCATATTTTCTTGTTAACCACAGAAAGGAGTATCCCCTATTGAATTTCTAAATTGCTATGCATGAAAGAAAGTGTATGAAACAGCATGACATTTCTTTTTTTGTTTCCTTCTTTAAAAAAAATAAATAAATAAAATCTTTTCAGTTTTGGTTTAGTGTACTAATATTAAGGTTTTAAGTTCCCTAACCCAGAGTAATATTAAAGAGTTGCAACACATCAGCCACTGGCAGAATATAGGACTTCTTAAACTTGGAAATCTGTACAGAGCTCACATTATTCCCAAATCATCATTTAACATTTACAATCTATGATGTAACGCATAATTCAAAATTATTTGAAACAATCATGAACAACCATTTATTTTCCCAACTGCCAATGCTACTAAAAGGGTTCACCACTAATGACAAAGACCTGAACTTTAGACAACCAACAAGTAAGCAGGCAAGAATTCTCTCTCTCTCTCTCTCTCTCTCTCTCTCTCTCTCTCTCTCTTTTCTCTTTTTTGTTTTGGTGAATAAAAAAAATGTAATCCAAAAATTAATTAAATGCCCACAAAATAGAAAATAGAGGCCTAGTAGTTACGGTGAAAGCTATAGCCGAGCTGAGGGTCAATCTCAGCTACAGATTGATTTGTGACTTTGAGCTTCACCCGAGATTTTTCGTCTTTACAGCGAACTCGTGGCCTGAGTAAACTTTTTGTAAAACATTCTATTACATTATACTAACTCAACTAGGAATAAGCTTTCTAAAAAGAGTTTAATTGGTTAACAGTTTGATTTGATAATACTTCTTACTATTATTTTATAGGTCTTGTTAGGCACTCACACCTGTTAGGTTAAAATTTTATAACACAATCAAGTCACTTCTTTTTAGGGAGTCAAAGCACTCTTAACTTAAAAGTTCATATTTTTATGAATTTTTACTATTTCTTGAAGTAGTTAGAGTCCGTTTGAACTTTGAAGCCTCTTTAACGATTGTCTAAGACACTTGTGAACAAAAGCCTTATTTTAAAAGTCATGCTATTGAATCAAATTTTCACTTGATTGTCCCTTTGCAACTTATATGATGTGATCCATTTCACAGTTGATTTCAATGCTTAATTGTTGATAACATGGCAACTTCTTTCATAATGGGAAATACTGTTTGGGATGATAGGTTACTAAAATAATAGTTGTATATGTGCATTAGGTGTTCTTTGTGATTATGAAATCTCAAAGCAATAACAATTTTGATTTATCTTATTGAAGAATCCAACCATTTGAGTTGCGAAGATGTAAATTTGAGATATTTAGATTTTAGTTGGTTTATACTTAAAAGTGTCTGCCTTAAGAACTAGTGCACAATCCTCATATACTATCGTCTTCTATTGTAAATTCAACAGATATATATACATATGAAGATTAAAAAAATATATATATTTAATTTTGACATATTATTGATACTAATCATTTTGTTAATGGATTTTGGTGAGGACTCAAATATAATCTTAATTCGTTGCTGAGCCTCAGTTCTTTCTAGCTCTTGAGAAGCTTCCTTGGGTCCATGGTTATGAGAAAAGAGTGAGGCCTTTGGGGTCTTTGAGTTGAAGTGAGCTTGGATTTTCAGTAATCTTTGACTATGGTGCTGAGAAAGATTAAGAGAGCCTTGCCCATTTTTGCTCTTTCAATGAAACAGAGAGAGCTTTCCCTTTAGCTTCCTTAAATTTCCCCTTCTCTTTAATTGGTTCTTCTTCTTTGAATTACCCAGAGAACCCAATGCCTTATGCTTCATTGAAATACCCATATTATTAGCCCATTCATATTTCAACTCTAGAGTAAGTGTTAATGAGACTGAAATCACAGAGCCATTTATCCAGTGGCGTTCACTACAGTCAAAACTTTCAGGAGTGTCATTAGAGTAAACAGGGGTTCTGGTTTTTTGCAAGCAAGGAGTATTGGAGGAAATCTCTATTTAAGGATTCCAAAGATTCTAGGACAATTACGGTAGGAAGGCAAGCGGCACGCTTGTAGAGATTATATAGAGTTTGTGCCTCAAAGGTGTCCCTTAGTGGTTTTTTCCATTCGAGAAGTTCTTCAGCATACATTGTCATAGTGAAAGGTCTGAACTTTGTACAAAAGGGCAGAGATTAATGGCAACATCACTCATAATGATAAAAAATTGACAAACAATGCAGTTATATACATACTCTGCAGTTTGCAAAGAATTAAACCCAATATAATCTTATTTGGTGACATTTTTACTTTTTGCCACATATAAATGTAAAAATTTTTCTCTAAAATTTGAAAAATCAACAAACAATTCAATGAAAAGAAATGGAACCAATGAAGTCAATTCATGAAAAGGCATGGAACAAATTAAGTTGCAATTACTAGCCTAGGTTTTTTGGACACCCTTTCATTAATCGGCATGTTCAGTTTTTTAAAGAACAATCACAATATTAGCAGTGTGATCCCATTATTCATTTTAAAGAGGCATAGTCATTGGTTTGAAAGGGTAAAGATTCTTCAGTTGATGTCAAAGCAGCTCCACAATAAATAATCTTGATGTCAATTACGAACTTTGCTTCCTAGTAGCCTTCACTTTTTTTCCCCACATTATTTTTAACTCTCTTCATTTTCAGTTTCTAAATGTCTAAGTCACCCTATCTGTGTACTTCTATAGTTTAATTGCCCCCTTTGCCTTTTGTCATAAAATTTTTCCAACTTATCACAAAGAGACCGAAAAAAATAAAAATCTTACTCTAAATAAGAAAGAAAAAATAGTAAAACAGAAACTGAGTGCAAACACAGTTACACATCCTTATCATTGTTTTCAATGACTTGAAGTGCATAATTATTTTGCACTCTATTTATATTAAATTAACTTGTCGCAAACCAACGCAATGCGTGGGAATAAATAATTATTTTGTATTGTAATATAATGTATAATTTTTTCTCTAAAATTTTTTGAAGATAATTTATTCTTTCTAAAAATTAAAAAATATCTATTCAGCTCAATTATATTTACTTCGGTCTAATTCGGCCCATTTGGTCAATTTTAGTCCCCCTTCGGTCCATTTTTTAGACTAATTGGGTCTTAACTTGATTCTTTTTGTGGGTTTTCTTTTCAAGTTTAACTCAATTTTTTTTCTTCACTTTTGGGTTGAAAAGTATAAAATTTATTATAATTGGGCTAAAATATTTAGTTTTGAGTTTAAGAAAAAAACTAAAATAGACATTAGAAATTAGAAATACAAACCTAAAAATGCAATAAAAATGATAATTATTCAAAAGTTTTATTCGGTTCATATTGGTTCTATTTGGTCCATTCTATCATCTTCAGTCCAATTTGGTCCATTCGGTCCTACTTAGTCCATTCTGTCCACTAAAGTCCTATTCGGTCCAATTCGTCCCATTCGGTCTTATTCAGTCTTCCGTCTAATTCGGTCCTTTTGGTTCACGTTGACTCTATTCGGTCCACATTGGTCCTATTTTGTCTACTTCAGTGTAATTCGGTCCACTCAGTCCACAATGTCTCTAGTCTATCCACATTCGTCCTATTCGGTCCATTCTGTTCACTTTGAACCACTTCAGTCTTATTAGGACCATTTGGTCCACTTTGGTCCAATTCTGTCCATTTTTTCTGCTCTGGTTCTATTTGGTTCACTCTGTCCACTTCGGTCCTATTCAGTTTTCATTTCTCCTATTCGGTCCACTTCAATCCAGTATTTACATCTCGGTCCAATTTGGTCCCTTTCCGTCCATTCTGTCCACTTTGGTCCTATTCAATCCATTCATTTTAATTCAGTCCATTTGGTCTTATTGTTGATGTAACACAAATTATGTTTGCTATCACATTATTTTTTTTTGTTAATACAATTAGTAGTTCTATCACATTTTTTTTTTTTGCAATGACTTTTGGGCCCTCAAATTTCACCTTTGGCCCATTACATTGCAATGATATCTTGCATGGGCCTGAAGGGTGGAATATCCCTCCAATAAATGATAGACAAACAAAATAACAAATTATAAATTTATAATAATTCATGAATTCGACACTTTTATTAGCATCCTATATATATCATGGTACTCACCTTGGTCCCTGTGGTTTATCAAATCTTAAACTATAGAGTTCATAGTAGCTAAAATTGCTGATTTGTTGTAAACTTTCTTTTAGTGCCTTTACAAAATTAATATTATCCAACGATTTGTTGTAACAATAAAAACTGATTTGGTGTTTGATTGGTTTGGGTCATTGGGTGCCAGTGCTTCATCTTATCATATTCTTTGACATATTGAACCAAAGATGCATATCTAACATCGGTTTGAATAGGTTTGTGTGTTGCATTTTTTATTTGTTAAATTGGGTTTGGATTTAGGTCCAATGTTTCAATGTATTGGATTCAACACAAATAAGAACAATTTTTGTTTATTGAATTTAAATAAAATATTATATGTTTAATTTAAAAAAAATAAGAAAAAATATAAATAATTTAATGATATGGAGGATGTTGTTGAATTTAAATATTGAATAAAATAGGATGAGAAGAAAAAATAGTTAAAATGAAATGTATAGCAATAAACACCAAATTATTTTAGTTATGCTATCTAATAAAATAACATTATATTTTTATATACTATTTTTATAATGTAGTCGAATAACATTTAACAAATAATGAGAATAAAAAAGATAACAACATAAAACATAAAACTATATCATATCAACCCAAAGGAGAATTCTAAAGAATACAAAAGTTCATCAACCTAAAATAAAAATGTAAGAAAAAAAAACCAAAAACTGAAAAAAAAAAAATATATATATATATATATATATAGAGAGAGAGAGAGAGAGAGAGAGAACCTTTTTTGTGTGGAAAAATAGAAAATTATGCATGGATGAGAGAGAGAATGACAAATTTATAGTATGAGGATAAGAATAAGAAGAGTAAAAAATAAAGGAAGATAAAGGGATAGAAAAATAGTGATATTTTTTTTTTTTTTTTTTTTGAGAAATCAGACTCAAAGTCTGGGCATTTATTGAAAAACAGAAAAACCAAAATACAAAACGTTTAGTGAACATCAAAGACAGCCAAGGGAGCACTGTCATGAGGCAAGTCGTCCATCCATGCCTGAAAAACATCTCCAAATTTGGCTTTTTTAGCTAAGGCGTCTGCTACCCTATTACATGACCTTTTAACATGCTTGAATTCAGCTTTGGAAAAACTAGAGGCAAACACTATAATGTCATCAATCAGATTTCCGTATGGTGCCTCGCTCACTCTGCCATTGTTTATGGCTTTGATCACAGACAATGAATCTCCTTCAATAGTGATTTCTTGAATACTAACTTCAAGTGCAAATATCACCACTCCATAAAGGTTCTTGAAAAATAGTGATATTAAAGTAGAGAGTAATGAGGATATGAAAAGTTAAAATCAAATTGAAATTTTAATAATAAATAAGAATAGTTAAAAGTAAGATAAATATGATATTTTGATTGTAAGATAATAGAGTTTTTAATTCACTTTAAATGTTAAAAAAATCATATAAAAAATTGGGAGAAAAAAATGATAATAGCATGGTTGCTAATGTGGCTTAACTGAAGCGTAGTAACAATAAATACTACTCTTTAGCTTCTAAATATATATAGATATAGATTAGTGGATGTATTAGCCATAAAGTTTCCAGATTCCACTGAGTATTTAAATAAAAATAACTTTATAGTTGTTCAAAAAGCAATTAAAGCAGGACTTCCAGAAAATTTCCCAGAATGTGTAGGAGCAATTGTCATCAAATTTCCACTACGATGCTAATCTAAAAAAAAAAAAAAAAAATCACAAAAGCATGATAAAAAGTAAACAAGACTTTACTAGGTACCTGAAACTGAATATTTCTTCTCTTTTTCTTAATTGGGGAGTAAATTACTTGAATATAGCTCTAATTAGGTTCATCCCATGTGACTCGTATAAAGAAGTCAAAAAAAAAAAACAAAAAATACAAAGTTAAGAGTAAATGCATTCAAGAATAACTAGTCTTTCATTTTTTTAGAGCATTGCCTAAGCACATAAACAAATAGTACAAAATAAATAAGTAGTTCTATTCAAGGAGGGAAATAAAAGACATAAATGTGTGTAATTGGTTATAAAGCGCTAGAACCTCTTGAAACAACGCTTCTCCACAACAAAGTTTTCCCTCTTCTCTAATTTATCTTCCTTCAATTTTTTTTTTAATTTTATTTGAATGTATTTATTATATAAATTGTGGTTCTAAGGTTTATTAGGATATATTATTATTTATTCCTATGAAATTGTGGGTTGGGTGTAGTGGGTCAGTAGATTTTTTGATTTGGACTTGCTTGGGGGGGGGGGGGGGGGGTGGGGTTTGAGGATTGGTATGTGTTAGGAATCAAAATCTTGCGTTTATTTCCTTTATCTAATCTTGTGTCTCACTCTCTCACATGTTTGAAAATAGTTTTGCCCCATTAGATAATCTTACTGAAAAATAGGTCAATGCAAAGTCAACAAAATAATCAAAAAGAGCACCGAAAGAAAGCCCATACAATTTACCTCACTCCATGAGATAATTTTCCACTGAGCCTGGTATTTAAATAAAAAGTTTTGCACTAGTGCATTTATGCCGTCCACGATACGACGAAGCCTGGTATTTATAACTTAACAAACTTTAAAGCGGATAACCATGAAGCTAAATGTATTGTCCCACGATTTTTTTTATTTTTTATTTTTTATTTTAAAGCCTATTAACCCCTAAAAACTTGCTATAAGAAAACTTAAGTTATTATAGAAAATGTTATGCTACAAAAAAAGTTATTATAGAAAATTTAACATAACTTTAGAATATGTTTCAAAATATAATTGTAACTTTAATATATATATATACACACACACATACAAAACATACATTAAAAAGAATTTAGAAAGAAATAGAAATCCATAGAAATTTAAGATTCAATTTGCTGGTTAGAGAGAAATTCTATATTATATATGTTGATGACGACAAACGGTGAGGCTGCCATTTTAGTCTCTCATAATTATCTTCTATTTTGTTTAACATAGTTGAATAATTTTCTCACTTTCACACCTACTTACTTTGTCTTAACAATTGATTTGTTGACACTCTCTTTGATTTCAATACTGCAATACCCAATGCCCATTCTTAAATTGATTAGTAGAATAGTCCTAGTTGTTGTTTATGATTCTGCTTTCTTTAAAACATGAAAAGCCCACTTCTTGTTTTTGAATTTAATGGCTCTTTTACGTTAAACAACACTGTTTTATAATTTAATGGCACAACAGAGTCGACATCGTTTTGCCATTAAAGATGAACTATATATATAATTAAAAAATATATTAAAATCATATTGTGTCATTTAAAAAAATTAATTAATTTTTTACCTTTTCAGCTTCTCTAATAATACTTATTTTCCTTCTTTTTGGTATCGTTGGTTATCTTGAAAAAAAAAGTATTTATTATATATAAATTTTAAAAATATTATTATTTTTTTATCCTTAAAAAATATTTGTGACCACCCTAAATTTTTTTAAACCCAACATAATTAAAAATAATTAATTAAATTTTAAAAAAAGATCTCTAAATAAATTTATTACTAGCAATTAATAAACAAGTTAAATAAAAAAATTTAGTTCACAAATCTCACAGGTAAACATTGCTTTGCACATAAAGCAAATAGAAAGGTCTCGTACCTTTCTACAAAATTAAAGGGCAAGATTAATGGCAACATCACTCACAAAGATCCAAAATTGACAAACAACATAGTTATACACATACTCTGCAGAGAATTAAACCTAATATAATCTTAAAAGTCTTGTTCTAAAGATTGAAAAATCAACAAACAATTCAATGAGAAGGCATGGAATAGATTAAGTTGCTATTACCAGCCTAGATTTTTTTGGGCACCCTTACATTAATTGGCATGTTCAGTTTTTCAAAGAACAATCACATTATTGCAGAGTGGTCCCATTATTCACGTTAAAAAGGCATAGTTCTATATTTTGAAAGGGTTAACATTCTTTAGTTGATGTCAAAGCGGCTCTGATATCAATGATCTTGTTGTTTATTACAAACTTTGCTTGCTCCTATCTCTTACATTTTTTTTCCTCATTATTTTTTAATCTCTTCATTTTCAGTTTCTTAATTTCTAAGCCACCCTATCTGTATACTTCTATATTTTGGTTGCACTCTCCGCTTTTGACAAAACAAAGTTTCCTACTTTATCAAATAGAGACCCAAAAAACAAAAATCAGCCATACTAAGAAACCCCAAATGAAATGAATTTAAACAAAAAAGGGGGGAAAAAAGCACAACAGAAACCGAGTGCAAACAAAGTTACAGCTATGTCCTTATCAATGATCTGAAGAGCATAATTAGCTGTGCTTGTACCCTTTTCTTCAGCCACTTTACTCATTGCTTATACTAAATTAATTAGTGGGTGCATTATTGATCATAAAGTTTATAGATTCCACTAAAGCATTTATGAGTGACTCATCATGATGGCATGCTGATTCTTTTTTCTTTTTTGAGAAATAACCTAACTGTTAAACACACACACACACACACTTAATTACACTCTCTCATCAAGCTCAAATACTGATTCTTAACAAATAAAAAGAAAACAATATGAATAGAACTTTATGGTTGGTCAAAAAGCAATACAAACAGGACTTTATAGCTAGCCACTAAGAAGTTACTCTTTTCCTTCTTTTCGACCAGTACCACGCAGAAAGTGTAGAGTAATTATCATCAAATTTCCACTCCCAAAAAAAAAAAGTTTCCTCTAAAGCAAGTAAAAAAGTCTAATAAAAGCAAAATAAAGTGTAATCAAAACTTTATACTGGTTACCACGAACTTAAACTTTCTTCTCTTCTATTTTCTTAATGGGGAGTAAATGCATATTGCACTAATTAAGTTCATCACATATGATATCACCATCAGAAGATTTTGATTCATTAGAATATACACAATTACACATGCATGTGTCTCACTCTCTCACATGTTTGAAAACAGTTGCCCCATTAGATAATCTTTCTAAAAACTGGGTCAATGCAAGGGCAACCAAAAAAAAAAAGAGAACCGAAAGCCCATAGAATTTACCTTGCTCCATTAGATAATAATTTTCCCTGGAAGTGGAAGTGAGTCAAAGTAAAGCATTAAATAAATAAAAAGTTTTCCACTAGAGCATCTATGCCGACCATGAAGCAAAACCTATTGTCCCATTGATTTTTTATTTTTTATTTTTTAAGCTTATTGCCCCTATAAACTTGCTATTACAAAACTTAAGTTATTATAGAATATTGTTTCTCAAAAAAAAAAAAAGTTATTATAGAATATTTAACATAACTTCAGAATATGTTTCAAAAAAAAATATAACTTTAATATATACATACAACTCAGACTTTAAAAAGAATTTAGAACAAAATAGAAATCCATAGAATTTTAAGATTACATTTGCTATTTAGAGAGAAATTCCTTATTATATATGTTGATGATTACAAACAGTCAGGCTGTCATTTTAAGTCTCTCATAATTATCTTCCGTTTCATGTAGCATTGTTGAATAATTTTTTGTCGTTGTTTTCTCACTATCACGCCTACTTCCAATTAGTTTTTAATGTTTTTACATTTGAAATCTCATACCGGCTTTACAATTTCAATATATCAATTTCTCAAGTGTACTTCACACCCAGAAAAAAAAAAAAAAAAAAAAAAGAGAGAGAGAGAGAGAGAGAGAGAGAGAGAGAGAGAGACTTGGTAAAGGCTAATAAATCCAAAGCTGTCAAGTTCCCTTCATTTTTTATTTTTTCTAAGAAAACAAAAGTGCATTAATTGTGTTTGTGTGTGTCAAAATTTGAAAGTCCTATATTATTATCCAAAAACTGTTGAGTTTCTTTTTGTGTTTTCGCATTCTTAATCTTCAAACTTCATTTCTTTATTTCTCTCTTCTATTATCATAATTTATTTTAACAAAATTGATATTTTTCTCAATATCCCCAATTTTTCCCTCAAAGTAATATATTTTTCTAAACTTTATCATGGTCAGTATTTTTTTTTTTTTTTTGGAAGAGAATTTGATTTGTTTCAAGAAAGAGAGATTGGGTCGCAATGGAAATATGGTACATTTTTCTTCAAAGATTTGAAAAAGGAAATTGCTAAGAAGGTCCATGTGGAAATGATAATAGATCAACTATATTATATGAAGAATCACTGTGGAGCATAAATTTGATATATATATATATATAACTTCTGACTAATGACTTATAATTAACCTGTGAATACATAGCTTAGCCCCCCAAGTTAAAAATCCAATCTACGCTTCTACTCTTTCTCACCACCTCTCTCAAATGTCACTTCCTACTCTATGTGAAAAACAGTTTCAAACCTAGTGTCTTATGCACATTTTCTATATATCTCTTTGTTGTTTTGCACTTTGATTTTATTATTGTGGTGCACCACTAGCCTATATTCATTAAATATTGGAATTTTGAGCTTGAATATTTCTATTTCATTGCACTTTAAAGAACCCGACGGGAGTTTTGGACTTGTTCTAGCATTTTGGTCTTGGTCGCAACAATGTCCCCAACACTATCAAATTCATACCAAGCCTCTAAATCTAAAATATGTCAAGTTAACAAATTTAAAATACATATCTTTTTTTAAAT